>NC_064822.1:128322579-128625609 GCF_024166365.1 Elephas maximus indicus
CCTAACCCCTATACCTGTGGAAGAAACCTTGGTGGTATAGTGGTTAAGTGCTACAGCTGCTAACCAAAAGTCGACAGTTCGAATCCACCAGGTGCTCCTTGAAACTCTATGGGGCAGTTGTACTCTGTCCTATATGGTCGATATGAGTCAGAATCAACTCCATGCAATTTTTTTTTTTAATACCTGTGGATGTAATCCCATTTGGGAATAGGGTTTTCTTTGTTATGTTAGTGAGACCATATCAATGTAAGGTGTGCGTGTATGTTTTAAACCAATCACTTGTGAGAAATAAAAAAGAGCAGATTAGGCACAGACTTAAGAAAGCAGAGATGGGCGAAGACAGATACCACGCCACATGAAGATCACCAAGGAACCCAGAAACAGAAGCTAAAAAGAGAGAAGGGCCTTCCCCCTGAATAGACAATGATAGCCTGAGCCTTCCCCTAGAGCAGGCGCTCTGAATTTGAATTACAGCCTCCTAAACTGTGAGAAATAAATTTCTTTTTACTAAAGCCACCCACTTGTGGTATTTCTGTTATAGCAACACTAACAAACTAAGACAGTTACATTCTCTGGGACTATACACCATGTTTAAACAAACAAACAAAAAACAGGAATGAAAGACTGGGGAATTAACTGCTTTGTTTAATCACTGTAAGCAAACCATCAGATAATTCAGAAATCTTTGTCTTAGGGCAGGTTCATTGGTCTGAATACTTGAATCATTGCCTTACCTCCTTGCCTTACCTTGCCAGAGCAATATGAATTAAATGGTATCCAGATGTTGTCTAAACATTGGCTCACTTCACAGTACCTTACACTCAGAGTAAAGATAAGGCCTGATAGTTAATTTTTTAAACCCAAGTTGATTATCCCATACGTGCAAAACACTTCCAAAATATAGTAGGGGAACGAGTGTGTGTTATGTTTAGATTAAACAGGAGATCCTAGGAGAATTTTAGAAACATTTTGGAGGTCAGAAGAAGTAGAGAGAAGAATGTGTATTTATTCATAGGACCGTTTAGCCTACCTACCAGAACTTTCAAATATTTCCCCTCAAAACAAGATCATGTGCCTAACATATACCATAATGATTTATAAATATGGGGTTTGGGAGGTGAAAACTCACACGGGACCCTTTCTTTGGTCCATGAGGTGGGCGGTGTTTAATAATAGTCAAATCAGATGAGAATTCCTTAGGGCATTGACCTTTAGTAAATTCTTCTGAGGGCAATGGTTGCCTTTCCCCAGAGTTGATTGTCACTGATGGTCCTCGTGTACACAGGGCTCCCCGATAATCCAATTGATATACTTCCCTGAGGAAGAAAAGTTGGGGCAGTTGCACAGAGAATAAACCCCAGCCTGGTGGACTTCTTGGTTTCTAATTACATCAGAAATCGTTTGTTATCCCCCAGAAAACGTTTTCTTTACCTTTAAGGGAGACTAGGTTTCCCATCCTCCCTGCGGTTACGTATGATCACGTGACTAAATTCTGGCCAGTGAGAGAGTGAGATGTAAGCAGTATTGCTTGGCAGCTTCTGAGTATTTCCTTAAGAGATAACCAATGTGCACCCTTGAGCGCTCTACTCTTTTGTCCCTTCTGCCATTTTTTGCCTGGATCACGGACCACAAGGATGAGCCCCTCACTCTAGTGATGGCAGGGAGGGGAACTGAAGGACTTTGTGAAACTATCATACCAGCCCGGGCCTCTTACACCTCCAAATTCCATTTGGGTAAGAGAAGTACATTTTTTCCTTGTTCAAGTCACTGTTACTTTGAGTTTTATGTTATTTGCAGCTAAGCTAGGTGGAGGGTAGGTTTTTGTTGTTTTTTTGCCAAGTCTTTTGAATACCAGTACCAGCACCGTTGGCTGACAGGTCAGCTCTGACTCTCGGGGACCCCAGGTGTGCCAAACCTGTTCCACAGGTTTTCCATGGCTGATTTTCTGGAAGTAGATTGCCAGGACTTTCTTCTGAGGTGCCTCTGGGTAGAGTCCATCTACAAACTTTTTTTTTTAACAGCAATTACATTAACTATTGCATCACCTGGGGACTTCAGTCTTTTGGATACACTAGTGAAAATACAGAGATTACGTATGTTATTATGTACATTATTTTATTGTAATAATACTTGATGGGCACATAAGGCAGCACAGCTGGGTTCCTGGGATTCTGAAGGATACTGTTATCCATGTTGGTGGGTGGCATGGGACCACTCACAAATCCCCCTTTAGGGCCAGGCTATTCCTGTAGCTGTTAAGTATTCATAATAAAGAGCAGCGTGTCAGTAACTCTTTAAATACCTTTTTTTTTTAGAGCCAGTTAAGGAGAGTTGGATAGAATTCATAACGGGTTCTGCTCTTCAGAATAGTTATTTCCAAGGGGAGAAGGGAGTGTGTTGGGAATTAAACAGATATTCCAAATGGTTATCTCTCAAAGGGATCAGGAAATTCAAGCAAGAGACTAAGATTTCCTTAAGATCAAAGAATTTTTATCCAAAATTAATAAAGTGAGAGGACGAGAAGGGATAGACCCTATTTGGATGAGATAAACTTAAGCAGAAGATTGTTGCAGTTATGACAAGGCCCTGAAGCCTCTGGGTGGCTTCAAACTGCCAACCTTTCAGTCAACAGCCGAGCGCTTAACCCTTGCAGCACCAGGACTCCTTACATTTGATGGTTAAACCAAACTGTATTACACTGTCTTATGTGGCTCCAAATGCAAGTAGAGGAAATATTTAAAACCATTGTGGGAAGGGGGAGGGACACCTTATTACTCTGGGTGGGGTGAATGTCCAGGCTCCCTAAGTGGTCTCCAGTGATACTGGGGGTAGAAGGATGGGTAGGGGGGATTTCCCACTCAGTGTGGCTGAAAACCCTGGCTCCCTATTTGACCTTTCTGACACCACCCCATGGGATATTTGAGATGCCTTGTTACAGCTTATTACAAGGTTAGAAGTCTATGCTTCCCACTTGACCTTTGGGGGCATGGGGGGCTGGGGCCGCAGGTCGTCACCCCCCGCCCCCCCCCCCCCCGGCTGTAGTGTTTAGCTGTAGCAGAGATGTTATTATCTTAAAAGTTTTCTGCCTTGCTTAGGCTGTCACTTTCCTGGTCCTTTGGCTAAAAAGAGCAGGCTTTTTTTTTTTTTTTTTTTGGTCTGCACTCATTAACATTTCTGGGTTGTTTGCTTCTTCAGCTCCAGGTCTGGGATATACGAGGCATGAAGAAAACCCAGCAAACTCTCCACTGTGTTTCCTGGGTCCTGGCATCCCTAGCTCCTCTGCCTTCTTCTCTCCATTTTTCAAGATATTCTTAAGTTTGATTTGTGTATAATGGCCAGGGTTTTTAGCAGTCCTCAGCAGGAGGAACAGTGAGGGAAGGTACGTCTACTCCTTCTTCCTGGAAGCAGAAGTCTGATTCAGTCCATTCCTTTTCACTGATAAGTAGGCTCTGTTGTATGCACGTATCACAGTTTATTAAGTCACCAATTGACGGACATCTGGGTGGTTTTCAGGTTTAGATATTATGACTAAAACTGCTATGAACATCTGAGTTGGACAAATGCTTTCATTTTTCTTGTGTAAATAAATACCTGGGAGTGAGATCAGTAGATCATATAATAAAGGTGTGTTTAACTTTAAACGGAACTGCCAAACTGTCTTTCTAAAGTGGCAGTATCATTTTACATCCCCAGCAGCAATGTACAAGGAAGGGTTCTAGTTCCTTTACATCCTCCTCAATACCTGGAATTGTTGGTCTTTTTAATTCAAGCGATTCTAGTGTATTGATATCTCATGGTGGTTTTGATTTGCATTTCCCTAATGACTAACGAAAGGAGCCCTGGTGGAGCAGTGGTGAAAGCAATTATCTGCTAACTGAAAGGTGAGGAGCCCAAAACCACCAGCAGCTCTGTGGGAGAAAGATGTGGCGGTCTGCTTCCATAGAGATTTACAGCCTTGGAAACCCAATGGGATCGTTATCACAGCAGTGAATTTCATTTTTCGTTTCTGGAATGAATAACAAAGGAGCCCTGGTGGTGCAACAGTTAAAGCTCTCAGCTGCTAAGCAAAAGGTTGGCAGTTTGAACTCTCCAGCCATTCCATGGGAGAAAAGACCTGGCCATCTGCTCCCACAAAGTTTACAACCTAGGAAACCCTATGGGGTCACTATGACTCAGAATCGGCTCGACAGCACCTGACAACAACAAACAACTAATGATGTGAAGCATCTTTGTATACATTTATTTGCCATTCACATATATTCTTTTGTAAAATTTTAAAAATATTTCGTCCCTTTCTTACTTGGATTTTTGTGGTCTTATTATTGAGAGGTAAAAGTTCTTTATACATTCTGGATATAAGCCCTTTATTAGATACATATTGTGAAATTATTCTTCCCAGTCTGTGTTTGCCTTTTTATTTTTTTTAACAGTGTTTCTTGAAGAGCAAAAGTGCTTTAATTTTGATGACGTGCACTTTGTTTTCTTTTATGGTTCATGCTTTTTATGTCCTAAGAAATCTTTGTGTAAACCAAAATTACACAGATAGTCTCCTATGCTCTCTTTTAGTCATTATATATAGGTTTATCCTTTACATTTAGACCTATGATTCATTACAGTTAAATTCTTCTATGTAGCGTAAAGTAAGGGCCAGGATTTGCTGTTCTTGTTTGCATATCAGATGGCAATTGTACCAGGACTATTTGTTGAAGAAAAATTACCTTTCTCCATCAAACTACCTTGGCTTTTTTTGAAAATCAGCTGGCCATGTGTGTTCATTTCTGGGCTCTTTATTATGTACTATATGTCTATTTTTACAACAAAATCACACTATCTTGATAACTGTAGCTGTATAGTAAGTCTTGAAATTAGACAGTGTAAGTCTTCTAACTTTATTTTAATTTCCTATTTTTTTATTGATAGTATATAAAATATATATATTTTATATATATATTTATATATATAAAATATATACTATCAACAAGCAATAAAAGATGGAGTTTTGTACATTGCCCTTGTGTCTGCCACCTTGCTGAGCTCATTCTCATGTATTACATCTAACCGAAGTGTTTTAGATTTGTTAAAATTTTCTGTATAACCATGGAATTTGTGAATAAAGACAGTTTTATTTCTTCCTTTTCACTATATATGCTTTTTTAATTAAATTTTTTTTTACCCTATTACACTGGCGGAAACCCTGGTGGTGTGGTGGTTAAGAGCTACAGCTGCTAACCAAAAAGTCGGCAGTTCAAATCCACCAGCTGCTCCTTGGAAACCCTAAGGGGCAGTTCTACTGTGTCCTATAGGATCAGTATGTGTCGCAATCAACTCTGTGGCAGTGGATTTGGTTTGGTTTGGTGTTACACTAGCTAGGAATCAAATAAAATGTTGAACAGAAGTGGTAAGAGTAGACATCCTTACTTATTCCTGACTTTAGAGGGAAAGTATCAAGCTTTTCACCATTAAGTATGATATTAGCTGAAGGTTTTTCAAAACTGTCTCTTATCAGGTTGAGGCTGAGGAAACACTTTTCTATCCCTTGTTTTCTGAGATTTTTAAAAATCTTCCGTGGGCATTGCAACTATGAATTTTTTTAACCTAGAATTTTTATTTATGTTTGTTCATTTCCATTCTGATCATGTCCATGTAGTTGGAAATATTGTACGTATTTATATTCTCTTAGTAATATTTTTACGTAGCAGATAAAAAAAAGTTAATAATACATTGGCTTGATAGGCAGCATGAATAATACTAAACGTCTCCTACTTAGTGCTAAAGGTGGTTTGTGTTGAGCCATGATGTAAGGAAAGAACAGTTCAAAGACAAATGATTCCTCTCTCCCTTTAGGACCTGGAAGCCTAGCTGAAGTGGCTCACTAGATTTTCTGTCTGTTACAGCAAAGTTAGTAGTCCACTCTAGATAGGCTTACACCTGCAGGTAAGGGGAAAAGTTAGGCTGAACATTCAATTATTTGTTCAACAGATGTGTACTAATGGCCTACTTTGTGCCAGACACAATTGCAGGCACTGAAGACTTGACTGTAAAGAAAAACAAGGTCTCTGTCATCATGGAGCTTATATTCCAAGGAAGGCAATGGGTCAGAAATGACTAGAAGCATGTTAGCTAATAAGTAAAAAAACTTTGATGAACAATATGAAAGAGACAAACAGAATGATGTGAGATGGAAGAACTGGGGGAAAATGTGGTGTAGATAAAAATAATAGTAGCTATGAATAATAGGTATAAGTCAGGAACAAGTAGGTAAAATAATAGCTACTATGTTTTTTTTTTTTTTTATGTTTTTTATAGTCAGGCATACCAATGATCATGAAGATGGTGCAGGACCGGGCAATGATTCCTTCTGCCATACATAAGGTTGCCATGAGTTGGAGCCAACTCGACAGCAGCAAAAAACAACATATACCGAACACTGAAGTAGACAGTGTTCTAGGCACTTTACATATTCAATCTCTGCTTCTTCAACTGCTATGAAGTTAAGAGCTACGTGAAACTCTGCAACTTCCTCAAGCTCCCCCAACTCATTAGTGGCAGGGCTCAGGGTGTTAGGTTGGCTGCTTTGGGCAACAAGTAATAAAGAACACAACTGAAAATGCCTTAAATAGTAAGGCAATAATTGGCTTACAAAACTGGATGTCCAGAGGTAGAACAACCTTTAGGGCAGGCTTAATCCAGTAATTCTGATTTCATTTGCATTGGTTATACCTTCATGTTGACTTCCTTCATGGTAGAAAATGATTGGAGAAATTCTAGGCTTTACATGACGTCTGTGAAATTCAGAGGGCAAAAAAGACCTCTTGAGCCAACCCAACCACCCATCTGTCACGTTGTTGAAGTGTGGTGGCTTGTATGTTGCTATGATGCTGGAACAACCATGGCAGTCAGTGAAAACTCTGTGGATCATAGCAGAATATTGTCTGATATAGTGCTAGAAGATAAGCCCTCTAGGTTGGAAGGCACTCAAAATACACAGTGGCCACAACAATGAACTTAAGCATACTGGTGATTGCAAAGATGGTCCAGGACTGGGCAACATTTTGTGCTGTTGCACATGGGGTCGCCACGAGCCGGAGCCAAATCCACAGCAACTAACAACAACAATGACAACTCTTAACAGCAAAGAGAGTTATTTCCAGCAAACCTCCTATCTTAGTCAAGGTCCTCCAAGATGCAGATATCGAGATGGGATTATACGCGCCAGGATTTTATTAGAGAAAAGGCATGTGTCAAATGAAATAGGCAGGGAACTAAGGAAGGTTGGGAGAGCAGTTGGACCCTGCTGGAAGTCTCACACGGAGTGAAGGGAAGAGGGAGAAAGGTAGAAGGTTTGGGTGGAAGTGTCTTAGACCACTGTGCAGTATAAGCAAATCCTTTGGAGAATCCTTTAGCCAAAGTCAGCCGACAAAGGAACACAGTGTCTCTCTGTCTCCCAGGTCTGTCTTAGCATCCACAAACTTGAGGATGATTTCCAAGCGCAGTACCTGGGGCCCTTGTTCAGTTATGCTCCCTGTAGTAGGAGGCCTGTGAGGTGTATACTCAAGGCTGTCACAGCTCTGCTCACGTATCATTGATCCAATATGAAATCAATGAATGAAATACTCTGATTGGCTTAGGCCTGGATTCCAGAACCAATCATTCTACCAAGAGTAATGAGATTTCCCATAAGCCCGTGAAATCCATTATCTAGTCAGCTTCTCCTGTAGCAGATGGGCTGTGGGGAGGTGAGGCTAATAACTAAATGAAAATCTGGGCATGTTTAGGAAGAGAAAGGAGAACAACGCCAACAATACTGCATTTCTAAGCCCGATCTATCTGATGTCAAAGCCTGTTCTCTGCGCCACAACATCTCTTAAGATCTACATTGACAACAGAAGTTACAGGTCATGGTGGTTGGGGATCAAATTCTCTGCCTTTGAAAATCATCCTGTTATCTATGACATATGTTTCACCAAGCCAAGTTGTAAATCATTTCATAAATTGTTGATAAACTTCCATCTTGAAGTAGAAATGCAATAATCACATTGTTGTGTGCAGTCAAGTCAACTCCAACCCACAGTGACCCTATATGACAGAGTAGAGCTGCCCCATAGGGTTTCCTAGGCTGTAATCTTTATGGGAGCAGATTGCCAGGTCTTCTTCCTGCAGAGCTGCTGGGTGGGTTCAAACTGCTGACCTTTTGGTTAACAGTCCAGCACATAACCGTTGTGCCACCAGGGGTTCTTACAATAATCACACTAGCTAATAATTATTGAGCCCTATTTTTTTTTATGTGCCTGAGTGCTTTTTTTTTCTCTCTCTCTTATTTGTATTATTTGATTGAGAGAGAGAAACTGTTGACTGTTAAGCAAAAAGGTTGGCAGTTCAAATCCACCAGCCGTCCCTTGGAAGTCCTATGGGGCAGTTCTACTCTGTTCTGTACAGTCACTATGAGTCAGAATCGACTCCATGGTAATGAGTTTTTTTTTTTTTAACGTATTACCTATCTACCTTTTTGTTTATTTTTATTCTTGTAAAAATAAGTGTAACAACTTTTGCCAATTCAACATTTTTTGGGTGTACAATTCAGTGACATCATTTATATTAATCGTGTTGTGTAACCATCACCCACATTCGTGGTCAAAAATTCCTATCACGAAAACTCACTGCTTCCTAAACAATGGCTCTCCCTTTCCTCCTCCCTCTCGTCTCTGGTAAATACTAATAAACTTTGTTCTCTATACATTTGCCTTTTCTTGTTATTTCATTTAAGTGATATCGTATAATATTTGTCCTTCTGTTATTAATTTATTTCCCTCAGCATCATATTTTCAAGGTTTATCCACGTTGTGGCATGTATCCGGACTTCATTTCTCTTTGCGGCTGAGTAGTATTCCATCGTGTGTGTATACGACATTTTGCTTATTCATTGATCCATTGATGGACATGTAGATTGTTTCCACCTTTTTGTCTATTGTGAACAGTGCTGCAGTGACCACTGGTGTGCATGTGTCTGCTTGTGTCACTGCTTTTAAGTCCCTTGGGTGGAGTTGCTAGGAGTGAAATTGCTACTGACCCAGTCCTTTATGTCCGTTCTCACACTTGCTGCAGAAACACTCTATTAGGTGAGCATGCTTACTAACTTCAGATTGTGGAGAAGGACACTAAAGGCTTGGGGGGGAAGAAACCTCCCTGAGAACACAACAGCTTAATAAGTAAGTAAGTGGCTGGTTGTCTGATTAAAAAGTTGTAACATCTCCTCCTCCTTCAATTTTCACTGTGACCATCTCTTTTCCAGCTTTACTCAACAAAGTTTTTTTTTATAAATAGGTTTTCTTTTCTTTTTTCTCTTAGGCGCTATCTTAGTGGCACTCTAGCAACTTTGGCTTGCGATGGCTGTTGAAGGCTCTTGCGGCTGGCATGATTCCAACTGGATAAGCAGGTTGCCCTTAAAGTCCAGTAATTGTGAGTAGCCAAATACAGTGCTGTGCTTTGGAATTGCAGCATTTGGCTGACCTTGGAAAGAGAGCTGTTTTATGTATCCACTTTGGTTGCTTAGCTATGTGCTGATATACACCAAGGATCACGTGGAGCAGGCATTTTAGGGAACCAATAGGAAGAAAGACAAAGACCAAAATAACAAGGGCCATGGAGAGTATTTATTTCAACGGTCATCTCTGTGACAACTCATTTGATTACAGTAGTCTTTACTGTGGGTTTGCCCTGCTGTAAGAAATACAAGTTAACAATACAGATAAATGAAGGCGTGGTTATCCACTTTGAAAAGGCATAATGAATTTATAGGTGGGTCCACTATAAAAGTACCTTAAATATCAACGAAAAGCATTTAAAATGCAATTTGTTGTACACAAAATCATTTAATAAGATTGTTTTCAAGAAAGAACCATTGGGCTAAGAGCTGTTAACATACATATGTTTTAAAGAAATATAATTCAGATGGCTTCAGCGACATCAATCAGACTTCAGAAAATTTTTATGCATCTATACATTCAAGAAATATTCATTAAGGCCCTACTATGTGCCCTGGGTAGTACAAATAATTGAACACTGGGCTACTAAGTGAAAGGTTAGAGGTTCAAACCCACCCAGAAGTGCCTTGGAAGAAAGGCCTGGTAATCTCCTTTTGGACACAGCCATGAAAACCCTGAAGAGCAGGTCTACTCAGTACTCAAGGGTCACCATGAGTTGGCATTGATTCAATGGCAACTGGTTTGGTTTTTTGTTTTTATGTGTAAGGCATTATACCCATTGCCATCGAGTTGATTTGACTCATAGCAACCCTATAGGACAGAGTAGAGCTGCCCCATAGGGTTTCCAAGGCTGTAAATCTTTTTGGAAGCAGACTGCCATATCTTTCTCTCAGGCAGTGGCTGGTGGATTAGAATTGCCAATCTTTTAGTTAGCAGCTGAGTGCTTAACCACTGTGCCACCAGGGCTGCTTGTAAGGCAATATACCGTTCTTTAATGCACTGACTTGGTGGGTCTGGGATGAGTCCTGAGATCCTGCATTTCTAACATGCTCCCAGGTGATGCTGATGCTGCTGGCTCTCAGACCAACCTTTAGAGAATCAGGCAGGGACTAGGACAGATGAAACATTGAGACTCATGGCCCAGATGGCACCCCAGGACCAGTTTGGGGAGGATGCTTATTCCAGCCATAGGATGGTGCCTCTCTGGTAAAGTCAGTGCCACCAGCGCTAGCCACTTATGCCCTCAGCGGCCACTGCTGCTGCTGTACACTCTATGTTGAATCATTGCAGCTGGAATAAATTCCTCTTTGGATTCATTGCTCTAATCTCTGAGACCTGAGTGCAGCACCTGGTTGGCCAAGCTGTGTAGCATACCTGCACTCTATTCCTAGGAGAGCAAGAAAAGATAGTATCTTCTCTTTTCAGCTTCTGAAGTGAAAGGCAGGCCTGCTTCCCACCATGACTCACAGTATAGGAAATTCCTCAAACTTAGGAAGAAGGTTCAAATGCTAGACAGCCAAAAAAGCAATAAATGGCCACTATATGAACTATGAGTCAGAATCAACTCGTCAGCAACATGTTTTTGGGTTATACGAACTAAGTGGAGCCCTGGTGGCACAGTGGTTGAGAGTTCAGCTGCTAACCATAAGGCTGGCATTCAAATCCACCAGCCACTCCTTGGAAATCCTATGGGGCAGTTCTACTCTGTCCTATAGAGTCACTATGAGTAGAAATCTACTCAACAGCAACATTTTTTTTTAATATATGAACTATGTGGGCAGTGGTGTATCTACAGAAAATAGCACCTATGGAAATTAGTTTTAAATTGCTGAATGAGCTCTCACAGTTAGCAATGGAAACTGTGCTTCCCCCGCCACCCAAAGTGACACCCAGTCATGTGCCCTACCTGCCGTACCTTAGATACGCCTCTGTTAAATGTAAAAAATCCTCATTTAGTTCTACAACTCACCTTTACCTGATCCATTGCACAGAGATAAGATTCCCAAGAGCCTGGTCAGCCATATGTTCTTGGCTTTGCGCTCACCACTCTTACCCCCACCTTCAAATAGAAGAAATGGTCCTCACAGGTTACAGGTTGTGCTCATGTGGCAGCTTTCTTATTTGGAGTTCAAAACTCTCCACATTCCAATTTTCATTCACTTTATTTTATTTTCCATTTAACTGCAACTTTGTCTTATGTCAGGAAGTTTTTTCTGGATTTAGTTTGTGAGGTTCAAAGAATTCCCAAGGAATTTAGTTCATCTTCAAAATGAGATTTACAGGACAATTTCTGCAATATTAAAAAAAGACAAAGGCAATCTTATGCTATGGTTAAAAAGAATGAGAAATGTCAAAGTGCACGCCTGCTTGTTCCCCTGTTAGGATCACTGTCCCCGTCCAAACTATAAGCTGGTTTTCATTAAAATGTGACATTTATCTTTGTAAAGTGAATATATCTTGCTGTGATAAGGATAGGAACATGTCACGATTTACTGCAAATAAGTAAATACAGGGAAAGATAAATGATAATTTTTAACAAAAACCGTAATTTTAAGATAATGCCTTTCTTACATATACAGTACTCTAATAAAAGCAATAAATTGGCATGAGAATTCAAATAAAACACATTCCAGCATCCTGTGAGGAGAATATATTGGACAAAGATGCTTATTGTCAAAACACTGCAATATATGCTTTTATTACCATGTTGGTTCTCCTATTACTATTCAGTGCAGAACAGGAATCATATTGTTGTTAGATGTTGTTTGTCAGTTTCAACTCACAGCAACCCCACGTGACAGAGTAGAACCGCCCCACAGAGTTTTCTTGGCTATAATCTTTACAGAAGCAGATCTCCAGGCCTTTCTCTCGTGCAGCCACTAGGTGAGTTTGAATCACCAACTTTTCAATTAGCAGGCAAGCACTTAGCCATTGTGCCACCAGGGCTCCTTACAGGAATCCTAAACATAAGCTTTTTGCCTAGGAAGTGAAGATCAGTAGGTTTAGACTTTGTTGGATTAGGCAGTGTTTAGCGTACCCAGGCCAATCAGAACTTGATTGAATTTTCCCAGTTTTTAATCAGATGTAGACACAGCTGCCAGACCAGTCAGAACAGACCACAGACTAGGCAGAGAAGCATCTCTCTTTCTTTCTCTCTCTTCTTCCCCAGACAAACATGAGATATTTAGCTAACCTAATTTAAAAACTTGTTTTCTTTATGTTGAGGTGCAATCCATACTGAAGGCTGTGGTCTTTGATCTTCATCAGTAAGCGCTTCAAGTCCTTTTCACTTTCAGCAAGCAAGGGTGTGTCATCTGCATAACGCGGGTTGCTAATGAGTCTTCCTCCAATCCTGATGCCCCGTTCTTCTTCATATAGTCCAGCTTCTCGTGTTATTGGCTCAGCATACAGATTAAATAGGTATGGTGAAAGAATTACAACCCTGACGCACACCTTTCCTGACTTTAAACCAATCAGTATCCCCTTGTTCTGTCCGAACAACTGCCTCCTGATCTGTGTAAAGGTTCTTATGAGCACAATTAAGTGTTCTGGAATTCCCATTCTTTGCAATGTTATCCGTAATTTGTTATGATCCACACAGTCGAATGCCTTTGCATAATCAATAAAATATATGTAAACATCCTTCTGGTATTCTCTGCTTTCAGCCAGGATCCATCTGACATCAGCAATGATATCCCTGGTTCCACATCCTCTTCTGAAACCAGCCTGAATTTCTGGCAGTTCCCTGTCGATATACTGCTGCAGCCATTTTTGAATGATCTTCGCAAAATTTTGCTTGCATGTGATATTAATGATACTGTTCTATAATTGCCACATTTGGTCAGATCACCTTTCTTGGGAATCGGCATAAATATGGATCTCTTCCAGTTAGTTGGCCAGGAAGCTGTCTTCCATATTTCTTGGCATAGACAAGTGAGTACGTCCAGCGCTGCATCTGTTTGTTGAAACATCTCTATTCCATCAATTCTTGGAGCCTTGTTTTTCTCTAATGCCTTCAGAGCAGCTTGTACTTCTTCCTCCAGTACCATTGGTTTCTGATCATATGCCACCTCTTGAAATGGTTGAACATCGACTAATTCTTTTTGGTATAATGACTCTGTGTATTCCTTCCATCTTCTTTTGATGCTTCCTGACGATCAAAGACCACAGCCTTCAGTATGGATTGCACCTCAACATAAAACAAAAATCCTCACAAATGGACCAATGAGCAACATCATGATAAAAGGAGAAAAGATCAAAGTTGTCAAGGATTTCATTTTACTTGGATCCACAATCAACAGCCGTGGAAGCAGCAGTCAAGAAATCAACAGACGCATTGCATTGGGTAAATCTGCTGCAAAGGACCTCTTTAAAGTGTTGAAGAGCAAAGATGTCACCTTGAAGACTAAGGTGCACCTGACCAAGCCATGGTATTTTCAATCGCATCATATGCATGTGAAAGCTGGACAATGAATAAGGAAGACCGAAGAAAAATTGACGCCTTTGAATTGTGGTGTTGGCGAAGAATATTGAATATACCATGGACTGCCAAAAGAACGAACAAATCTGTCACGGAAGAAGTGCAACCAGGAATGCTCCAGAGAAGCAAGGATGGTGAGACTGCGTCTTACATACTTTGGATATGCTGTCAGGAGGATCAGTCCCTGGAGAAGGACATCATGCTTGGCAAAGTATAGGGTCAGTGGAAAAGAGGAAAACCCCTCAACAAGGTGGATTGACACAGTGACTGCAATAATGAGCTCAAGCATAACAACGATTGTAAGGACGGCTCAGGACCGGGCAATGTTTTGTTCTGTTGCGTATAGGGTCGCTATGAGTTGGAACCAACTAGATGGCACCTAACAACAACAACAACAACAATTTAAAAATTAGCTAACTAACCGAAAAACCAAACCCATTGCCATTGAGTCGATTCTGACTCATAGCGACCCTATAGGACAGAGTAGAACTGCCCTGTAGGGTTTCCAAGGAGCACTTGGTGGATTTGAACTGCCAACTTTTTGGTTTGTATTCATAGCTCTCAACCACTACGCCACCAGGGTTTACAAAAAAAAAAAAAAGAACTAGCTATAAAAAGCTATAGGTAACTTAAACATTTACTTCATAAATATAGCAAATTAGAAGGCACAGTGGTCAAGAAGTCTAACCACTGCATTTTAATTCTGATTCTGACACCCTTTTCTCATCTGAAAAGTGATTGTGTTGGAGCAAACAATCATAAACGTTTTTTTTTCCCCCCTTCTTTAAATTGAGTGATGCTAACAGCTAAAATAATTTATTTCTATAACGTGCCCTTTATAGAAATGAGAAATGAGAGGGGCGGGATCAGGAAAGGACTTTAATTAGAGATGGGAGAAACTGAAAAAAGAAAACAAAGCTAAAAAGTCAGAAATAGCTGGAGGAAGGTGGGAAATACAGAGAAGTCTTCAGGAGGTTTGAAGAGAAGCTGCTGTTCTCCCATTTGGTGGGGTTGTGAAATGAGGGAGACTGCTTTGACACAATCATTAGCTGACTCATCATTGTTCTCTGTTTCTCAGGGAACTTGATTCTGGATTAAATAGTCACGGCAACTCACCATAAGGTAAAATGGTTTTCTGGTTATTTGTAGAGGCAGCCAGGGCACTATCACTTCACGGACAAGATAAAATCTAGTCTAATATTGCAGTTTCTCTACTTTTGATCCTTAAGACCCTCCTCTTGAATAAAAGACCAGTAATCCCTATACAGACCTGTGAAACATGATTCAGGAACGAGGTTTAGACTTTGTTCACTGCAGATTAATAAGTATGCACAAGTAAGCACACCTGGTTTATTGGGTAATCCGGCCCTGCTCTGAGGTGATGTGTTAATTCCTCAAGGTCATACAGGGGTCAGACTCAGGCCTCCTTCCTTCAAGTCAGCTGTTTAGAGCTTCTAATAAGTTCCTGGGCTCTTCCAGAAGATAACTTGACTGTGAAAGGAGAATAGACTTGCTCAACTGCAGGTCAAAACACCAGCAAAGGCCTAATAACGAATGTGCCGGAATGAATGTGCAATAAATTGAATGTGCTTGCCTCACTCTTTGGAGGAAATAAAATTATGACTAAATGGAGGCATTTTCCAAGATAATGAATTCTCCTGAACAGAAGAACTGGAAATGCTTACATTTTAACCATGTAAAAAGAGGTATGATTTTAATACTAAGTATTAACTCTAAACTAGTCTCTTTCCCTTACTGGATTTTGATATTATTCATTTGAATCCTACAATTCAGGTAAACTTTTCAACTTAATTTACAAGTTTTTACTTTTGAGTACTGTAATACAATGGTAAATGGCTGATTGTGAAAAAGAGACTTTTTATAAGGATAAGAAATCATACCCATATGTAATTTTGTTAAACTTGCAAAAAAAAAAAAAAACCCAAAACATAGCATATAAACCAGTAATTTTTTCTTAGCAAGCAAACCTTGAATTGTTTGCTAAGAAGGAAAGTCCATTAAAAAACAATTCTTCCTATAGTTCTAATAAAGATTTAGTTTTCATGTAAGTAGCTTTGCATGTTATCAAGAAACAGAAGACTCGCTTTTTTTATAAATCAAAGGCATCAAGCAAAGCATGCAGAATTGAACAGAATTAACACCATCAAAGTTTGCTTTCTCAACTGTGAAATATTTTAGACTATAGACAAAATGCCCAGGATAAAGTGGTGTCTACAAATAGGTTAAAAAAATAAAGAAGCTGGGAGCAGGGAAAGACCCAACAAATTTGTAATGGTGAAATACTGGAAACAAACCCCAATCATGGAGGGATTAGATAAAAAATTATGGCATATCAGTATAGTGGATATTATGTCATTATGAAATATGATGATGGAGATTAGTGTATCTTAATTTTTTTACCTATTTCTACATCATTCCAAGTACGATTTGTGCTGCCGTTGGGAAATGAGAATCCCTGGTTCAGTGCCATATTTATTGACATGGGAAAAAGTCCAAACATATTGCTTACTGGACAATATGTAGAATTGTATCTATGTGTACATATTCAGAGATAGATGTCTCTGAGGGTATTCAGCAAAATGTAAATGGTGGTTTTCTTAAGAGACTGAAGTTTCACTTGATTTGTATCTTATTTGTGCTTTTCTTCACTATTAGAATTTTTCTAACAAACGTATATCATTTGTATACTTATGAAAAGAATAAAGCATTAAAAACACAATGAGCAATAATCAGCAGTAGTAATCTACAGTTGGTTTTAAAACTTGAAAATAATTTTTGCTGAACAGAATATAACAATTTTTTGTAAAGACCTCACAATTTGGTGGACTTGTATTTAATCAGTTTTTCTACAGTTTGGATAAACCCAAACATACTGCTGTCAAGTCGATTCCTACTCATGGCGACCCTATAGGACAGAGTAGGACTGCCCCACAGAGTTTCCAAGGAGCACCTGGCAGATTCGAACTGCCGACCTCTTGATTAGTAGCTGTAGTACTTAACCACTGTGCCACCAGGGTTTTATAGGATGTATAAATATGACTTCTAAACAGAATCCACCAAGATATGCAGATAAAAAGAAAAATCTAAAGACTCGATGTAATATTAATATCTCAAACTTTATTCTAAATGATACAAAATGTTTAGCCATTTTCTATCATATACAAAAGGTATGTAAATGATGAAGTTTTCATGTGTCGGGCAGACATGTTAGCATTGTCTAGACGCAGTCTATAGAAACTAGGAGGAAACAGCAAGGGTATTTGGTTTTACACCTGTCTTTTCAACTCCATTTGTATGCAACAGGAATAATAGTGTCAGTAACATCTTTCAAATACAAAGGACGTTTAAATACACAGGACACATCAGATGTGTTCAGACACCTTGACAAAACTGAAACAGCACTCCGTTGTTAAAAATAGGTCATGCAATGCTCAAATACTCATTTGCTACTTGTTATGTATTGAATTGTGCCCCCCAAAAATATGTGTTGTAATTCCTAACCTCTATGCCTGTGGTTATAATCCCATTTGGGAATGGGTTGTCTATGTTATGTTAATGAGGTAGTGTTAGTGTAAGGCGTGTCTTCAGTCAATCTCTTTTGAAATATAAAAGAGATTAAACAAGGAAGTGAGGAGCACAGATGGGGTGAGATAGATACCAAGACACATGGAGACCTCCAAGGAACCAGGAAGCAGAAGCTAAAGAGACAAGGACTTCCTCCAGAGTTGACAGAGAGAGAAAGCCTTCCCCTAGAGCTGGCACCCTGAATTCAGATTTCTTGCTCCTAAACTGTGAGAAAATAAATTTCCGTTTGTTAAAGCCACCCACCTGTGGTATTTCTGTTATAGCAGAACTAGATCACTAAAACAGAATTTGATACTGGAAGAGTGGGGTACTGCTCTAACAAATACCTTAAATGTGGAAGCAATTTTGGAATCAGGTAATGGGTAGAAGCTGGAAGAGTTTTAAGGTGCCTGATATTAAAGGCCTAGATTACCTTGAAGAGACTATTGGTAGAATTATGGACATCAAAGGCAATTCTGGTGAGGGCTCAGAAGGAAGTGAGGAGAGTTATAGAGAGTCTCTATCATCTTAGAGAATACATGAATACGTATGGCAATGGCAACAGAATGTTGCTAGAAATGTGGATGTTAAATGTATTCCTTGCGAGGCTTTAAGAGGAAATGATGAACATGTAATTGGGCAATGGAGGAAGGGTGATGCTTTTTATGCAGTGGCAAAGAACTTGTCTGAATTATGTTCAAACATTTGGTGGAAGGTAGAACTTATTATAATTGATGACATTTCTAAGCATGATTTCTCATTGCCACTTACAGTAAAATACAAGAGAAAAGAGATGGATTTAAAAATGAACTGTGCAAAATGAAAACAGAACTTAAAGATTCGGAAAATTCTGTTGCACAGGCAGTCCCCAGGTTACCAACAAGATCCATTCCTAAGTCTGTATTTAAGTCAAATTTGCAGGTAAATTGGAACAGGTACACACAGTTCTTATTTAGCATCAGTTAGTCAAATGTTTGTGTTAGTATACCAAACAAAAAAACCCAGTGCCGTCGAGTCGATTCTGACTCTTAGCGACAATATATATTTTACTTTTGCATGCTTATAAAACACTTAAGAAGCACTTCCAAACTGTGCAATATTTTCATGAGCATCATGAAGTAGTATGTGCATTTGTTATTATGAACCACTGTATTTACTTCAAAATTTTAATATAATAATAGGCTTTATGGCAGTCCACCCTTCAGTATGAGTTGTCCATTTAAGTTGGATGTCCATAACCCAGAGACTTTCTGTACAAACTAAGGACACATGTCCTAGAATGTTCATCAAGGATGTGACCACATAACATTTTGCTAAAAAGATTAAGCCATGTGACTGGTGGATCTAACCAACTACCACAGCAGAAAACCCATCAGCTTAGATTGAAGGGGACCCAGAAAAAGAATGAAAGGTAAGAAAGCTGTCTGACTCTTAGAATCCTACAGGCAAGGAACAGGCCAAAGGAGCTACATCTATTGTCCTCCAAGAAAAGAAAAGGACCATGCCTGGAGCAGCTCAGAGCCCAGCAGAACTGTTGGAAAGAGCACAGAAGCAGGGCCTTCTCAGTTTCAAAGAGTGAGGCCATAGTCCCCTGGATCTCAAAGGACCAGACCACAGCCTCCTAGGTTTCAAAGAGTTGGGACTTCACCAGCTTGGCTCCAGAGTGTGGGACTGCTGTTAAGGTGTACCAGGGGGATGGGGCTGCTGCCCAGAGCTGAGGAGGCAGGGCTGCCATGCCCAAGGGGTAGAAGAATGGGGTCTGCTGGGATTGAGGGTGTGGGGTCACCACTCAGATGGACTAGGAGAATGAGACCTCCTAAAGTCGATTTTACCGGGTTGGAATATACCTAAAAAAAAAAAAAAAAAATACCTAAAGTCTCACCCATATTTGATTTAGATGATTCAGAAGATGAGATTTAAGACTTGGAGTTGATTTAAGACATTTGGGATGATACGATGGGGTGAATATGTTTTGCATGGGGCAAGGACATGAATTTTTGGGGACCAATGGTTGGAATGCTATGGACTGAATTGTGTTCCCCCAAAATACAATTCCTAACCTCTATGCCTATGGCTATAATTCCATTTGGGAATGGGTCGTCTTTGTTATGTTAATGAGGCAGGATTAGTGTAAGGTGTGCCTTGAGTCAATCTCTTTTGAGGTATAAAAGAGATTAAACAGGAAAGCAAGAGAAGCAGGGCTGAGGTAAAATAAGCGCCAAGACACATGGAGATCTCCAAAGAACCAGGAAGCAGATGCTGAAGAGACAAGGACCTTCCTCCAGATTCAACAGAGAGAGGAAGCCTTTCCCTAGAGCTTGTGCTCTGAGTTCAGACTTCTAACCTCCTAAGGAAACCCTGGTGTCATAGTGGTTAAGTGCTACAGCTGCTAACCAAGAGGCTGGCAGTTCAAATCCACCAGGCACTCCTTGGAAACTTTTAAGTGGCAGTTCTACTCTGTCCTATAGTGTCGCTATGAGTTGGAATCGATTCAATGGCAGTGGGTTTGGTTTTTTGGGGTAGCCTCCTAAACTGTGAGAAAATAAATTTCTGTTTGTTAAGCCACCCACTTGTGGTATTTATGTTATAGCAGCTCTGGATAATTAAGACAATACTCAAGAGGTAAGATTTCAATGGTTAGCTTTTAGTGTTTGTACTCAGAAATTTGGGGTGTGAGAGTTTAGTGTTATGAGGCTCAGCAGATAATTGAAATAAAAGAGAGAAGTAGATTTTGGATCTAGCAGGAGCAGCTCCCCTCTCTGCAGACTTATTCACTGCAATGAATGAGTGTTGGCATTAGAAAGCCAAACCACATAACACATACAGAATATTAGGATTCAGTAAACAATCATGATTACAATCACCAAGTGCTGAAAGTCGGCAGCATGAGTGCTCCCACCCTCTTTTAAAATAGTCCAGCTGGTATGTTAGTGGCTGAGGATCCAGGGTAATATCAAGGAATAAAAATGACTCAGTTTGATTGTTCTAGAGGATGCCATCTTCAAAATTCGACTAATTTGATAATACCAGAGCATTTCTGAGGAAAGAGAGAAAATAAGGATAATGTTATGTAAATAGATACATTATTATTCTCATCTTTTTTGACAGAAGCCATTCTAGAAGCAACATGACAGCAAGGAGGCGAGAAAAGAGTAGAGCAGCCTAATCTGTCTGTAGATAATTGCACTGTGGGCTGCCAGCTCTGGGCTAGAGGATGGAGAGTGGGCCCAGAGCAGGCTGGCTTCCCCTTAATAACTGTAATAACATCCAGTGTTTATATGTCCCAGGCTCTTTGCTAGCTGCTTCACATGGATTATATCATTTAATCCTCACTGCCACCCTGCAGAGTAAGTACTGTCATCATTGTCATTTTACAGGTATGAAAAGTTAGGTAGCTTTTCAAGGTCACACAGTAGGAGAGGAGCTGGTGTTTGGACCCAGGTAAGCTGATGGTTCCCTCAACCTCTGTGTTCTATAACTTCCAGATGCCTGCTAGGTGAGGAAGGCCTTATTATATGTAACCCACAAGTGAAACACTCATTCTTTTGGTTCCAAATGAGCTTTCTTCTTAGGAAATTGAGAATCTTTTGTATTTTATGCCTTGGAAATATGTTCCATCAGGCCAAGTCAAGGCCTTTTCTTGTGCTGTTTTCTTTGAAATGTCTTCCCTCTGTTAACCTTTTTTTCATAGTTTTTAAAGCTGGTTTATAGCCATGGCAATGGACTTAAACATACCAATGATCATGAAGATGGTGCAGGACGACCAGGCAAAAATTGGTTCATAAGGTCACCATGTGTCAGAGAGACTCAGTAGTAACTAACAACAACAAAAGCTAGTCTGCAGGAGAGTTAAATACATTCCTAAATGAAAAATTGAGAAGGAAAGGATGGAAATGCTTAGCACTAAATTTGGGTTTTGACTCGCTGACTGTGTTCTTGTCTTATTCCGTCTAGTGATTTGAATATGGCTAAACCAAAAAAGAAGTGAGGATGGAGAGACTTGTCTCACGTACTGTGGGCATGCCATCAGCAGGGACTAGTCCCTGGAGAAGGACATCATGCTTGGTAGTAAAGTAGAGGGTCAATTAAAACAAGGAAGATCCTCAGGGAGATGAATTGACACAGTGGCTGCAACAATGGGCTCAAACATAACAACAATTGTGAGGATGGCACAGGACCGGGCAGCGTTTCCTTCTGTTGTACATATAGGGTCACTGTGGGTGGGAACCAAGTTGACAGCCCCTAAAAACAACTAACCAAAAACAAAACAAAACAAAAAACCACATACAATTGCCATCAAGTCGAATCCGACTCATAGTGGCCCTATAGGATAGAGTAGAACTGCCCCATAGGGTTTCCAAAACTGTAAATCTTTACGGAAGCAGATTGCCAGATCTTCTCCCGAGGAGTGGCTGATGGGTTCGAACCACCGACCTTTCAGTTAGCAGCCTCGCACTTAACCACTCTGCCACCAGGGCTCCTTTGAATATAAAAAATAACTGTAATTAAATGTTCATGGAGATTTGAATTAGTATTAGATCTCAACTTGTCTTTGGCTCCGATGCCTCTCTAAACTATGATTCACTTTTGCTCAAGGTGGCAAATAAGTGTTAATACATTTTCAGCACTCAAGTCAGGCTTTATGATCTCCATTAACATAAAGGAAGGTTGTTGGGGAGGTTTGTAAACAATTTTCTTGCTTCCATTTCCTCCTTGGAGGGAAAATAAAGTGATTTTAGTTAGCGATATTTCCACCTAATTATTTTCTCCTTTTTTTTTTCTTTTCTTTCTACTTTTTAAATAAAGGATTTAATTATTCACTCTCATTCTCTGAAAGAAGAATTCTCATTGAAGTAAGTATTGACTGCTCACATTGTTCTTTCTTGGTAACTATGTTATTGTTGTTAGGTGCCACTGAGTCAGTTCTGACTCATAGCAACCCTCTGTTCAACAAAATGAAACATTGCCTGATCCTGTGCCATCCTCACAGTTGTTGCTATATTTAAGCCCATTGTTGCACTCACTAGGTCAATCCATCTTGATGACGGTCTTCCTCTTTTTCGCTGACCCTCTACTTTACCAAGCACGATGTCCTTTTCCAGGAACAGATCCTTCCTGATAACATGTCCAAAGTATGTGAGATGAAGTCTCACCATCCTTGTTTCTAAGGTACATTCCGGTGGTGCTTCTTCCAAGACGAATTTGTTCATTCTTCTGGCAGTCCATGGTATGTCCAGTATTCTTTGCCAACACCATAATTCAAAGGCATCAATCCTTCTTCCATCTTCCTTGTTCACTGTCCACCTTTTGCATGCATATGAGGTGATTAAAAACACCATGGGTCAGACGTACCTTAGTCCTCAAAGTGACTATAACCATGAGAATTACTGGAATTCTTTTGTAGAGCAAATTTCATATATTATCAAAACATCTTCAAAGTGGTCACAATTCTTTTAAATTCATAATCAAAATCCATTCTAGATCACTGAGATTTTAAATGAGAAATAATTCTAAAAATTTCTGCTGTTGAACATGTCATATTAAAAAATATAAAATATATTTTTTAATGTCATAATCATGTTTAAAATGATGATAAATATTCACTGATGCAGTGTTGAGCAATGGATCTCTTAAAAGATTCATGTATGCCTGCTGGGTTAGATCTGGAGTATGTAGAAAAATCTATCTATAGTTTGAATGGGTAAGCACAAA
Organism: Elephas maximus indicus; assembly: GCF_024166365.1. Lineage (NCBI taxonomy): Eukaryota > Metazoa > Chordata > Mammalia > Proboscidea > Elephantidae > Elephas > Elephas maximus. The sequence continues at coordinate 128,345,839 of NC_064822.1, forward strand.
TGTGATTTATATTATTAAAATAGAAAAAGTGACTAAAACATCTTTTCACAATTGAAGAAGCTTTCTTTCCTTTACCTGATTCAACTTCCATCAAGAATCTTGTATTACCACTTTAATTTTTGTATCTTGTCCATATTCTTATTCCAAATATCAGCCAAATATGTATTATCAGGGCTTTTCACTATTTAATTAAGTTCAAAATCTAGCCGTTATATGAAGTACAGATGAATTCAAAGGCTGAGAGTCACCAGTATGTCTGCATCAGAGACTCCTGGAAGATTTCTATTAGAAAGAAGGGACAATTGAATTAGTGAGCTGCATCCATACCACCATTTTTAAGTTTAAAGGCTGCTTGGTACTTTTTGCTTATATTAGAAGTTACTTGGTTAAGTGACAGGTTTTTATTGAACACAAAATATTCTGGGTAAGGTGACATCCTGGGTATATTGCAATATACAGAAGAGGGTAACACATACTTTGCTTTTAAGATTATGATTTAGATCAGGAAATTGAAATATGCATATAAACTCTTGCTGAGAATACAAACAAAAAACCCATTGCCGTCAAGTCGATTCTGACTCACAGTGACCCGATGGGACAGAGTAGAACTGGCCCAGAGGGTTTCCAAGGAGCACCTGGTAGATTCCAATTGTCAGCCTTTTGGTTAGCAGCTCAACTCTTAACCACTATGCCACCAGAGTTTCCAAGAATACAAAGTAAGTGTCAAATGTCAGTGCAAGCAATAAGGGCTGAAGGGTTTCGGGGGTTGGGGGGAGCATTTGCTTCTAGTTAGAGTAATCTAGGGAGACTTCATGGAGGAAACGGGATCCACTTTGCACTTTTAAGGATGGCATGGTGGACAAATAAAAAATAATTTTAACATCTGGCACAGAGTTATGCTAAGAGATGGAACCAGCTTAGTGTAGTAAAATAAGGTACCAAGCTGTTTGGGGTGAGGCTGAGGACAAGGTTGGAATAGCATGAGAAAACAATGAAAATGTTCAAGTTCTCTGCACAAGAAATAACAGGACTTTGAGGAAAGCAGAGAAGGGAGGAGACTTAGGAGAGGAAAGGGAGTAAAGAGAGTGGAGAAGAAAGCTGAAAAGGGCATGAGAGCCTTAGGAGAAAGGTGTCAAGAGAAGAAATTCCCAAGGGTGAGGAAGCCAACAAATTTTACAAAGGATATCAGCATCTAATATCCAATTTAGGTTTTCTGTTTCTCTGTGATATAAACCCTTTGGTAAAGTCTGCTTCACTCACAAATGCATTACGTGAGTGGCTTGAGTGGGAAGTCAAGGAAAGGGGCCAAGTTCTCCCACCTGTGTTGGTACAAAGCGAATCCAAGCCCCTGGCCACAGGAGATAAGGGGTGTGTAAGACAGAAGGCCCACTGAGGCAGAAATGTGACGCCAGAAGTGTCCATTAGAATTGAGACCCCAGAAATTCACAGAAATCTAAGGAGGCCCCTAGGACTTTCGTTAAGACGTGGGATAGAGGTCTCATGTCAATTTTAATATATACTAAATATTTAATGGAGCCCTGGTGGCGCAGTGGTTAAGTGATATGGCTACTAACCAAAAGGTTGGCAGTTCAAATCCACCCGCTGTTCCTTGAAAACCCAATGGGACAGTTCTACTCTGTCCTCTAGGGTCGCTTTGGGTAGGAATCTACTCCACAGCAAGGAGTTCCGTTTTATGTTTGGGTTGGTGGTGGACAACATTGATTGCCTAACCAATATCCATTCACTCTTCTTAACAGGAGGCCATTTTTTTTTCTTTTTTCAGAATCCCTGCCCCACGCAGCCCACATGTCTCAGAGAAGCAAACTTCATCTTAAGCTCCAGGAGAGAATCCTGATTAGTTTAATGGGAAACCAATCACAGTAATTCTATTCTCTCTTCCCTCAGGGAACTAGGCTTAAGCCAATCGGTAGATAACTTTTCCTCAGTCACTGTTATTGGTTCAGGGGTAAGCACGTGACCAAAATGGGTCCAATCAGTTGGACTAAGTTGCCCCAGTTGCTTCTGGCATGATGACAGAGCTGACACATGGAGGGAAAGGCTGAGGTTAGAAAATAGGAGAGATACAGAATTGGAGCCCTGTTTGCATTGTTCTTGGAGCTTGCTCTGCCGCTGATTGTCCTGTTATGTGAGATAATAGGTTCCCTCAATTTTTAAGCTAGGTTAAGTCAGGTTTTCTGTAACTTCCAGCCAAATTCATTCTAGTTGCTATCAATAGTAGAGTGGGCATATATTGGTTGCCTCCCTAGCATCTATTTCTTTTACTGACAATTGTACCCAATTTTCTTTTGAGCCCCCTTCCCCCCAGCCATGTGGTTTCAGTGGGAGAGACACTCCCTTAGTTCCAGGTAGGGCTGTCTGTCCCCTGGACACAGTGGGATTCAGGACTCGGTATCAGAAACATGAGAGTTGCCGAGGCTTTTGAAAAGAAGGTTCCTCTCTTTTCCACAGGAGCTACCAGAACTATCATTCTCTCTTCGCCTGGATGGTGGGTGAGCATATGAGGCCTAAAGCCATTGCAGCCATTTTTTGCTATCTTTAAGGGACCCAGCCTAAAAATGAAGTCAACATGTGGAGTAATACAGAGTCAAGATAATCTCAAAGTAAATGGCATCATAAACCTCTGGATCAAACTGTGCCTGAAACTTGTTACTTCGGACTTTAATTTGCTTGACCCAAAAAGTTTCTCTTTTTATTTAAGCCACTTTGTGTTGGGTTTTCTTTTGCTAGTTACTAAAAGACTTCTAACTGATAGGAATTTATATGAATTTGTCGAAGAGGAGGAAGAAGGTCAGTTTGGGTAATAGGAAAAGGCGTGAGGAAAAAAAAAAAAAAAAGCCAACCATGAAGAACATAAAAATAAAAGGAACTAGTTGGTGCCCAGCCACAATCGATGACTGCCCTGACAGGGAGCACAATAGAGAACCCCTGAGGGAACAGGAGATAAGTGGGATGCAGACCCCAAATTCTCATCAAAAGACCATACTTAATGGTCTGGATGTGACTAGAGGAATCCCGGTGGTCATGGTCCCCAAACCTTCTGTTGGCACAGGACGGGAACCATCCCCGAAGACAATTCATCAGACATGAAAGGGACTGGACAGTGGGTGGGAGAGAGATGCTGATGAAGAGTGAGCTAATAATATTAGGTGGACACTTGAGACTGTGTTGGCATGTCCTGTCTGGAGGGGGGATGGGAGGATAGAGAGAGTTGGAGGCTGCCAAAGTTTTCACGAAAGGAGAGACTGGAAGGGCCGACTCATTAGGGGGAGAGCAAGTGGGAGTAAGGAGTAAGATGTATATTAACTTATATGTGACAGACTGACTTGATTTGTAAACGTTCACTTGAAGCTCAATAAAAGTTAAAAAAATAAAAGGAGTGCTGGAGGGAGGGTTTGTCTAGAGAATTCATTAGAGGAGCAGAGGAATATGAAGTTGTATAGGTTGGCTACGGTAAGGCCTCTAAATGTCAAGCTAAATAATTTGAACTTTTTCCTGTGGGTAGATGGCATATAAGATGGTTTTTTAACAAGAAAGTTGAATCAATTAGGATGAAATTTTGGAAAGTTAACTAACAGTGAAATGCAGAATACGTTGGGAAAAGGTAGATTGAAAGAAAAACAATTAATTGGAAGGAGTTGGAAGTCACATCCAAATTTGCTGCCTTAATGATTCTCAATTCAACAATGCAGCTACAGCCCATAATTTCTAAACTGGGGTTTATTGCAAGCCTAATCCTTTGAACTTATGCCATCCCACTTCCCTCTCCTGGCCTTCTTCCTGTTCCTAGAACATAGCACACCCATTCTTCCCTAGAGCCTTTGCATTGGCTGTTGCCTCTGTCTGAAGTACTTTCCCTTCCTGATCTTTGCATGTCTGCCTCTTTCTTTTCATTCCGTTCTCAGCTTAACTGTTACCTCTTCAAAGAGGACTTCCCTGACCAGTCAATCTAGAACAGCCGCCTTTCCCTCTCTATCACACTGCCCTTTTTTAATGTTCTTTACCATCAGCATCGTCTGATATTTTTCTTGTTGAGTTATTCGTTAAATTTGTAACTCCCCTCCTCAGCGTCACAGTAAGCTTCCTAAGAGTGAGGAGCTTGTCAGTCTTATACATTGCTGTATACTCAGTACGTGTTGTATAAATACATGAATTTGGATATGAGGTTTTAAAATTTCTGAATTATCATGTCAATAATTTAACTAACTTTTATAAGATTAGCAAAATTAAATACTTTAGCTAATTGGGAGATGAATGAAATATTTCAAAAATTACATTTGATCACAAAGCAGGCAAGAATGGAAGAACTAAAATATGTGCATTCGTACTTCTCTCAGTGTTCTGAAAAGACAAGGGTAATTTTCAAAACAACACTCTTGCCTCTTAAGGTTGTTTCCACCAGAAATGCCTTGGGCATAAAGAAAAGCCCTGGAGAACTTTGAGAGAATATATTTGAGCTCTTCTGTTTCCATTTTCCCCAGAGGCAGCTTCATTTCAAGGCCAGTGCTCTATAACTAGCTCTAGGCTTCTAGAACAATTTACGTCTCAGAAATGATTTGGAATGAGAAGGGGATCTCTGTTTTGCCGTAACTAGAATTAAGTCTCCCGGATTCATTCCCGGGTAAGTAGAAACCCCTGTTATTTGCCCCCCACTAAAGTGGTTTTGACCTCAGCATTCTATCAATAATTGGCTACTTTTTCTTGAAATTTGCCGCAGTGAATTTACCAGTCCATTATGAAAAGTCTTTGTTGCATAGAATGAAGATCAAACAAGCCTCAGCAAAGCACCGAATGAGCGCATTCTGCAACGCAAAGAGCTTTCTAAGCCCGCCTTTCCCCACCAGTCTCCCAGGCTGCTATTATTTATAATGTAACATTGTGACTTGTTCTGAAATTACAATGAATGAGCTTGTGACTATGCACGTTACTGATTTGGCTTTTTTGACTGGATTAGCTGGTAAATTACTTAAGGTTACCCTATGGAGGTCATGAGAAAAAATATCAGAGAGTTTGCTTAAAGGAATTGCCCAGTCTGGATGAATTGGCCACTAAATTCAAATTACCAATGTAACAACAGCTCAAGAGAGTTACACATCCTGATTTACTGTCAGTCAAGTTTGGCAATGAAACCCTGAAAAAACCAAAAACCAAACCCAGTGCCGTCGAGTCGATTGCGACTCACAGCGACCCTATGGGACAGAGTAGAACTGCCCCACAGAGTTTCCGAGGAGCACCTGGTGGACTTGAACTGCCGACCCTTTGGTTAGCAGTCATAACACTTAACCACTACACCGCCAGGGTTTATTTCTGATTTACTAAAATTTTTGATTTTTTTTTATACTATTTGAACTATTTTGACAGCTTTAAGTAACGTTGAAGTTTTTATTTTTTCTCCCTTCTTTCCTTCCTTATTCCTTTTCCCTTCCTCCTTCCTTTCCTTTCTCCCTTCCTTCCTCCCTCACTCTCCTTCCCCTCATCTATTCTTCTTCCTCCTCTTCCTTCATTTTATAGTTATTAATAGTTTTATTACTTGGTATGGCATTTAATAAGTAATGTCTTTTGAATAAGTACTTTTTTAAAGAAGGCGTCTTCCTCTTTTTAAAGTAAGAATCTCAAGGGAATGAATAGATTTATATAATAGTTAACTAATTTTTATAGCTATTTGTACAGGTTAAAATTCTGGACCAGCATGATGCATTTCTAAATAGGTAATATTTGTTTCCTGGAGAATATATAGTTCCCATGTAAATAAAAAACCAAAAAAAAAAAAAACCAAACCCAGTGCCGTCGAGCTGATTCCGACTATAGTGACACTACAGGACAGAGTAGAACTGGCCCATAGTAAAAATTATAACGAGCCGTTTTTAATTAGCTGAGATGCAAACTGGAAATGTTAATGTATCATAAAATGAATAGGTATATGTTTATTATAAGGCATGTCTGAATTTACAAATCTTAGTAAAATTTGTGCGTTGAATTGAGCAGTCACATGGGGAAGCTCTTCACTTAGAACCATCTCTGTGGAAATGAGTTTGAGAGCTTACAGCACATTGTTTTGAATCACGTTCTTTTGAATATTGTTAGTAGCAGCAGATTTTCTTCCATTAAAGGCTGATGAATTTTGGAAAGAGTCAAATGTCATTTGTTTTTAAATCAGATTCCTAAAGTAAGTGCTCAACTTGTGTTACAGTATTTGGGGTTATAAAAGGAAACAGCACAGGAAGGTGGGATTCTGAAGCAATTTGATTCATTTCCTTGAGTGGTTCAGAGTGTTTCTGAAGTCACACTTCGTAGTGCAATACATATTTTCTGTTTCCTGTTTGGTTACTGCTTACCTGTACTCTTTGGAGGGAGAGGTTTTAAGGTCCTAGTAAACGTTCGGCTTCATACTTGTAGAACTTAAGAGCCCCTTCCACGGCCTCCGTACAGAGAAGAGGAAGCTGCAGGCGTTCCAGCACACACCTCTAAAGGATCTCATCTCCTATCCCTGCATAACACAGATTTATGCAACAGCCAGTGAGAAGAATAATACAAAATAGAGTAGAAACAACTGTTAAACCCTGTGTCCTTTACATATGCATCTCTGAGTGCTCCGTTATAAACATTTACAAAGTTATAGGGGACCAAGTTAGATCATTGGCCAAACAAATAGTGGATTAGTGATGGATAAAACCAGATAAAAGATTGTACCTGAATGAGAATAAGGACACCACTTCATTTACTCCTGGCTAATTCGTTATCGATTCCACGGCACTGGGTTTTTGGTTTTTAATGGTTTCATCCAGGAGCCCTGCTAACCGAAAGCTGTGGGAAAAAAGACCTGGCCTAGGAAACCCTATGGGGCAGTTCTGTTCTGTCATATATGGTCACTATGAGTTGGAATCGACTTGATGGCACACAACAGCAATGGTTTCGTCAACATCCCTTGAATCATTTATTCAGCAGATATATTGAGCAACTACTAGGTGTCAGGCACGGTTCTAGGGTGTCTGAGGCTTTAGCCGTTATAGTGTGCTAACATTCTGGTGGCAAGGACTGACTATATATATATGTGTATATATACACACACACACACACACACACACACACACACACACTATGTATATGATATATAGTGTGTGTGTGTATACTGAGGAGCCCTAGTGGTGCAGTGTTAAGAGCTCAGAGCTCAGCTGCTAACCAGAAGGTTGGCAGTTCAAATCTCTCAGCTGCTCCTTGGAAACCTTATGGGGCAGTTCTACTCTGTCCTGTAGGGTTGCTATGAGTCAGAAACTATCTGTAAATCCCTGGAAGTCCTGGTGATACAGTGGTTAAAACCAAAAAGTTTGAACAACCAGTGGCTCCTTTAAAGATAGGGGCACTATGATTTGGAATTAACTATATGGGTCACAACAACAAATATGTGTTTTATAAAAAAACAAACCCAGTGCCGTTGAGATATATATATATACATATATATATATTTTTTTAACTCATTGCCATCAAGTCATCATATATATATATATATGAAGCCCTGGTGGTGCAATGGTTAAGCACTTGGCTGCTGACCAAAAGGCTGGTGGTTCAAATCCACCCAGGATCTCTACGAGAGAAGACCTGGTGATCTCCTCCAGTAGAGTCTAGAAAATCCTATGGGGCAGTTCTGCTTTGTCAAGTGGGGTCACTATGACTTGAAAATCAACTCGATGTCATACAACAACGTATATATAGTATAGAAGTCCCTGGGTGGCTTAAACTGTTAAGCACTCAACTACTAACAAAAAGGTTGGTGGTTTAAACCCACCTGTAGCCCAGTGAGCAAAGCGATAGACTGTTAAATGAAAGCCTGTGCGGGAGAAAAATGTGGTAGTCAGCTTCCGTAAAAATTTACAGCCTTGGCAACTCTATATGACTGCTATGTGTTGGAAGTGACCGCACAGGAGTGGGTTTAGAGAGGAGCTTTGGAAGAGAGACCTGGTGATCTACTTCAGAAAAATCACCCATTGAAAACCTCATAAGAGCACAGTTTTACTCTGACACAAATGGGATTGCCATGAGTCAGAATCAACACGATGGTGACAGCTGGTTTGGAGACTTTTTCCTGAGAGTCAGGTCTCAGGTGGAACCTTGCCCCTTCCATGAAGCCCCCTCCCCCTTCACGGGTCATTTAAATTGGCTTCTCCCCACTCCCACCCCTGTCCTGAAGGACTCGCTAACACGTATCATGTTTCTTTTTTTTTCATTATACTTCCCACTATCTGAAATGATCTCGTTCATTTATTTCTTTACTCATTTATTATCTGCCTCCTTCATCCTTTTGCTCGGTCCTCCACCTAGAAAGAAAGTGATAAAAGCAGGATGCTGGCTTTGTTCAACACTCAAACCCCAATGGAACTGCCCCATAGAGTTTCCGAGGAGCGCCTGGTAGATTCGAACAGCTGAACTTTTGATTAGTAGCCGTAGCTCTTAACCACTATGCCACCATACGTAAATACACATATACACACACATAAAAAAAAAAAATACGTATATATTTTTAATGCCCTGTCAAAATGTGTTCATAATTCATCTTCTAATGTAAGTTCAGATCATTTAAATATTTGCTCCTTTTGTCCTTATAGAGTCTTAAGTTCAAACAACTCCTTCAGGTAATTTTAAGGAACACGGGAAGTACACAGTTGTTATCCTGATGCCAATATTGTGGGGACAAGATACCCTTGAGGAATGTGAACTCTGGAATTAGACATATCTAGGCTCTAGTATGTGCCTGTCCCTGGCACTACTTTGGTGAACTTGGGCAAGCCTCCTAATCCTTCTGAGCCTCAGTTTCTCCATCTGTAAAATAAAAGTAATAATAGTACCTATCTCACAGTAGGAGCCCTGGTGGCACAGTGGTTAACAGCTCAGCTGCTAGCTGAAAGTTTGGCAGTTCAAACCCAGCAGCCACTCCGTGGAAAGATGTGGCAGTCTGCTTTTGTAAATATTAACAGCCTTGGAAACCTAAAGGGCAGTTCTACTCTGTCCTATAGGGTCATTATAAGTCAGAATTGACTCTGCGGCAACAGATATCTCATGGCATTATTGAGAGAATTAATTAAGACTGTTCATGTAAGTTGCTGTGAAGTACATTGTTAGGTTGTCATTGTTAGGTTCAGTCCAGTCAGTTCTGACTCACATAGACCCTATGGACAGCGGAACGAAAAGATGCCCAGTCCTGCTCTATCCTCACAGTTGTTGCTATGCTTGAGCCCATTGTTGCAGCCACTCTGTCAACTCATCTTGTTGACAGTCTTATTTTTTGCTGACTCTCTGCTTTACTAAGCATGATATCCTTCCCCAGGGACTAATTCCTCCTGATAACATGTCCAAAGTATGTGAGAAGTAGTCTCATCATCCTCCTTCACTATTGCATCTTGAGGCTTGAATTTTTTCTTCAGTTCTTTCAGCTTAAGAAATGCTGAGCATGTTCTTCCCTTTTGGTTTTTTATCTCCAGGTCTCTGCACATGCCATCATACTTTACTTTGTCTTCTTAAGCTGCCCTTTTAATCTTCTGTTCAGCTCTTTTACTTCATCAGTTTTTCCTTTTGCTTTAGCTACTCAGCTTTTAAGAGCAAGTTTCAGAGTCTCTTCTGACATCCAGTTACGTCGTTTCTTTCTCTCTTGTCTTTTTAATGACCTCTTTCTTTCTTCATGTATGATGTCCTTGATGACATTCCACAGCTTGTCTGGTCCTCAGTCATTAGTGTTCAACACGTGAAATCTGTTCTTGAGATGGCCTCTAAATTCCGGTGGGATATACTCCAGGTAGTACTTTGACTTTCATCAACTTGTTCTAATTTTCTTCAGTTTCAACTTGAACTTGCATATGAGTAATTGATGGTCTGATCCGCAGTCAGCCCCTGACCTTGTTCTGACTGATGATATTGAGATTTTCCATTGTCTCTTTCCACAGATGCAGTCAATTTGATTCCTGTGTATTCCCTCTGGCGAGGTCCATGTGTATAGTTGCTGTTTATGTTGGTGAAAAAATGTATTTGCAATGAAGAAGTCCTTGGTCTTGCAAAATTCTATCATTCGATCTCCGGCATTGTTTCTACCACCAAGGCCATATTTTCTAACTACGGATCCTTTATCTTTGTTTCCAGCTTTTGCATTCCAACCGCCAATAATTATTAGTGGATTCTGATTGCATGTTCGATCAATTTCAGACTGCAGAAGTTGGCAAAAATCTTCAATTTCTTCATCTTTGGGCTTAGTGGTTGGTGCGTAAATTTGAATAATAGTCATGTTAACTGGTCTTTCTTGTAGGCAGATGGATATTATCCTATCACTGACAGCATTATACTTCAGGATTGACCTTGAAAATATTCTTTTTCTTGTTGAATGCAACGCCATTCCTCTTCAAGTTGTCATTCCCAGCATAGTAGACCATATGATTGTCTGATTAAAAATGACCAATACCAGTCCATTTCAGCTCACTAATGCCTAGGACATCAACATTTATGCATTCCATTTCCTTTTTAACTATTTCCAATTTTCCTGGATTCATACTTCTTACATTCCAAGTTCTGATCATTAATGAATGTTTGCAGCTGTTTCTTCTCGCTTTAAGTTGTGCCACATCAGCAAATGTAGGTCCCGAAAGCTTGACTCCAAACCAAAAAGGCCAAACCCACTGCCATTGAGTCAATTCCCACTCAAATGACCCTATAGGACAGAGTAGAACTGCCCCATAGAGTTTCCAAGGAGCGCCTGGCAGATTTGAACTGCCGACCTCTTGGTTAGCAGCTGTAGCACTTAACCACTACGCTGCCAGGGTTTCCAGCTTGACTCTGACCATATTATTAAGGACGACTTTGAGGAGGCAGACCTTCCCCAGTTGTATTTTGAGTGCTTCCCAACATGAGGGCTCATCTTCCGGCACTGTATCAGACCATGTTCTACTCTATTCATAAGGTTTTCACTGGCTAATTCTTTTCAGAAGTAGATGGCCAGGTCCTTTTTCCTAGTCTGGAAAACTCAGCTGAAACCTGTCTGCCTTGGGTGACCCTGATGGTATTTGAATACTGGTGGCATAGCTTCAGCATCACAGCAACAGAGAAGCCCCCTCAGTACGACAAACGGACAGATGCGTGAAATACTTTACATGTATAAAATGGACAACCTTAGCTAGGAGCTCTGTGAATTAAAAAAAAGTGAAAAACCTGTACAGTGTTGACAATTTTATATATTGCCAACACACACACATATATATATACACACACATATATATATAATGCTTTAGGTGAAAGTCTACAGCTCAAGTTAATTTCTCATACAAAAATTCATACACTCATTTTTATGACACTAGTTGCAATCCCTGTAATATGACAGTATACTCCCTCTTTCTGCCTCAGTTTCTCGTGTCCATCCAACCAGCTCCTGTCTCTTTCTGCCTTCTCATCCTGCCTCTGGACAGAAGCCTTCGGTTTAGTCTCATGTATCTGCTTGTACTAAGAAGCACGCTCTTCATGAGTATTATTTATGTTTTATAGTCCAGTCTACCCTTTGTCTGAAAAGTTTGCTTTGGGAATGGTTTTAGTTCTGGGTTAACAGAGAGTCCAGGGGCCATGTGTTTGAGGGTTCCTCTACTCTCAGTCAGACAATTAAGTCTGGTCTTTTTACTAGAATTTGAGTTCTGCACCACGCTTTTCTCCTGCTCCGTCAGGGACTCTCTGTTTCATTCCCTTTCAGGGCAGCCCTTGGTGGTACCGGGCACCATCTAGTTCTTCCGGTCTCAGGCAGAGAGAGTCTCTGGTTTATGTGGTGCTTTTGACTCTTGGACTAATATTTTTCTTGTGTCTTTGGAGTTCTTCATTTCCTTTGCTCTAGGTAGTTTGGGACCAATTGATGGATCTTAGACAGCCACTTACAAGCTTTTAAGACCCCAGATGCCACTCACCAAAATGGGATATAGGACATTTTCTTAATAAACTTCGTTATGCCAATTGACCTAGATGTCCCACAAAACCATGGTTCCCAGACTCCTGCCCCTGCTACTCTGCCCCTTGAAGTGTTTATTTGTATTCAGGAAACTTCCTAGCTTTTGGTTTAGTCCAGCTGTGCTGACTTCCCCTGTATTGTGTGTTGTCCTTGCCTTCACCTAAGATAATTCTTGCCTGTTATCTAATTAGTGAATTCCCCTCTCCCTCCATCCCCACCCTCGTAACCATCAAAGAATGTTTTCTTCTGTGTTAAAAATTTTCTTGAGTTCTTATAATAGTGGTCTTTTGCAATATTTGTCCTTTTGTGACTAATTTCACTCAGCATAATGCCTTCCAGATTCATCCATTTTGTGAGAACTTGCTCCCATTCATCACTGTTCATCATTGTGTAGCATTCCGTTGTGTGTATATACCATAATTTGTTTATCCATTCATCTGTTGATGGATGCCTAGGTTGTTTCCACATTTTTCCTATTGTGAACAGTACTGCAGTGAACATGGGTGTGCATATATCTATTTGTGTGAAGGCTGTTCTTTCTCTAGGATAAATTCCAAGGGGTGGGATTGCTGAATCATATGGTACTTCTATTTCTAGCTTTTTGAGGAAGCGCCATATTGTTTTCCAAAGTGGTTATGCCATTTTATATTCCCACCAGCAGTGTATAAGTGTTCCAGTCTCTCCACAACCTCACCAACATTTATTATTTTGTGTTTTTTGGATTAATGCTAGCCTTGTTGGGGTGAGATGGTATCTCATTGTAGTTTTGATTTGCATTTTATTAATGGCTAATAATCATGAGCATTCCTCATGTATCTGTTAGCCGCCTGAATGTCTTCTTTGGTGAAGTGCCTGTTCACATCCTTTGCCCATTTTTTGATTGGGTTGTCTTTTTGTTGTTGAGTTTTTGCAGTATTACGTAGATTTTAGAGATCAGACGCTGATTGGATTTGTTGTAGCCAAAAACTTTTTCCAAGTCTGTAGGTTGTGTTGTTACTCTTTTGGTGAAGTCTTTTAATTAGCTAAGTGTTTGATTTATCTAGGTATTATTATCCCAGTTATCTGGTTTCTCTTCTGGTGTTTGTGCATTGTTACTTAAGTTTCATATTCTGTTTATGCCATGTATTAGGGCTCCTAGCGTTGTCCCTATTTTTTCTTCTGCTGTCTTTATCATTTTAGATTTTATATTTGGGTTTTTGATTCATTTTGAGTTAGTTTTTGTACATGGTGCGAGGTATGCATCTTGTTTCATTTTTTTGCAGATGGATATCCAGTTATGCCAGCATCATTTGTTAAAGAGACTGTCTTTTCCCCTATTTAATGGTCTTTGGGCCTTTGTCAAATATCAGCTACTCTTTTTTTCTTAGGTGCATGAATTTATGTTGGGACTCTCAATTCTGTTCCATTGGTCTATGTATCTCTTTTTGTACCAGTACCACGCTGTTTTGACTACTGTGGTTGTATAATAGGTTCTAAAATCAGATAGTGTAAGGCCTCTCACTTTATTCTTCTTCTTCAGTAATGCTTTTCTTACCCAGGGCTTCTTGCCTTTTTGTATGAAGTTGGTAATTTGTTTTTCCATCTCATTAAAAAATGTCATTGGAATTTGAATCAGGATTGTATTGAATCTGTAGATCGCTTTGGGTAGAATCGACATTTTCACAATGTTGAGTCTTTCTATCCGTGAGCACAGCATGTTCTTCCACTCACGTAGGTGTCTTTTGGTTTCTTGCAGTAGTGTCTCATAGTTTTCTTTGTGTAGATCTTTTATGTCTCTGGTTAGATTTATTCCTAAGTATTTTATCTTCTTGGGGGCTATTATAAATGGTATTGATTTGGTGATTTCCTCTTCAAAGTTCTCTTTTTTGAACTCTCCTCAATTAGAGGAGTCTAACTGATTTTTGTATTTTATCTTGTATCCCAATACTCTGCTGAATCTTCTATTAGTTCCAGTAGTTTTCTTGTGGATTCTTTGGGGTTTTCTGTATATAAGATCATATCATCTGCAAATAGAGACCAATTTGGATGCCCTTTATTTCTTTTTCTTCCCTTATTGCTCTGTCTAGGACCTCTAACACTATGTTGAGTAAGAGTGGTGATAAAGGGCATCCTTGTCTGTTTCCTTTTCTCAAGGGGAATGCTTTCAGATTCTGTCCATTTAGGAAGATGTTGGCTGTTGGCTTTGTATAAATGCCCTTTATTATGTTGAGGAATTTCCCTTCTATTCCTATTCTGCTGAGAGTTTTTACCATGAATGTGTGGTGGACTTTGTCAAATGGCTTTTCTGTATCAATTGATAAGATCATGTGGTCCTCATCTTTTGTTTTATTTATGTGATGGATTACATTGGTTGTTTTTCTAATGTTGAACCATCCCTGCATACCTGGTATGAATCCCACTTGGTCATGGTGAATTATATTTTTGGTATGCTGTTGAATTCTGTTGGCTAGAATTTTGTTGAGGACTTTTGCACCTAAGTTCATGAGGGATATTGGTTTGTAATTTTCTTTTTTGATTTGTGGTGTCTTTACCTGGTTTTGGTACCAGGGTTATATTACACTGGCTTCATAGAATGAGTTTGTGAGAATTCCATCGTTTTCTATGTCTGAAATACCTTTAGTATGAGTGGTGTTAACTTCTCTGAAAGTTTGGTAGAATTTTGCAGTGAAGCCGTCAAGGCCAGGGCTTTTTGTTGTTGCTGTTGTTGAAAGTTTTTAAATTACCTTTTCAATCTCTTCTTTTGTTATAGGCTTATTTAGTTTTTCTACCACAATTTGTATTAGTTTAGGTAGTTAGAAATTTTTCCATTTCCTCTAGGTTTTCAAATTTGTTGGAGTACAATTTTTATAGTATTTGGTTATGATTCTTTTAATTTCAGTTGATTCTGCTGTGATATTGCCCATCTCATTTCTTATTCAGGTTATCTACTTCCCCTCCTGTTTTTTTTTTTTTTTTTGGTCAGTCTGGCCAATGGTTTATCAATTTTGTTGATCTTTTCAAAGAACCAGCTTTTGGCTTTATAATTCTTTCATTTTTCTATTCTCTATTTCATTTAATTTTGCTCTAATTTGTATTATTTGCTTTCTTCTGGTGCCTGAGGGCTTCTTCTGCCACTGTCTTCCTGTTTGTTTGAGCTGTAAGGTTAATGTTTTAATTTTGGCCCTTTCTTCTTTTTGGAAGTGTGCCTTTGTTGCTATAAATTGACCTCTGAGCACTGCTTTTGCTGTGTCCTAAAGGATCTGGTAAGGTGTGTTTTCATTCTCATTTGATCCTAAGAATTTCTTTATTCTGCCTTTGATTTCTTCTATAACCCAGTAGTGTTTGAGCAAGATGTTGTTCAGTTTTCAAGTATTTGATTTTTATTTTCCTTGCTGTTTCTGGTATTGATTTCTACTTTATGGCTTTACGATCAGAAAAGATGCTTTGTAGTATTTTGATGTTTTCGATTCTGTTAAGGCTTGCTTTGTGGTCTAATATGTGGTCTATTCTGGAGAATGTTCATGTCTATTGGAAAAGAAAGTGTACTTGGCTGCTGTTGGGTGGAGTGTTCTGTACATGTGTATGAGGTCAAATTGGTTGATTGTGGCATTTAGATCTTTGGTGTCTTTATCAAGCTTCTTTCTGGATGTTCTGTCCTTCACTGAAAGTAGTGTGTTGAAGTCTTCTACTATTATTGTGGAGCTGTCTATTTCTCTTTTCAATGCTGTTAGAGTTTGTTTTATGTATTTTGGAGCCCAGTGGTTGGGTGTGTATTTATTACAGTTATGTCCTTTTGGTGTATTGACTCTTTAATCATTATATAGTGTCCTTCCTTATCCTTTGTGGTGGACTTTGCTTTCAAATTTATTTTGTCAGAGATTAATATTGCCCCTCCTGCTCTTTTTTGATTTTCTTTTTCCATCCTTTGAGTTTTAGCTTGTATTTTTGAGTCTGAGGTGTGTCTCTTGTATGCAGCATATAGACAGATTGTGTTTTTTTATCCATTCTGCGGCTCTCTATTTATTGCTGCATTTAGTCCATTTATATTCAGTGTCATTATTGATAAGTATGAGTTTAGTGCTGTCATTTTGATGTATTTTTTTTTTATTGTACTTTAGATGAAAGTTTACAGAACAAACTAGTTCCTTATTATGACGTTGGTTAATAACCCCACAATGTGTCAATACTCTCCCTTCTCAACCTTGGGTTCCCTATTACTTGCTTTCCTGTCCCTTCCTGCCCTCTAGTCTTTGCCCCTGGGCTGGTGTGCCCCTTTAGTCTCATTTTGATTTATGGGCCTGTACAGTCTTTGGCTGAAGGGTGAACCTCAGGAGTCACTTATCACCAAGCTGAAAGGGTGTCCAGGGGCCACAGTCTTGGAGTTTCTCCAGTCTCTATCAAGCCAGCAAATCTGGCCTTTCTTTTTGAGTTAGAATTCTGTTTTACATTTTCTTCAGCTGTGTCCAGTACCCTCTATTTTGATCCCTGTCAGAGCAGTCAGTGGTGGTAGCCACTCACCATCTAGTTGTACTGGACTCAGTCTGGTGGAGGCTGTGGTAGATGTGTTCCATTTGCCCTTGGACTGATCTTTCGCTTGTATCTTTAGTTTTCTTCATTCTTCATTGCTCCCAAAAGGGTGAGACCAGTGGAGTATCCTAGATGGCTGCTCATAGGCTTTTACGACTTCAGACTTTACTCACCAGACTAGAATGTAGAACATTTTCTTTATAAACTATGTTATGCTAATTAAGCCAGATGTTCCTTGAGACCATGGTCCCCAGAGCCCTCAGCCCAGCAATTCAGTTCCTCTGGGAGTTTGGATGTGTCTGTGGGACTTTCACTTTGACTTGTACAAGTTGTGCTCTTTGGGTATGTTTTTGTGTGTGTGCATCGTTGACAGTTTCTTTGTTCCACTTAATTTTCTGTGCTGAGTCATTTTCTTTTCATCTTTTTCATTGTTGCTGATTTTGTATTTGCTGAGTCTTTATGTTTTTCTTCCTTTTTATTTTGATGTGTAGTATTGTTAGTTTCCTTTGTAGTTACCTTAAAATTTACCTGTATTTTTCTAAGTTTATGGCAGTCTTTTATTTCTTGATATCAACTTGACTTCCTTTCCATAGGGAAGTTCTACGACTACATTATTTAGTCCCTCTTTTTTGTTTTAATATTGTCACTTTTACGTATTGACGTCTCTCTTCTCTCTTTGATTTATTTTCGTGACTTCCCTATCCAGGTTGACATCTGGTTATTCTGTCCTATGTTCTAGACTTGGGTTGTTATCTGTTATTATTGATTTTCTAACCAGAAGACTCCCTTTAGTATAATATTGGTTTGGCTTTTACAAATTCCCTTAATTTCTGTTTATCTGGAAATACCCTAATTTCACCATCATATTTGAGAGACAGTTTTGCTGGATATGTAATTCTTGGCTGGCATTTTTTTTTTCTTCTTCAAGGGTTTATATATGTCATCCTATTGCCTTCTTGCCTGTGTGGTCTCTGCTGAGTAATTGGAGCTTGGTCTTGTTGACTCTCTTTTGTAGATGACTTTTTTTTTTTATTAACTTTTATTGAGCTTCAAGTGAACGTTTACAAATCATGTCAAACTGTCACATATAAGTTTATATACACCTTACTCCGTACTCCCACTTGCTCTCCCCCTAATGAGTCAGCCCTTCCAGTCTCTCCTTTCGTGACAATTTTGCCAGCTTCCGACTCTCTCTATCCTCCCATCCCCCCTCCAGACAGGAGATGCCAACACAGTCTCAAGTTTCCACCTGATACAAATAGCTCACTCTTCATCAGCATCTCTCTCCTACCCACTGTCCGGTCCCTTTCATGTCTGATGAGTTGTCTTCGGGAATGGTTCCTGTCCTGGGCCAACAGAAGGTTTGGGGACCATGACCGCCAGGATTCCTCTAGTCTCAGTCAGACCATTAAGTCTGGTCTTTTTATGAGAATTTGGGGTCTGCATCCCACTGATCTCCTGCTCCCTCAGGGGTTCTCTGTTGTGCTCCCTGTCAGGGCTGAAGATGACTTTTTGTTTATCCCTAAAAATCCCTAGCCACTGTTAAAATTCTCTCTTTATCTTTGGTTTTGGCAATTTTGATTATAGTATGTCTTGGTGACTTTTTTGGGGGATCTACCCTGTTGGGTTTACCCTGTGTGGGGTTTGGTGAACTTCTTAAATAGATATTGTTATGGGTTGAATTGTGTCCCAACCAAAATATGTGTCAACTTGATTAGGCCAAGATTCCCAGTATTGTGTGGTTGTCTTCCATTTTGTGATTGTAATTAAAGAAGATTAAGGTGGTATTGTAACACCCTTACTAAAGTCACATCCCTGATACAATGTAAAGGGAGTTGCCCTTGGGCATGGCCTGCAGCACCTTTTATCTTACAAGAGATGCAAGGAAAGGGAATCAAGGAGAAAAGGGGGGAACCTCAAACCACCAAGAAAGCAGTGCTGGGAGCAGAGTGCATCCTTTCGACTCAGGGTTTCTGTGCAGAGAAGCTCCTAGTCTGGGGAAGATTGATGACAAGGACCTCTCTCTAGAGCCAACAGAGAAAGAAAGCCTATCCCTGGAGCTGACACCCTGAGTTTAGACTTGTAGCCTACTGCTCCGTGAGAGAATAAACTTCTCTTTGTTAATATCAGGGAAATTTTCTGTCATCAAATCTTCAATTCTCTTTGTATTTTCCGTTATCTTCCCCTGTTCTGCTAATCAAATGGTCGGCAGTTCAAGTCTGCCAAGCGCTCCTCGGAAACCTATGGGGCATTGCATATGGTTGCTATGAGTTGGAAACAATAGCACTATTCCCCCCCCCCCCATTCTGGTACTCCAATCCCTTGTAGGTTATTCCTCTTGATAGAGTCCCACATAATTCTTAGGGTTTCTTCATTCTTTTTAAAATTCTTTTACCTGATTTTTCCTCAAATAAATTGATGTCAAGTGCTTTATCTTCAATCTCACTAATTCTGACTTCCATTGCCTCAATTCTGCTCCTATGACTTTCTATTGAGTTATCTAATTCTGGAATTTTATTGTTAACCTTTCTATTTGCTGTCTCTCTATGGATTCTTGCAGACAGTTAAATTTATCATTTTGCCTTGTATAACCTTCTTAAGTTCTATTGCTTTGTCTGTGTTTTCCTTGGCTTGGTCTGTGTTTGCCTGATGTCCTTCTCGATCTCTTGAAGAGCTCTGTATATTAATCTTTTGAGTTCTACCTCTGGTAATTCAAAGATTTTCTCTTCCCCTGGGAGGTTTTCTGGTTCTTTGTTTTGGTTGCTTGCTGAAGCCATCATGGTCTGCCACTTTATGTAATATGATATTGACTGTTGTCTCCAAGCCATCAATAAGTTACTGTATTTATTTATTTTATGTTTGCCTCCTGTGTCCTAGCTTTTTGTTTTGTTTTGTTTTAATATTCCCAAGTAGACTGGTCGCGTGAGCTACTTTGATTATTGGCGTCTTTGAAGCTTTCACGTCCTGTCACCAGGTGGTTATTGCTGCTACTAGGTATGTGAGCCCAGGAGTCCATTTGCTTTTCTTGTGTGGATTCAGCTCAGGTGTCAAAGTCATTGGTCACCGAGTGTGTGGTGTGGGCTCTCACCTACAGTCCTAGATGGGCAGGGCTACATAGGGGTAATTGGAGCAAGCACAGGTATTTTTCTGTAGTAAGGGTTTATGTGCTGAGAAAGGTAGGGGGCTGATGGCTGTTCCTGAGTGCCTGGGTGAAGGCATGTCCCTGTTCCCTAATGCCCATAGGTGGATGGGTTTTTCAGCTGGATTTTGGGCACCCAAAGCTATTGACTATAAGGACTGGGAGACACCACTTATCCCCAGATCCCTGTCATGGGTTGCTAGGTGGAGCGGGTGGAGCCACCAGTCCTCAGGTCCCTGATGTGGGTAGATGAGGATCCTGCTTAATGGGCAGGGTGGTGTCAAATGTCATGAATCTGCTACTGCCCCTTATCTGTTGCAGTTGAAAATAGGCTTCAGATCTAAACCCTGTTGTACTATGCTAGTGAGGGCCTATGCTGTTGAAATGGGCCTGCACAGGTCTAGGCAGAGGTGAAAGGCGTTCAAAGTCTGTGGACCCCTGATGCCTGTGCCTAGGGACAGAGGCTGTGCCTGCCCTGAGGTCCCAGCTTAGGGGAGCTGACAGATTTTTTCCCGTTTGTTATTTGTTTGTTAATTTATTCTCTCTCCAAAGCCGGGAGATGGCTTGGAGTGCATGATGGGTCTCACTTCCGGCCCAGGGGACACGGCAATCACTGAATCACTGGAACTGGAGTAGAGGAAGGAAGGGTCAGTTGAAGGGGAGAGAGGTACTTCGCAGAGGGGGAAGGGTTATTTTGATCCCATGTGGTAGGTTAGATGCTTGCATTTAACTTTCGCAGATCCAGCGCCACTTCTGGTTCCAGAGGCTTGTGCAAACTCTCCACCTCTCAGTTTCTCCCAATGGGGAAAACATATCCCAAGCAGGGTTCTGGCCAAGTCAGGTCTGGAAAATTCTTGCTGCTTCTGAACTGTCTGCCCTTCCCCCTGCTACTCAGTCCAGTTCCTAACTTTGTCTTTGATGTTCAGGGCTCCTAGATTGTCATATATAATTGATTTGACTTGTTTTGGATCTTTGTTATAAGAGAGAACACATGAAGTGTTTGACTAGTATGCCGTCTTGGCCCTGCATCCCTATAATATTTTTTTAAAAGAAGCAAATGAAAACCAAATTCAGTAAAGTTTTTTGCAGATTTGGGGGGAAAAATATTAACTGTCCTCTTACCAAGTCATCACCTCCTCTTATAGGCTATAGCTTTGCAACAATGCTTAGCAATAGCATCCCATCCCATGACACTCAATCAAAGATAAAACTGACACAAGGTACACCTGGGAATAGAAATCTCATTTGTGAAGGAATATGCTTTGATACTTTAGAGATTGAAGTTACCAGGATATTGCCCTCTGGTGTTTTTTTGTCAGTTTGCTTTTTGATACTGAATAAACTATTTGCTGTTTTGGTAGCAAATCTTTATTTATTATTTATATTTTCATAGGCAGACCTAAATAATACTTCACAGCATTCACAGTACTTATGAACAGATGGGTGAGACATTTGTATAGAGTTAACTTTCCTTGCATTAAAAACTCTTTATAAATATGTGCATCATGGAATCACTATACATTTTACTTCTTAATATGATATCTTACACTAGAAACAGCTCTTTTTAAATTTTCACTTCCTGTGAAATGTAAGAAATACATGAGAAATATTTTGATAGGAGAGAAGTGAAATTTGAGTGTGACAGAGTCAATTGGCAAATTCAGATTGATTGAGAATATTAACTCATTTAAATCCAACCACCAAAATCTTGCAGAATATTATGTTAATGAGTAAAAAAGTAAGTAATCACTAGATTATCTACAAACCTAAAATTAACCATTACTTAAGGCCAGAATTTAGCAAAAAGGACTGATGGACGTCACTTGACTTTTTCTATCCACACCGTGGAGCAGGTGCCAATGAGCAGTGAAGAGAACAGAGATTAAACAGACTGGAGAGTCAATCCTGAGCACTGCAGGGGTGATTACATCATTAATTTAGCAAATGGGAAAGTGTATGCTAAAAATTGCTTTATAAAATGGAAAGACTTAGTCATTATTGTTATTATTTTTCTGTATTATATTACCTTGAGATATTATTTATTTCTGAATGCAGATAAAAAAGGAAAACCAAAAACCAGTTGGTGTGGAGTTAATTCCAACTCATGGTGACCCTACCCCATGTGAGTCAGAGTAGAACTGTGCTCCACAGGGTTTTCAAAGGCTAAGTTTTTGAAAGTAGACCATTAGGCCTTTCTTCTGAGGCTCCTCTAGGTGGACTCAAACCTCCAACCTTTCATTTAGCAGCCCAGCATGCTAACTGTTTGTATCACCCAGGGTTTTAAAAAGAAGCTAGCTTAAACTCTAGTGAATGTGAGCTTGAAGAAAATTGAGCAGGGATAAAAAAAAAAAAATTATTAGGATTGTTCAAACAATAATATGAGTTAATGGTAATGGGAAACCTCAGAAACATATTCTTTGAAAGTCTTAAAAATTTGAGTCTCTCTGGGGTGGTTTAGCTATAGGCTTTTCTGAAAGAGAGAGGGCAACTTTTAATGGCTCTATGGGTTTTGTCGCCTCAAATCATCCAACTCAGCCAGAATCAAGACATTTTCCTAGAACACTAAAATATTAGAACAGATGAAGCACCATTTTACATATTTTATAGAAGAATAAATGGTTTATTTTTAAACATTCTTTCAAAACCTCAATCGTCAGACTAACGATGCTCAAGAAATTCTCTGAGGCAGTCAGCTGTGGTGTCTGCACCAAGTGAGATGATAAAAACCTATAGATATTTGAAAGCTCTGGCTAATCATACACAACGAAGTAGATACCCTGCATACATATACTATTATAAAGCCATGTAAAGGGAGTGCCATCCTGTGTATTGCAGGATGTTTACCAGCATCCCTGGCTTTTACCTACTAGATGACACTAGTACCTCTCCTGTAGTTGTGACAACAAATGATGTCTCCAGACATTGCCAAATGTGCCTGGGGGGGTAAAATCATCCCGTTTGAGAACTGCTGCTGTAGTACAAATGATAAAACGTGCAAACATGGACATAAATTACATAAAAGATAGCACATGATGGTTGACAAGAGAAATACAGGTAAACACTCTGGATATTCAGAGGAAGGAAAGATTCCTTTAAGCTGAGGGCTTCCTGGAGAAGGAGGTATTTACAGTACGCTTTGAAAAAAAAATTTTTTTTTTTTCTTGGAGAATTGCTAGTATTTAAAAATGCAAGGAAGATGAGAAGGTCATTCCAGGTGAAGGGAAGAGCAGATACCAAGGAATGGAATCACAAAAGCATGCCACATGCCTTAAATCAAATGGAGTAGTTATGAGCTTTGTAGGAAATCATGTCATACAGGATATTAGGGCAGACCCTGAAGGGTCACTTACCTCCAGTTAAGGGGGATTTATTCTATAAGTGATGGGAACATATCATTGTAGTCCAGTTCTGATGGGGACAATCTTTATGCATAAACTGCAGTGCCATGGATTGAATTGTGTCCCTCCAAAATATGTGTCAGCTGGGCTGGGCCATGATTCCCAGTATTGTGTGGTTGTCCTCCATTTTGTGACTGTAATTTTATGTTAAAGAGGATTAGGATGGAATTGTAACACCACCCTTGCCCAGGTTACATCCCTGATCCAATGTAAAGGGAGTTTCCCTGGGGTGTGGCCTGCACCACATTTTATCTCTCAAGAGATAAAAAAGAAAGGGAAGTGAGCAGAGAGGGGGGACCTCATACCACCAAGAAAGTAGTGCCTGGAGCACACTGTGTCCTTTGAACCAGGAGTCCCTACTCAGAGAAACTCCTAGTCTGGGGGAAGATTGACGAGAAGGCTGAAGCTCACACCCTGAATTTGGGCTTTTAGCCTACTTTACTGTGAGTAAATAAACTTCTCTTTGTTAAAGCCATCCACTTGTGATGTTTCTATTATAGCAGCACTACATGACTAAGACGTGCAGGTAAAATGAATCAGAGAAGAGAGAGACTGGAAATGGGAGTAAGATATTGAAATCCAGATGGAAGGACTGGCATGGACAGAAGTACTCTAAGAGACTATGTGTGTAGTACTAGAAGAATATAGGCCTTGGAAACTTCTCAAAGATAAACTCAACCAGACTAGGAGAAAAGAAGAGAGGAACCAAGTAGGACCTAGATGTTTGGAGCTTGCTGGTGTTAGAAATGGAAAGTGTTGGAGAAAAAGTAAAGGTTAGGGGAAGATAAATTCACTTGGGTCATGCTCAACTTGAGAGGCCAGTGGGACACTTGAGTGAATACATCCGAGAGAGAATTGGAAAACTCATGTCTGGGGCTTGGGAGGGAGATCAGAGCAGGAGGGGGATTGGAATCATATGCTCTCATAGCTTTTTCCTCCCCCCAACTACTTCTTTTTTTTCAAATAATTTTTATTGTGCTTTAAGTGAAAGTTTACAAATCCAGTCAGTCTGTCACATATAAGCTTATATACACCTTAATCCATACTCCCATTTACTCTCCCCCAATGAGTGAGCCCGCTCCCTCCTTCCAGTCTCTCCTTTCGTGACAATTTTGCCAGTTTCTAACCCCTTCTACCCTCCCATCTCCCCTCCAGACAGGAGATGCCAACACAGTCTCAAGTGTCCACCTGATAGAGGTAGCTCACTCTTTGTCAGCATCTCTCTCCAACCCATTGTCTGGTCCCTTCCATGTCTGATGAGTTGTCTTTGGGAATGGTTCCTGTCCTGGGCCAACAGGAGGTTTGGGGACCATGACCGCCGGAATTCCTCTAGTCTCAGTCAGACCCTTAAGTCTGGTCTTTTTATGAGAATTTGGGGTCTGCATCCCACTGTTCACCTGCTCCCTCAGGGGTTCTCTGTTGTCCTCCCTGTCAGGGCAGTCATTGGTTGTGGCCGGGCACCATCTAGTTCTTCTGGTCTCAGGATGATGTAAGCCTCTAGTTCATGTGGCCCTTTCTGTCTTTTGGGCTCATAGTTATCATGTGACCTTGGTGTTCTTTATTCTCCTTTGATCCAGGTGGGTTGAGACCAATTGGTGCATCTTAGATGGCCGCTTGTTAGCATTTAAGACCCCAGGTGCGACACTTCAAAGTGGGATGCAGAATGTTTTCATAATAGAATTTATTTTGCCAATTGACTTAGAAGTCCCCTTAAGCCATAGTCCCCAAACCCCCGCCCTTGCTCCACTGGCCTTCGAAGCATTCAGTTTATCCCTGAAACTTCTTTGCTTTTAGTCCAGTCCAGTTGAGCTGACCTTCCCTGTATTGAGTATTGTCCTTCCCTTCACCTAAAGTAGTTCTTATCTACTAACTAATCAGTAAATAACCCTCTCCCACCCTCCCTCCCTCCCCGCTCTCATAGCCACAAAAGAATGTGTTCTTCTCAGTTTATACTATCTCTCAAGATCTTATAATAGTGGTCTTATACAATATTTGTCCTTTTGCATCTGACTAATTTCACTCAGCATAATGCCTTCCAGGTTCCTCCATGTCATGAAATGTTTCACAGATCCGTCACAGTTCTTTATCGATGCGTAGTATTCCATTGTGTGAATATATCATAATTTATTTAACCATTCATCCGTTGATGGACACCTTGGTTGCTTCCAGCTTTTTGCTATTGTAAACAGTGCTGCAATAAACATGGGTGTGCATATATCTGTTCATGTAAAGGCTCTTATTTCTCTAGGGTATATTCCGAGGAGTGGGATTTCTGGGTTGTATGGTTCTCACTACTTCTTAATATCCTTTTCTCTTCTTCCCACCATCAGAATCTGTTGTTGGTACTTGTTACTTCTCTCTCTATAAATTACTCTTCTTGAGTGATGATGACGATGATAATAATGATAATAGTAATAATAATAGCATCTGGAATTTATTAAATGCCTACTATATATCAGGCACTGCACCATATGCTTTATTGGTATTGCCTCTGTTAATTAATCCTTATAGCAGCCATGCAAGTTCAAAACTATTACTCCCATTTTCAGATAAGAAAACAGAGACTCAAAGAAATTAAATTTGTTGCCATGGCCCTCAGCTGGTAAGTAGCTTAGACAAAATTCACACATTAATTGTTTTGATATTAAAGATTATTCTTTTTCCATTACAACAGAGGTAGCCAAATAGTTCTCAGGCCAAATCTGCCCCCCACCTCTTTTTCTATAGGTCATGAGCTACGAATAGTTTTTACATTTTTTAAAAACATTTTATTGTGCATCAGTGAGGGCTCACATAGTAAATTAGTTTCTCATTCAAGAATCCATACACACATTTTTCTGTGACATTGGTTGCAATCCCTGCAATGTGTCATCACTCTCCCTGTTTCCACCCTAGATTCCCTGTTTCCATTTGTCTGATTTCTCTGCCCCTTCCTGTCTTCTCATCTTTGCTTTTGGGCAAATGTTTCTCTTCTGGACTTGTATAGTTGATTATTCTAAGAAGGACGTTCCTCACGGGTGATATTGTTTATTTTATAGGCCTATTATTTGGCTGAAAGGTAATCTGAAGGAGTGGCTTCAGTTCCACATTATAAGGGTGTTTTAGGGTAGTAGTCTTGGTGGTTCCTCTGGTCTCTATCAGACCAGTAAGTCTGATCTTTTTTATGAATTTGAATTTTGTTCTACGTTTTTCTCCCACTCTTAACTGGGACCTTCTATTGTGCCCCTGGTCAGAGCGGTAGGTAGTGGTTGGGAGGCACTATCTAGTTCTTCTGGTCTCAGGCTAGTGGAGGCTGCGGTTCTGTGGGCCATTAGTCCTTTGGACTAATTGCTTCCTTGAGTCTTTGATTTTCTTCATTCTCCTTTGCTCCAGATGGGAAGAGACCAATAGTTGTATCTTAGATGGATGCTCGCAAGCTTTTAAGACCCCAGACGCTATTCACCACAATAGTATGCAGAACCTTATCTTTATGAACTATGTTATGCCAGTTGACCCAGATGTTTCCCGAGACTATGGTCCTCAGCCTTCAATCCCAGTATCTCAGTCTTGTGAGGTGCTTGGTTATATCTACGAAGTTTCAAAAATTGTGCCCCTATATGTTTTCTTATATATATGACTATACATGTAGCACATATAAATATGTGTGCAGAAATATCCACAACCATACCTATGTATAGTGCACAGGTGTACTCCCATACGACCTCCCACACCTGTTTAGCATATACATCTATCAATGTACCCACTCGTAAATTATTGCTTGGTGTTACTGTTGTTGCAGGATTGTGTATGCTATAGTATTTGCTATAGTTGCCCTTTATTCCTGCGTACCTCTCAGTGTCTTCCTTAGCCTTGGTCACATTGTGTGGACTTTCTCTATATTGTGTGTTGCACTTCCCTTCATCAAAATTAGCAAGTGTCTGCTATCTAGTTAGTGATTCACACTCCTTCCCCCTCCTATCCCTGGTAACCATCAAAGAATGTTTCTTTCTGTGTGTAAACCTTTTCTTGATTTTGTATAATAGTGGTCTTGTACAATATTTGTCCCTTTGCGATTGACTGATTTCACTCAGCATAATGTCCTCCAGATTCATCCATGTTGTGAGGTGTTTCACGGATTCACCCTTATTCTTTATCGTTGTATAATATTCCATTTGCATACGTACCACGATTTGGTTATCTATTCATCCATTGATGGCCATTTAGGTTGTTTCTATCTCTTTGCTATTGTAAATAATGCTGCAGTGAACATGGGTGTGCATATGTCTATTTCTGTCACAGCTCTTATTTAACTAGGATATATACTTAGGAGAGAGATTGCTGGATCATATGATATTTCTATTTCTAGCATTTTAAGAAAGTGCCATGCCTTTTTCCAGAGTGGTTGTACCATTTTACATTCCCAACAGCAGTGTATAAAACTTCCTATCTTCCCACAACCTTACCATGGATAGAAATACTGAATATTGTGAAAATGTCAATACTACCCAAAGTGATCTATGGATATGATGCAATCCCAATCCAAATGCCAACAACATTCTTTAACAAAATGCAACAACTGATCTCAAACTTTATATGGAAAGGAAAGAGGCCCCCAATAAATAAAGCATTATTGAAGAAGAAGAACAAAGTAGGAGGACTCACACTTCCCAACCTCAGAACCTACTATACAGCCACAGTAGTCAAAACAGTCTGGTGCTTGTACAATGACAAACACATAGACCAACAGAACAGAATCCATTCACCCATGGACCGCTGATCTTTGACAAAGGGTAGAAGTCTATTAAATGGAGAAGAGGTAGCCTCTTTAACAAATGGCGTTGGGAGAACTGTATATCCATGTGCAGAAAAATGAAACAGGATCCATACCTCACACTACACAAAAACTAACTCAAAACAAATCAAAGACCTAAATGTACAACACAAAACTATAGCCACCGCACGAATAGATATATGTATACCCATCTGCATTGCAGCATTACTCACAATAGCAAAAAGATGGAAACAACCTAAGCGTCTATCAATAGAGGAGTGGATCAACAAACTATGGTACATACATATAATGGAATACTGCTCAATGATTAAGAACAGTGATGAATCTGTGAAACATCTCACAACCTTGGTGAATCTGGAGGGCATTATGCTGAGTGAATAAGTTAATCACAAAAGGACAAATACAGTATGAGATCACTATTATAAAACCCCATGAGGAACATGCTTCTTAGAATAATCAACTATACAAGTCCAGAAGAGAAACATTTGCCCAAAAGCAAAGATGAGAAGACAGGAAGGGGCAGAAAAAGAAAAAACTTTGATGGTTATGAGGGAGGGGAGGGATGAAGAAGGGCAATCACTACTAGATAGCAGACAAGTTAACTTTGGTGAAAGGAAAGAGAACACACAGTACAGGGGAAGGCAGCACAACTTGACCAAGGCAAAGTCATAGAAGCTTGCTATATACATCCAAATACCTTGAGCGACTGAGTTACTGGGGTTGAGGGCTGGGGCCCATTGCCTCGGGGGACATCTAAGTCAATTGGCATAACATAGCTCATAAGGAAACCCTGGTGGCGTAGTGGTTAAGTGCTACGGCTGCAGGTCGGCAGTTCGAATCCGCCAGGTGCTCCTTGGAAACTCTATCAGTCAGTTCTACTCTGTCCTATAGGGTCGCTATGAGTCAGAATCAACTCGACGGCAATGGGTTTGGTTTTTGGTTTTTAGTTCATAAAGAAAATGTTCTACACCCTACTTTGGTGAGTAGTGTCTAGGGTCTTAAAAGCTTGCAAGCGGCCACCTAAGATACATTTATTGGTCCCATCCTGTTTGGAGCAAAGGAGAATGAAGAAAACCAAAGACACAAGAAAAATATTAGTCCAAAGGACTAATGGACCACATGAACCACAGCCTCCACTGACCCAAGCCGAGAACAACTAGATGGTGCCTGGGTGCCAGCATTGACCACTCTGATAGAGATCCCAATAGAGGGGCCTGGACAGAGTGAGAGAAAAATGTAGAACAAAATTTAAATTCACACAAAAAAGACCAGACTTACTGTTCTGAGAGAGACTGGAGGAACCCCTGAGACTACGGCCCCTGGACATCCTGCTAACGCAGAACTGAAGCCATTCCTGAAGTCCACCTTTCAGCCAAAGATGAGACAGGCCTATAGAGCAGACAGAAACCCTAGTGGTATAGTGGTTAAGTGCTATGGCTGCTAACCAAAAGGTCAACAGTTCGAATTCATCAGGCACTCCTTGGAAACTGTATGGACCCTCTATACTATAGGGTCACTACGAGTCAGAATCAACTGATGGCAATGGGTTAGGTTTTTTTTTTGGTCTTATAAGGTAAACAATAACACATGTGAGGAACGTGCTTATTAGTTCAATCAAGTATACGAGACCAAATGGGCATACCTGCTCAAAAAGCAACTATGAGAAGGTAGGAAGGAACAGAAAAACTGGACAAGGAGAACACAAGGTGGAAAGGGAAAGGGGAAGAGTGCTGACACATTGCTGGCATTGCAACCAATGTCACCAAGCAATTCGTGTATAAATTCTTGAATGAAAAACTAATTTGTGCTGCAAACTTTCACCTATAACACAATAAAATAAAAAAAAAAAAAACTATAAAATTCATGGAAGAAACACAGGGACAAGGCTAGGGGCCTAATTTATGACATAAATAGACTATCACACATAAATAAAAATACATAATTAGCAGAAGGTAAACTAGATAACTGGGAGCTCCTAAAAATTAAATACGCTCATCAAAAGACTTCTCCAAAAGAGTAAAAAGAGAACCTATAGATTGGGAAAAAAAATTTGACAATGACGTATCTGACAAGGGTCGAATCTCTAAAATTTATAGAAGATTTCAACATCTCAACAACAAAAAGACAAACAACCCAGTTACAAAATGGGCAACAGACACTTCACCAAAGAAGACATTCAGGCAGCTAACGAACATATGAAGAGATGCTCAGGACCATCAGCCATTACAAAAAAACCTATTGCCATCCAGTGACTTCCTACTCGTAATGACTGTATAGGGTAGAGTAGAACCGCCCCAGAGTGTTTTCAAGGAGTGCCAGGTAGATTTGAACTGCTGAGCTTTTGGTTAGCAGCCAAATGCTTAACCACTGTGGCACCAGGGCCCCACTAGCCATTAGAGAGATACAGATCTCTGCATCTGTGAGATACTGTCTCACCCCAGTAGTAATGTTATGGATTAAAAACAGTTTTTACATTTTTAAATGGTTAAAAGAAAATAAAAAGAGGAATAATATTTTGTGGCCTAGGAAAATGACATGAAATTCAAATTGTAATATCCATAAATACAGTTTTATTGGAATAGTCATGCTCACTCATTTATGTATTGTCTATGGCTGCTTTTGCTCCACAATGGTGGGGTTGAGTAGTTGCAACAGAAACTGTATGGCCCACAAAGCCAAGAATATTTACTATCCGGCCATTTAAAGAAAAAAATTTCCAGCCCCGGTACTACAGTATGTTGCTTCTGGACATGTCACCTACGCTTATGGCTTCAACTATCTCCTCTGTGCACAAAATCTCATGTGGGGATAAAAAAGAAGAAAGGGGAGTAATTGCTCTCCACTTCTCCAAGTTTCAATAGCCCCACTAAATAAATTCCCAACAACTCAGATAGGGAACACATTATCCCTGCTAGAAATGTGACAGAACATTTGGAAGCAGATAGTGGTGACGGTTACACAACACAAGAAACGTAATTAATGTTCCTGAGTTGTACATGTAAAGATTGTTGAAATGAAAAATGTTTGCCAGAAGAACGAACAAATCTGTCTTGGAAGAAGTACAAACGAGAATGCTCCTTAGAAGCAAGGATGGTGAGACGATGTCTCACATACTTTGGACATGTTGTCAGGAGGGATCAGTCCCTAGAGAAGGACGACATGCTTGGTAAAGTAGAGGGTCAGCAAAAAAGAGGAAGACCCTCAATGAGATGGATTGACACAATGGCTGCAACAGTGGGCTCAAGCATAACAATGATCGTGAGGGCGGTGCAGGACCAGACAACGTTTCGTTCTGTTCTACATAGAGTTGCTATGAGTTGGAAGCAGCTCAACGGCATCTAACAACAATATGTATTTGAACATTCTAAAAACAACAACAAAAAAGACTATGAACCATGATAGTAAATGAAGTAACAATAATTGTGAAACACAATTCATCAGTGTGTCTATTTTTTTCTAATAAAGTAGTAAAAATATCACAGATCTTCTTTGAGGGTACAAAATAAAACCATAGAAAAACTGTGATTACCATTTTGATGAAGTTAACCCATTGCCTTCAAGTTGATTCCTACTTATAGCAACTCTATAGGACACAGTAGAACTGCCCCGTAGGGTTTCCAAGCGGCTGGTGGATTTGAACTGTCACCCTTTTGGTTAACAGCTGAATGCTTAACCGCTGTGCCACCAGGGCTCCCCAATGAAGTTATAGAAACAGACAGATTAGGAAAGGTAGCCAGATACCACAGTACTTTGAGTTTTCAGATACAAATGTCGCTTTCTGATCAAGAACGCAGGGCAGAATGGTAGCCAGTTTTAGTAAATTAATATGTTATACATGAAAACGCTCTAGAAACAGATATTAGAAACATGTATAAAGTCCAGCACTGGCAAGACTCTTCCAGATAAACCAACAGTCTGGCAGATAATCACTTTCATAATGATCATGATTCTAACATCTGTGGATTAACTCCCCCTTCCCTGTTTTTCCTTTGTTTTTTTTTACCAGCTCTAAAAAAAAAAAAAAAAAATTTTTTTTTTTTTTGTCTTTTCTAGGGCTTTCCACTTGAGCTGCCGTGCCCTCCACTGGTGGCTGAGCTAGTCCCAGCCTGGACAGGAAGGGTTATCAGTAGCTTCTCACAGGCTATCTGGTAGAGTCTGAAACTCGTCCATCTAGCGTCTAGGGTGCGGTGTTCAGCTTCTGAATCACAGTCTTTCGCTATTCTTGCCACATTGGTCCAGCCTCACGTGGGGCTCCTGGATCTCCCTGCCCAGCATACAAATTCCATGCTGCAACAGGCATTCTGCTGTGAAAACTAGATTACTCATTAGTCCTTGTCATCAGCGAGCCCTTGACTAACCTCTGCGTGGAACTGGAAAATGATCTGCTTACCTTTCATTATTGACCAAATTGCCTCGGGCATATTGGCAAGCACACAGACTTTGGTGTCAGACCCTCCTGGGTTTAAATCCCAGCCTTATCACTTTCTAGCTGTGTGACCTTCGACCAGTTACTTAACCTGGCTGAACTGCAGCCTCCTCATTTATGAAAATAGCACACTAAAGGCTCCCTGGAGAATTGGTGATGCACTGGTTAAAATGCTCGGCTGTGAACTGAAAGGTAGGTGGTCCAAACCCACCAGCTGCTCTGTGGGAGAACTATGTGGCAGTCTGCTTCTGTAAAGATTACAGTCTTGGGAACTCTATGGGGCTCTATGGGGCTTGGGAACTCTAGCCTATAGGGTTGTTATGAGTTAGAATTGACTCTATGGCAACAGGTTTGGTTTTGGTTTTTAAATGCTCCCTCACACAAATGAGATCATGTGTAAGGGCTCTGACTTCTCCCTTTTTTCCCTCTGAGGAGAACTCATGGGGTAGATACTGGTTAGGATGTTTTCAGTTGCAAGAAAGGATTACTCAACTCAAACTGATTACAACAACGAGGATATTTATTGGTTCATATGAAATGAAGTCCAAAGGTAGGGTGGTGCTCTTAGTTATCTGGTGCCGCTATAAACAGAAATCCCGCAAGTGAATGGCTTTAACAAACAAATTTATCCACTTACAGTTTAGGAGGCTAGAAGTCTGAATTCAGGGTGTCAGCTCTAGGAGAAGGCTTTCTTTTTCTGTGGGCTCTGGGGGTAGGTCCTTGTCTCCGTTCAGCATCTGTGGGCCTGGTGTTCCTTGGAGATCTCCATGTGTCTTGGCATAACAGGTTACAATTCAGGATCAGAAATGACTCAGGATATAGTTTTTCGAATAAGACAGCTTCTCATGCCTGTGGGTAAGCCTTTCCCTCTCCCTCTACCCTTGGCCCGGCCTATGCCCTGCTCGGGCAAGTGTTATAGAGATGTTCAGCTCCACCAATAAGTGCCCAGAGGCACCCCACTCAGCCAGTATGCCTTGGCCCAAAGGAGCTCAGCTCTCTAGCTTCGAGGATCAGCAAGCCTACCTCTGCCAACAAGTGCCCAGAGGCGCCCCACTCCACCAGCAAGCCTCCTGCCAAAAGGCCAGCTCTCTTACTCTGTGGATCAGCATACCCACTGTGCTGTTTCCTGCTGGTCTCCTGGTTCTGCTGCTGCCAGTTCTCTGCTGCCAGTTCTTACTGTCTTATACTGTCTCTGGTGTTACAGCTCTCTGTCTCCTGGGTCTAGGAAGTTCTCAGTGCAGGGACTCCCGAGTCCAAAAGGCATGTTTCTCTCCTAGCTCTTCTTTCTTGGTGGTGGTGAGGTCTCCTGTTTCTGCTTGCTTCTCTCTCTTTTTACCTCTAAGGTAAAATGCGTGACTCAAGAAAAGGTGTAACTTGAGTAAGGGTAAGTGACTCAAGTCATGCCTCTTGTAAAATGGTGACTCAAAATATACCCCACCCTGATCCTGCCCCATTAACATATAGAAGTTAGGATTTATAATAAACATATCACAAAATGGAGGACTGGAAGTCATGGCCTAGCCAAGTTGACACATATTTTGGGGGGACACAATTTTGTTGATCCTGCAGTTTAATTGTGTCATCAACAATCAAGGTTTCTTCTGTCCCTCCACACTGCCATTTCCAAAGAAGACTTCATCTTAAGGTGAATTGTCCACTTTGTAGTACAGTAGCTTCCAGGAACAGTCAGCTCCATATGCTTCCCTATTCACTTTTGGAGGAAAGGAGAACATTTCTCCCTGATCTTTGAAACATACATCTTTCCCTTTCATTTGCTTGAACCAATTTAAGTCGTATGACCTTCTTACATCAATAATTGTTAATGGGGAAATATTATATGATGGTTAGTCTAAGGCTGAATTCTTGAACCATCACTGGTCAATAAATGACCATGATTGACTAAGACCAATCAAGGACATTCCTAACTGCATTGCAGTTATCCAGTGAGAAAGGGATGGGATGAATGTTGGAGAATCCGAAGCTACAGGACAAAAAACCCTGAACTACTCTGTCAGTTACCAGTCAGGTTACCATATCTGAACTTCAATTTCTCCATCTAAAAGTGGGGGATAAAATAGTACATGTCTCATAGGCTGTTTTTGAGGATTCAGTAAAATAAAATATGCAAAGCTCTTAGCACACAGCCCAGCAGCTCGTCTCTAGAAATTCTAGGTATTATTGTTACTCTGTATGCCTAGAAATGGGATGGCAAGTCCTGCGAGATTCGGTTGCTACTTGATTCCTGGATTCCCATCTGGGCCCCTCTGCACAAGGGTGGCTGAATCATGTCTGAACACTTCATACTCCCTGTACATTGTGCATCTGACTGTTCACAGGCTTGCGAGAGGGTGGCAAGATTAGCCCCTTCTCCCTTCCAATACTTGCTTATCCAAGTGACTTAAGTTGTTGAGATCCCAGCTTACTTTTTCCCAGAGCAAACTCATGTTCTGATAATTTTCTTGGTAACTGGGAAATGATGCATCACAAACATGGGGAACTGGCTGGACAACCAGGGACTTACAAATATCCCAGCACAAAATAGTGTCTTCTGTGGAAGCCACAATCAATATATCAAATAACATGTTGCATTGAGCAAATCTAATGCAAAAGACCTCTTAAAGTTTTAAAAAGCAAAGATGTCACTTTGATGACTAAGGTATGCCTGACCCAAGCCATGGTCTTTTCAATTGCCTCATATGCATGCAAAAGCTAGAAAATGAAAAAGGAAGACAAAAGAAGAATCAAAGTATTCAAATTGAGGTGTTGGTGGAGAATATGGAGTATGCCTTGGACTCCCAGAAGAATGAACAAATCAGTCTTAGAAGAGATACAACCCAGAATACTCATTACAAGTAAGGATAGGGAGACTCCAGCTCAGTTACTTCAGTCACGTCACCAGGAAAGACCTATCGCTAGAAAAGGACATCACATCTGGTTAAGTGGAAGGTCAGTAAGAACAAAGAAAACCTTAATGAGATGGATTGACAGAATAATCACACAATGGATTCAAACACACCCATGATTATGAAGATGCCACAGGACTGGGCAACATTTTATTCGGTTATACATAAGGTCATCATGAGTCAGAACTGATTCAATGGAAAGTAACAATACCAACATGATTCTGATTGCTAAGGTGCTTACTACTGAGAGTTGAATATTTGTGTCTGATAGCTGCTTTTAAGTTAGACCTGCTTTTTTAATATCCTAATCAATGTTTTTTTTTTTTTTAATCAATATAGTTACCGAATTACTTGGAGTCTCATTTCTTCTTAGAGATAGTATGATTAAATATTACACATTCTCAGATATTTTCAAATTCCCATGGATTTTTATCCCTTTTGGAATAAGGTTCTTCCTCTTATAGTACTTCATAGTTATCCAGGAATATTAAAAATTCTATTTTATTTTTTCATTTTGTGTTCTTTGATAGCCAAGTGTTTTGTTTTTCCGACCTACCCAGCTGTGTTCTGAAATGAACTCTGGGGTTTGCTAAGTTCTCACATTTTCATATTGCGTCTTTCCCTTCTGTCTCTTGGTCCTCATCACGGGAGCCTGGAAGTGCTGCGCAACCTGCAGCCCTTTGGATAAAGTAGGCTGTCCTTGTGGTGATGAGCTGTTTATGACAATGGCTTTTGGATTGGCTGTTCAAACCATTCCAAGCAGAAGCTGGTGGCTCATCTATCGTGAAAGTCCAGTGAGACACAAAGGCTGTGGTGGCGGTTTCAAGCTGGCATATGGACAGGAGTAAAGGCAAACAGATGGTCACCGGAAATAGAAGCAAATATTTTCATTTTCAAAACAGCAGACACAGCACTGGGCCCCTAGTGGCAGCATGTCACATTACAGTGGGTGAAATCGGAACTCAGATGCCGGCTTAGGTGTCACCCAAGGAGGGGAGCGGTGGGCTCCACAAGGCAGCATTTGGAGGCAGCCCCCCCAACCCTGGTCATAAGCACAGATGTGCACTGCTGGTGGGCATGTCTGGCTGAAACACGGGTCAGGGAGGGAAGCTGCATCCAAAGACTAGGACCTGCCTTTGGCCACAGATTATCGCCAGAAATGGCACCAGGCAGATATTGGAAAGAAAGAGAGTGTATTAAAGGTTGAATATCCTGCTTGTTCATATGAAAGAGAAGGAACAAAATCTCGGTGACAGATGTTGCTGTGGCTGCCGTTGAGTCGACTCTACAATTTTATGTACAACAGAATGAAATGTGGCCAGGCCCTGTGCCATCTTCATAATCACCGGCATGTTCGAGTCCATCAATGTGGCTATTGTGTCAATACATCTCATCGACAGTGTCCCTTGTCCTCACTGGCTCTGTACTTCACCAAATATGATGTCCTCTTCCAGCAACTGGTCCCTCCTGGTGACACAGCCAAAGCAAGTGACTCAGTGTTCTGTAGTGATCTGTAAGGTATTCACTGGCTCATTTTTGGGGGTAGGTAACCAGGTTTTCTTCCTAGCTCGTCTTAGTCTGGAAGCTCCACTGAAACCTGTCTACTGTAGGTAACCCTGCTGGTATTTGAAACAACCAATGGCATAGTTTCCAGCGTCATAACAACTTGAAAGCAACCACAGCATGACAAACTGACAGAACGAGTGGTGGAGGTAACAGGTGTGGGACTAACATTGACCCAGAGGGAGAGTGTGGATTTTACTCACTACCTATTGGTAACCTATTGGTGCTGTTTTTCCTCACTTTATACTGACTTGTACGTAACTTCCACCAGGAAAGGAGGTGGTGACCTGGAGTCCAGCACTGTCTAGGAGAATAACAGCAGTGTTCTTTGTTAAAAACAAGAAAGAGGGAATGGAGTTAGTGTAGGTGTGTGTGCGTGTGTGTGTGTGTGTGTGTGCAGGTATGGGACACGTGTCTCAAAAGGGGGTGGTGTAGACGATGTACTTGGGAAGAAAAGACTGTGGGCCCTTTACTTGGCTCTTTTGAAGCTATGGTGTAAGGGTGCTTCTCTCTCCAAGCTGTTTAGAATCTACAAACCCTTCCATACCTTGGTCCTTGGGGTTTCTGCCCCTGGTCTTTGTTTATAGGATTTTGCTGCTTTTCTTGCTCTCTCCTAATTGTGTACAACCCATCGTCTGCAGAAGTGTGCGCTAAAGCTGAGCTTCTGTGACTCTGCCCTCCAGCCACTACAGAAGTTAGAAGCCCTCGGGAGAGGGTGAAAAGATTAAAGGGATAAGCCTCTGAAGTTGCAAGTGTCTGGGGCTTCTGGGAGCCAAGCTTGATTTACATTGGAGCTTTCTGGAATCCTTTCCCACTGACATATTCAGGATGCTGTTGGAGGCTCCCGCTGCCCTCTTCGTTTGCAGTGTAGCTATTTCAGAAAGTTAATTAACCTAGCTGTGATATTTCCCATCTCCGGAGCTAGAGATAGACCTGGAATTTGCATTTTTAAAAATGACCCATATGCGGGCAGGAAGGGGGTGGGGAGCAGAACTCCATGCTTAGGGGACCCTGAGCTTCTGTTGATGGTGGAGGAAAAATTTGAGTAAGGATAAGGGTGGTGGCTGAACAACAGAAGGAGCATAGTTAATGCTACTAGACTGCACACGTGAAGACTGTTGAAATAGCAAATATTTTGTTACATATGTATTTACCACAATCAAAGAAATGACCCACATGCAGGGAAGTAGAGAAGACAAAGCCTCATTCTTTTTTTAATTTTGGTAGGCTCGCTTATTCTTCCACTCACTTGACCATTAATAATTTATCTCCTCTCTTTTTAATTTATTAATATACATATTTATTAGCTGTCTGTTTTGTGCCCGTTGCTACATTAGACAGTTTGAACTGCGCAAAGAAGTAGGAAAACCCAGTCTTTGACCTCAAAGAGTTTATGATCTTAGGAGGATTAGAAAATCTGAAATGAAAATTCATGTAAAATTTTAGTCTATGTTAAGTCCCACATGACTGGAATGGATGGTAAATTTGAGGAGAATTTCAGAAAGTCATATTTCCCTTACTGTGATCTGGATCCAAATCCTGCTTTCGCCAACCCTAGCTGTGTGGCCTTGGACATGTCACTTACCCTTTCTAAGCTTCAGTTTGTTCATCTGTAAAAAGTGAGAAAATGATATAAACCTCTCAGGAATGTTGGGAGTCCCCAGGTGGTGCCAATGGTTAAACGCTTGACTACTAGCTGAAAGGTTGGTGGGTTGAACTCACCTGGGGGTTCCTCAGAAGACAGGCCTTTTGTAAAGATCACAACCTTGAAAACCCTATGGAGCAGTTCTGCTCTGAACACACGGGGTTGCCACCGGTTGGAATCGACTGGACAGCAATTAACAACACAGTGAGTGCTTAGGAAAAGCTGTTAGAATTTTTAAATACCTGGCAATTTTATTTATCCCTTAGTGCCTACAAGCAGACGTCTGAGTAAAAACCCATAGGCTGTGGCTGACTGGCTTTTACATTTGTTTTTCAGGCTTTTCAATGGTAACCGGTGCAATGTGTCTGAGACAATACTGAAACTCTGAGTATTCCTGGCTTTCCACCCCCTCCATTCTTTAATCATCAGCACAGACATGGGGCTAAGGATTAGATATACAGTTGACTCATGGCTTCACCTAATGATAAGACCCAGGCCCTGGGCCGCTCCTGACAAGAACAGAATTGTGGGGGAGGGGCTGCATTCACAATTAAGGAAAGATACTCATGGAAATTAAGGAAACCAGTACCCATCTCTCCTGACATGAAGGGGCCAGTGGAAGAGAAGGAACGCACAAGGATTCCTAAGTCTTATTTATAACTCATCACCATGCTGTGTTTCTTTTCCTTAATTTAGCAGGAAACCTTTCCATCTCAACTGTAGTCAGTGTGATGTCCAAGGTACAGGGGCCTGTGAGGACACATATTTCAAATGCTGATACACGTATGAGTAAAATTTTCCATTCCTGTGTTTTAAAACTTCCCTAAAACTCACCACCAACCTCGTGTTCAGAGCTGGGCCTGTTGCCTAACCGCTCTATGGGAAGATTTCCTTTTGCCTTTAACAAGTTTTCTTCCAGCGGGGTCAGGAAATAGTTCATTGCTCTCGCACAGGCCTGCCTGCTTGCGATTCCCTGTTTACCACAGGAAGCTCCCATCAGCAGCAGGTGGGTAGCCAGGGGCTTTTGAAAGCTGCTTCTGTCTGAGCTTTACATGTTGCCCCCCTTAAAGCTACCATGGAAAAGAAAGCCACGTTGGAGGTTCTAACAACCCTGTAGTTAGTTTCAAAAATATATCAGCCTGTGAAATTGTTTCCAGGCTGTGAGGTTTTCCCAGCCCAGCCCAGCCTGTGAGCACCAAAGCAGGGACAGAGAAGGCCAGACAGAGCTCATGCAATGCTCCTCACCCCGGTTCTGTGAATGTGTTTTTACTCTTGGGCTCCGGACAAGTTTACTTGGGGCCTGTGCTAATATTCTTGGCTGCTTTAATAGCATTCACCCTAAGGACTCTCGCTTGGAGGCCAGAAGGGCTATTTAGTGTCAAAATCATGACACAACTCACATTTAGCTGTTTAACATCATTTCCAAATGAACTTAATAGCCAGAGACATGGGGATCCAAGGACAGGACTAAAAGGAGGTATTTAATACACATCATTAAACCAGTGTCCTAGTAACAAACCATACCATCCATACGGGGTGTGGGTACACTCTCATACACAGAATCATATGAATTTCTTGTGGATAGTACAACTATAGTAATAAAAACAAGAACTATACTACATTGTATTTAAGAGTTAAAAGTATTAAATTGTTAAATGCTAATACTTAAATTATGACAGAATTTTTGTAGCTCTAATTTAGCTTTCTTTTAAAAAATATATATGTGATATGCTTGGAATGTCAAAAATTGTATTACCTGTCTTTATTCTTAAGAGGCCTGCATCTAAAACCCACCTCTTGCCGTCAAGTCAATTCCGACTCATAGCAACCCTAAAGGGCAGAGTAGAACTGCCTCCTAGGGTTTCCAAGGAATGCCTGGTGGATTTGAGCTGCCAATCTTTTCGTTTGTAGCTGTAGCTCTTTACCATTATGCCACCAGGGTTTCCAGAGGCCTGCATAGGCACCAAAAATTGCAGTGAGCTTTAATTGTGCTGGCTATAAGCCAATAAATAAATAAAAATGTACCAAGTATAACTAGTGTGAGGGTATTTATGAAAACAAAAAGGGCAAATTAGTAGAAACTGGAACTGTTTTGGAAAATCTGGAAGGTAGTTTATAAGTATATAAAAATAAAAATTATGTGGAAAATTCTAAAAAGTGCAGCTACTCTCTGACACCCAATAAGAGCTCTAATCATTCCCTCAACACTGACAGCTTATCCTAATCTCTTAAAAATGATGAAATTTCAAATTACTTCATCCACACCTCATTTTAGAGTGCCTACTATGGAGTCCTGGTGGCGTGGTGGTTAAGAGCTATGGCATGCTATTGTTGCTCACCAAAAAGGTTGGCAGTTCGAATCCAGTAGCCACTCCTCAGAAACACTATGGGGCAGTTTACTCTGTCCTATAGGGTTGCTATAAATTGGAATTGACTCTTCGGCAATGGGTTTGGTTTTTTGATACTACACATCAGACACATGGATATAAAAGCAACTTGTACTAATTGATCACTTCAGTTAAATGTTAATTACAATTATTCAGAGGGTTCAGCACCGGGCTACACCGAATGATGGTCCTTTCACGTGGGGTGTTTAGTTTCGCCTGTGCATAGCTAAAAACCTCAGAGACCAAACCTAAAATAATAGAAACCTGTGAAGAATTGATCTTCTCATCTAAACCTAACCAAACTGCTTACGGGGAGGGCCATTTAAAAACAATTCCTTGAGAGGAGGACTAGTGTGTTTTGCCCCTTAAGTGCACCGGCCTGAGCATTTGACCCCGACGGGTGTTTGAGAAATATTTGAGTTGGCCTGAATTTCCACATGTGAGGCAAAACCGAGCGCCTGCTATGCAGACAGTTTGTTGTGGTTGCAGTTGCCAACACTGTTCCTGTAACTTTAAAAGATGCGTC
The DNA here is from genome assembly GCF_024166365.1 of Elephas maximus indicus. Classification (NCBI taxonomy): domain Eukaryota; kingdom Metazoa; phylum Chordata; class Mammalia; order Proboscidea; family Elephantidae; genus Elephas; species Elephas maximus. The sequence goes on from NC_064822.1 coordinate 128,387,083, forward strand.
AGGAGATGATGATACCATTCCCACACTCTGTGTGTCCTAAAGAAATGGACCTCCTTGGCAGTGAACAGGCTTGAAAGCAAGTGTGTGTTTGTGTGTGCTGGGGAGTGGAGGAAGGGGTGTGATACCACCGCTCTGCTAGAGAACCCGGCTTTGGTACTTTCCAGGAAGGAGATAAAATACTCCCTAAGAAAAAAAAATGTTGTTAGATGCCCTCAGATTGGCCCCCTACTCACAGCAACCCTTGACTCATGGTGACCCCGTGTGCAACGGAATGGGACCGTTGTGATCTATAAGATTTTCACTGGCCGATTTTCAGATTTTCACCAAGCCTTTCTTCCAGTCTGTCTTAGTCTGGAAGCTCTGCTGAAATCTGTTCAGCATCATAGCAACACACAAGCCTCCCACTAACAGACAGGAGGAGCTGTGCAGGAGACGCGTTGCCTGGGAGTTGAACCTGGGCCTCCTGCGTGGAAAAGCGTGCCTCCGATAAGAAAACAGGTCAACCATTATCTCTGCTGATTTCTTTCACCGAAGTAGAAACCTCTCTTTGTTCAGGGGAAATAAAAAAACAAAAAAATTGGTCCTGCTGTTGCCCAAGTCAGTCCTGAATTATGATCTATGAGGAGCAAAACCTCTGTGGGTCTCCTGAAGTGGTCAGTGAGCAGAAACCAAACTCAGAAAGATTAGAAGTCTAAGGTATGTCTGTATAAAATCAACAGTAAGGTTATGTGTTCTGTAAAAAGGAGCCTGTGGATAAGAAATAATAACTACACAACTGAAGAACCAAAAGAAGAAAAAAGAATTGATTGATTTGTTCCACCATAGATTTAGTGCCTTCTTTTTCTTTTTTTTTTTTTTTATGAGGGTAGTTCTACTCTATCCTGTAGGGTTGCTATGAGTCAAAATCAACTTGACGGCAACGGATTTGCTTTTTTCAGCCTTGGGTGGTCCAAATGATTAAGTGCTCCACTACTAGCGAAAAGGTTGGTGGTTCAAACCTACCCAGAGGTACCCTGGAAGAAATGCCTACCGATCTGCTTTCCAAAGATCACAGCCTTGAACAGCCCGTGGAGCAGTTACATTCTGCACACGTGGGTTGCTGATCTAATTTGATTTCTTTTCTTATTTTATCTGCCCTGCCCTATGCTGGGGTTGTTCATCAAGAAAAGAGCTGAGACATTCACTGGTCTCTGATGAAAATTAGAGACAGGAAAACTAACCATAAAGTCTTCCTTTTGAAGGAAACCCTTCTCTGACAGGCTTCTCAGGAGATGCAGAAAGCTGTGGTTTTGAGACTCTTTGTCGAAGCGCTTCTCCTTCTCCCTCCTATTCTCTAATCCCCAAGTTTGTAGAAGAACATTCTCTTAACCGTGGTCAAATGGTAATAATAATAGTAACAACAACAAAGGAAGAAGAAAACAAATAACAATTACTTGAGGCTAAAGAAGCCCTAGCATTACAAATTTTAAATGTGCAGAACAATTTCAGCTTTGCCTTCTATGAGATGCTATCTTGTTAACAGACATTTTTTTTTAAGTTTGCGTTATGTACGATTACTAATTATGTAACTTGAGAATCAGACTCTAGGACATATACCCTGTAGAGAAAAAGAACACTGAATTCTAGTACGGAATGTATCAATTAGAGTGCTACATAAGCCCTTCAAAGAAAAGCATAATTTCTAGGGCTGAGGAAGAAGCAGCTAAAATCAGTTTACATGCAACTGTTTGATCACTATCTAGGTTAAAATGGGAATTTCCCTGGTTTTATTGTTGCTGTTGTTGCTACTATTTTCCTTCCTTCACCATGCTCCTGGCTTATTGCGTTTGTGTGTGTGCGTGCATGTACGTGTATATGTGTGGCTATTATATTCTGTCTTTTGAACTCCTCGTGTCTGTGGAGTCCTTGTCTAGTTCATGGACTCCTCAGGGCCGGCGCTGCCACGTACAACTGCGCGGGCAGTGCACTGCACAACCCCACTGGATAGGCCAGAGATTCTGTGATCAAAAATTAGTACCATTGACAAATTTAATATGGTCAATCCCTTGCCATATAAGAAAAAGAGCTATTCTTTCTCTCATGAGCAGGCAAAATAGGTTAAGTTAAGCAGGGACCAAATTCTCAGATAAGATGAAGGCAGATTGCTAGAGGGAGCCCAAGTCTTTTTATCTTTGATGGTGGGTATGATCTTAACAAGAATCAAAGGTAGATGCCTCAGTGTCTTAGGTAGGTGAGGTAGTTTCTATAGCCCTGGGTGTTTCCAAAAACACAAAGGTTGCTATGGAGACAAAGCTCCTGACTGCCCTCTGAGCAGGTCAGGGCACTGGGGCCTGAGCAGAGATGGTTCCTCCCCCCATGTCAGCTCAATATACCTTCCTTCAGGCCAGGAACCACTGAGTCTTGACAATGCCACTCTTAGCCCTCTGAGAGTGAGAGTACAGCCCATACAAACCAAAGAAACTCATCCTCTACATTAGGTTTGTATTCTCTCCCTTTAACATTTTCTCTTTTTTTTTTTTTTTGTATTGAACTATCTGATTTTACACATTCTACTTAGAATTTTTAGGTGGTAGCAGAGATTCTGATTCAATTTTAATTGTTCTGGGGCTTGTGCCCAGGCAAAGGCATTTTTTAAAACCTCCTCAGTGACCCTAACATGTATCTAGTTTTGAGACATGCTGTGGTGAGGCTGGTGATGAAGCTGGGGTTTGAATCCAGACTCCCGGTCTGGGGCTATTTACTTTCTATCATGAAACTTCCACAGCATCCAGCAATTCTGTACTGCCCACTTTATATCCCCAGTCACTCTATTCCATTCTCTTCAAAAAAAAAAAAAAAAAACAGTTGCCATTGAGTCGGTCCTAACTCATGGTGACCCCATGTGTGTCAGAGTACAATTGTGCTCCATAGGATTTTCAAGGGCTGAGTTTTTGGAAGTAGATCATCAGACTTTTCTTCTGAGGTACCTTTGGGCAGACTGGAACCACCAACCTTTTGATTACCATTTGTACCACCAGGGATCTCCCATCCCTTTGCTCATCCCCAAATTTTCACAAAACTCCATTGGACATATTTCAACAGGGCCACCTTTGAAACTGAAGACTCCTCTTGGCAACCAATAAAATGTGTATGGGAGAGAGCAGATGGTTTGGCTGAACTGACTACTTTGATGTGGCCTAGTGCTCCTTTCTGTGGAATGCGCAAGCCAGTCTGTGCTCTCCCCAGAACCTCCACTTCCGTTGGTGCCATCAGGCTGATGCAGGCCTTTAAGCTTATTATGATGTCTGAACCTAGGCTTTGGATGATTCACAAGTTGCCTGAATCACAACCCAGATGACAGCATCCCCTCTTTATACAATGCTGGTTTCAAAATAGGCACTGAAGCAAGTAGAAGAACTGTTAACAGTTTGTTGCTCGATCTGGAATCATAGGAAAAATTACCAAAGAATGCTAATGAGATGAACAATAGTAGAATTTGTTCTAAGAGGAGCCAGTTAAAGGATGGTGATTAGTGAGTGTTAATTTTCTGACTAGAATGTTGATGGCTTAATGACTAAGACATATACAGATAGATAGTAGCCTGAGAAGTCAACTTCGACTCATGACGAGTTGTAACAAAACATTGCCAGGTCCTGCATCACCCTTATAATCACCAGCATGTTCAAGTCCATTGTTGTGGCTATTGTGCCACTCCATCTCACCAAGAGTCTCTCTTGGCCTCCCTGGCTCTCTGCTTCACCAAATATGATGGACGTGTCCAAAGCAAGTGAGTTAGATAATGTTCTGTTGTGACCCATAAAGTTTTCATTGGCTAATATTCAGATCACCAGGGCTTCCTTCCTGTCCACTGCTGGTATTTGAAATATGGGTGGCATAGCTTCCAGCATCACAGTAACATGCAAGCCACCATAGTACGACATACTCACAGAAGGATGGTGGGAGAAGCACATGCTAGGGTTGTATATTCAGGTTCAGGATTACATGAATGATCCCAAGAGTTCAGAGGTCTATGATTAGTATTGGGAGGCCCCAGACACTTTTGCTTCTTCCCAGTGCCATGAATGGCCATCTTCAGCCTTCTCCCAGCTCTGCTCCATTTGTGTATTGGGTCAGAGATAATGAAACCAGACAGGCCCACAGAGATTTCCTTTTCCTCCTCACAAATTTTTAATAAAACTCTTTGAATAACAGAATTGGGCATCTCTGAAGCCTGAAATTAAAGTGATAAGATGGAAGATTACTCACTTGTCTGTATGCATCACCAATACAAATCCAAGGGGATTAAAAAAAAAAAAACTGCCAACAATGTGCAGCTCTCCATCTGGAGCTTTTCCTTTTCCTTTTCAAAGAAGAGAAAAGAGACACTTCATTCTCTGCCATGAATAGCATGCGAATCAAGCCCTGGAACAGGTTTTCACCAAAAAAAGTAATTTTTGGAGAAATTCATTTCTGAATAAGCAAATGTCCTCGATTTAGATTTCCTGAGACAAAATATAATCACAGGTGTTCAATCAACACCACTCATCCGTCTGCTTTGCAAGGGGAATCGCCGCTGCACGTTTCCAGACTGACCGCATTGTTGCGTTCACGTTAATTTTGACGCCTACTCCACAGCTGGCACTGGTAAATGAGCATACAGCAGTCTGGGCCTCATGGAGTGTATATTCTAGAGGAGAAGACCAACAATAAATAAACACTATAATGTAATGTCAAGTAGTGCTCAGTGCTATGAGAAAAAATAAACCAGCTCATGGGGCAGAGAGTTATGGTGGAGGCCTGGGAATATTTCAGATGGTTTGTTCTGGAAAGGCCATCGAGCTCCAGGTTGTAAATTAGACATCTATGGAGGCTGGTTCTTTTTTTCAAAGCTAGCTCTTGGCATTAATAATGCAAGTAGAATTGTTCAGTTTTCTCACATAAGAGACTGTTTCTAGCCTGCCTAAAATTCAGGAATTAGTAGCTTGCTCTTTCCCCTGCTGTCCCAACCGTTAGTCTTCCCCCTTCCTCTTTCTTTTCCTTCCCTTCCCTTTCTTGACCTTCCCTTCTCTTCCCTTTCACTCTTGTCACTATCATTATTTCTTGACTATCTAATCATAGTCCCGGGATGGCAGTGGGGGAGACAAATACAAAACATCCCTATTTCTTTATAAATGAATCGCTGGGCATGTTTCTAGAGTTATAAGCTTCTAAGCACCAATAAGGAAACATACTACAGCTACCCTCTGCTGTTTTGTGCTTCTTGCTGCATTCCTCATATAAATCTTGCAGTGGATATCTGGGGGCTCTGACCAGACCTCCTATAATGTGTATGTAAAAAAAGATGGCCATTCATGGCACTGGGAAATAGCAAAGGTGAAAATAACTAAAGAAAACAATGCATTCCCAATCTGAGTTCTGAGTTAATGTCAACTGGTTTTCCATATTAAAACATTGAATCTAAATAAGATACCAATGGTATACTATAAGAAGTTCCTGGGAGGCACAGATGATTGAGTGCTCTACTGACAATCAAAAGGTTGGTGGTTTAAGTCTACCCAGAGAAAGAAAGGCCTGGAAATCTACTTCTGAAAGGTCACAGCCATTGAAAAACCTGTGGAGCACAGTTCTACTCTGAAATACATGGTGTTGCCGTGAGTTGGAATCAACTTGACCGCAACCGTTTTTGTATACTGTAATCAATTGTCTTAGAACCAAGGTCATTTCATGTGTGTGTGCGTGTGCGTGTGTGTGTGTGAAATACGTTCAGAACTGTATGGGTAAAAAAAAAAAAAAAAAAACCATTGCCGATGAGTCAATTTTGACTCATAGTGACCCTATAGGGCAGAGCAGAACTGCCCCATAGGATTTCCAAGGAGCACCTGGTGGATTCGAACTGCCGACCTTTTGGTTGGCAGCCGTAGCTCTTAATCCCTACGTCACCAGGGCTTCCACATGGGTCAGGATCCTGGCAAAAAATACTCTTCAACTCAAGTGGTTTAAATTAAGAGAATTTAATGGAGGAGCTATTATGAGAGGTGTGGATAGAGTGAAGAGAGCAAGCAAGGGATGGTGAAGCATCCAGGGATTAGTAAGAATAGTCATTTCCACTTTCAGGGCAGAAAGGAATAGGGAAGGGTGGGAATAGTCTTACCCAGAGCCCTTGAAAACTAGAGCCATGGAGGTGCTCACCTGATGGACCTGCCTTGTCAGACATAGGGACCGGGAGCAGGGAGGGAGCAGAGAAGAAGGGTCTCTTCTCCCACTCTCCAAACTCAAACCCAACTGGAAGTCAGCCATTCAGGAACTTGGGAAACACAGGTGTAGGGGTCAGTTCCTTGGGTCCAGAGTAGGGTAGAGGAAAGGCAGCAAAGGAAATCTGATGCAGGCAAAAGGAGACTAAGGAACACAATGACCGTATCTAACACTGACCAGCTTGTTGGATGTTTTGTCTATGTTCACAACAACTCCTACAGCAATCAAGTCTTCTTTCCTTCCTCCAGTTGTCACAGCCAAATATCCAGCATAGTCGCATTTGGTAAATGGCTTCTCTGATCAAAGTGCTAAGGTGACCTACTTAAATCGACGGCTTTTAATTTAATCTAATTTCAGCAATCAGCCTGTGAACAGTTGATCTGACGATGTATGTCCTGGCCATGGACCCTTACTTCTGAAAAGTCTTCTTTTGGCTTAGAGATAAATGATAATTTAATTATTTTCTAAGGAAAACCATAAGAATTTTTTCCTCTATTCAGTTTTTAGGGTCTGTCCATCATTTTCTAATTTCTTTTAAATATTTTCTTTTGTAAAGAAAGTTAGGACTTACAAATCATCTTGAGGTCATTTCACTGTAGCAGAGGCCAAACAAATAAAGGAGCAGCTATGTGGGGGGCCCCTTGTCACAGCCTAGTTATATTGATGCCTTCCCAATGACTGCATGCTCTGGCTCTCGCTACAGTTATTTCATGGGTTATATTACAGGCCATACAAGCACCTTTCTTAGCTGAGTTTCTTTGGTCTTTGCTGAGATTTTTTTTTCCCCCATAAAAAAGAACAATCCTGGAAAACTTTGCCAAAGGCACAAATTCACAGAAACCCACCCAAAAAATCTGAAAAAAAAAGTAATGGTTCAGCTAATGTTTATTGTGAAAAATGGTCACTGTCTGCCTATTTGCCCACTCCTGAGAAACAGATTTCTCCCAGGCTACCTAGGAAGAACCATTTCTTTTGTTGGGTTTCCATGTGAGAACAGAGAGAAACAATCCTTTAAACTGATAGTGATCTGCAGATATTACCAACTCAAAGCCCCACAAAAGACATGTCAGCTCATCTTATAGCTGAATAGCATTGCTAATTAGACTTGGGATTTATCTTTCTGTTCACCAGAGAAGGCTTCATAAGCACCTCCAACTAACCCTCTCTTTATCCCTGATACTAAGGAGAGTATGCATGAAAGAAAGCTCATCAATTTTAAGTGACGCTTTGTTGAGACCCTTGAGGCCTTACTATGGTGCAGGAAACATGTCATTCCTCTATTTGTGGCTCTTCAAAGTTTAGGTGATCAGCCCTGAAGAGGTGGATCTCCATCCACAAAAATATCATCTTCAGCCCATTCCACACTGAATATAATTAGTCTCCTCTCCCTAAGTCATCAGAAATTAAGTTGGATTTCAGCAGGTAAGAATCCGCATTGAGTGCAGGTCTTTTCACCTAAGTGCTGATGACCTGTGGTGTCAGAAGCTTTAAAAAAGCCATCAGTATGGTAGCCAATGACTCCCTGGGTAGTGCGAATGTTTAGCTGCCCTTGGCTGCTAACTTACAGGCTGGAGGTTTGAGTTCACCCAGAGGCACCTCAGAAGAAAGGCTTGGTGATCTACTTCCAAAAACTCGGCCATTGAAAACCTGATGGAGCACAATTCTACTCTGACATACATGAGGTCACCCTGAGTTGGAGCTGACTCCGTGGGAGCTGGTGGTGGATGGTAGCCAAAAGCAGATGGAAGAAAACTCACCCATAGCACACCCACTGACATCATTGTACTGTTTCATTAGTAGTTCATTTCCGTGCCTGATATCTAAAATGCTTGTCTTTCCAGGTCTGGCTTTTTTTAACTAAACCTAGAACCTGGAATGAAGTATGAAGATCAGGGTAACAGGCCTTGCCTATAACTTGGTCTATCAGTTCATCTATCTAAGTTGATGGCAGGGGCTATTTACTTTCTTGGATATAATCAGAAGGGAAGATCATTGCTGTTTCTTGACCTGAGAGAAAAAGAGAAAGGCCTTTCTACCTAGTATATTATGGGGTATGGGTCAACTTCTGAAACGACTTATGTACCTAGTGATGCAAAATTTTCAAACTCCCAGAGGCTGACGTTGCAAGAGCCTCTTGAGTTGCTAAGATGATGTACAGACACCCAGCAGGTATCTGTGTACCTGCATTTTTATCACTTTGTGATACAGCTGTAGTTAGTAGTTGTTAGAGCACTATTAAGAAGTGGTTGACTTTTAACCTGAGAATCAGATCACATTCTTTCCCTGCTAAAATCCCTTCAATGTCCTCCCACTGAAATAAGAATAAAAATCCCAACATCCTCATGGTTTATAAGACTCTAAAATCTGGACCTTCCTTATTTTCCAATCTCCTCTTCCCCTGTGATTTACTAGGTGCAAAAAGACCCAAAAAACCCAAACCCATTGCCGTTGTGTGGATTCCAACTCATAGTGACCCTATAGGATAGAGTAGAACTGCCCCATAGGGTTTCCAAGGAGCACTTGGTGGATTCAAACCGTGGGCCTTTTTGTTAGCAACCAAATTCTTAACAACTACACCACCAGGGTTTCCTACTAGCACTGGTTTTTTTTCCCCAAACATTCTAACCAGGTTCTCATTTCAGGCCTGTCTTAACTCAAAATGCCCCATTCTCAGAGAGGTCTTTCTCCTCTGGCCATGTTTCTGAAAATAGTGCCCTTATTCCAGGTACTGTCTTATTCATAATATTACCCTATTTTATTTCCTTCATGGTAACGTTAAAAGCCAGTATTTTTTAATCTTTTACTTTTTTTTGGTCTATTTTGTCCACTAACAGCTCCCAAGGGTAAGAACTTTTTGCCTTGGTCGCTGCAGTACCTCTATCAGCTAGAACAGAGCATAGCACATAGCAGAACTCAAAATAGAACTGTTGAATGAAATAGATGAATCCTCTCAGTTAGTATTCGTCACCAACACCATAATTCAAATGCATCAATTATTCTTCAGTCTTCCATTTACATTGTCCAGCTTTCACATGCATATGAGACGATTGAAAATACCATTGCTTGGGTCTGGTGCACCTCAGTCATCAAAGTAACATCTTTGCTTTTTAAGATTTTAAAGAGGCAAATAATATTGAATATACCATGGACTGCCAGAAAAATGAATAAATCTGTTGCCTTAGTTACCTACTGCTGCTATAATAGAAATACTACAAGTGGATGGCTTTAACAAACAGAAGTTTATTCTCTCATAGTCCAGTGGGCCATAAGTTCAAATTCAGGGTGCCAGCTCCAGGGAAGGCCTTCTCTCTCTGTTGGCTCTGTAGGAAAGTCCTTATCATCAATCGTCAGTCTTCAATCAGCCTAGGAGCTTCTCTGCCAGGAACCCAGGATCCAAAGGACACTCTGCTGCCAACATTGCTTTCTTGGTGGTATGATATGAGATCCCCATGTCTCTCTGCTCAATTCTTTCTTATATCTCAAAAGAGATGGGCTCAAGATACAATCCAATCTTGTAGATTGAGTCCTGCCTCATTAACATAGCTGCCACTGATCCCATCTCATCAACGTCATAGAGACAGGATTTACAACATATAGGAAAATCACATCAGATGAAAAAATTGTGGACAATCACACAATACTGGGAATCGTGGCCTAGCCAAATCGGTACACATGTTTGGGGGACACATTTCAATCCATGACATCTGTCTTGGGAGAAAATACAGCCAGAGTACTCTTTAGAAGCAAGGATGGTTAGACTTCATCTTACATACTTTGGACAGGTTATCAGGTGGGGCCAGTCCCTGGAGAAGGACATCATGCTTGGTAAAGTAGAGGGTCAGTGAAAAAGAGAAAGACCTTCAATGAGATGGACTGATACAGTGGCTGCAACAATTGGCTCAAGCATAACAATTGTGAGGATGGCTCAGGACCAGACAACATTTCATTCTGTTCTACATAGGGCCACTATGAGTTGGTGCTGACTCGACAGCACCTAACAACAACATTAGTTAGTACAGATTTAAAATATAAATCATTTGTGATTATGAACATGTTGGATTCCTGGTGCACATATTTTTGGAACAGGGACTACGCAGATGAGAAGCACCAAAGCAATATAAGCCCTTGCTATAAGCATCTCTACCTACCATGGGTGACGTGGGTGAGTAGACTGAAGTTAAGATGTACGTTTAGGTTATGAATTCGGGAAGTTGACTGTGACCACTTAAAAAAAACAAAACAAAAAACAACTCAAGAGAGTATCCTGCAGGGGCCCATCTTTCTCTATTCATCAACACCGGTATCAGGAGATGGACCTTCCTCCACATGCCTGGGGCTCTACCCTCAGCAAAAGGACTAGAAGACTTTGCTGAGCTCCCACATCACCATTCCCCCTTGGAAACAACTCTAAACATGGGGGAAGGGTCCTTGGCCTCTCAGGGAGGCACTGCTAGGGGTAGAACAGACACACACCTGGGTGGGGCTAGAGGGTGGGAAATTCACCCGGCCAGCACAGCCGTATTTCAGTAGGAAGGACATGATTTCTAGAAGAGTCTTGATCTGTGCCTTTTATCACAAAGAAGCCCAGCCACTGTCTCATTTCTAATTTAGGGACTTCGTATGATGTATGTTACCCGATTAGGGGTCCGTGCCCTGGAGCAGTCAAGCCAATGAAACATACTTCAAGTCAGAAAGAGTGAGAAAGTTTATTAAGGAGATGCATACATCACCGGGGACCCAGCAGCAACACAGGCTGTCTCTATGGAGTCCCAAAGAGCAGTTTTACATTAGAGCTTATATAGAATCTTACAAGGGTTACAAGTGTCTTTGTAGTCCTCTGCCAGACATTTCTTTATTAGGCTAAAGACATACATATCTGATACCTGGGCTCCAACTTTCCTGTGGGGGTTGTATGCCACAGGTAGTCTGGACAGAACAAGAGGTTATTTGCATCAGTTTTAAAACAAAGAACAAAGTCATTAACAGAGGTATGTGAAGGAGGCAGGCAGAGGAAGAACAACTTATAGGTTTATCATGGCCTTAGTTATGTTATGCTCTCAGTTGCCCATTTTGAAAAAGGAAAAAACATGGTGGGGTATCTTGGGGTCACATATTATCCCCTTTGAAACTTGGGCGACCGTATACGCTTATCCCAAGTTTCAACCTATTCCTTATAGATCAGGGTGTGTCAGGCGAAAGGATTGGGCCTTCTGCCTGCGACAGGTTTGAGCCATCCATTGGACAGTTTAACTCAGGACAGAGAATATCATCTCACGCACAGGCATAAACTGGAGACAGCAACAGATTAACAGACCTACAACAACTAATCGAATTTCACTAATAAATAGGGTTTTTAGCCATGTAAAATCTGGCAGCCAAGAGGTCAGCTAAGAAAAATAAAGTCTTTCATGAATAACAGGCCCCCAGTTATAAATATCAGAATATTTCAACTCTGGGTACAAGAGTACAAACCCTGATGAGGCAGAACTTGAGGGCCGAGTTGGCATGCAACCCTCTGTCCAGACACAAATCAGTAATGTTTAACACTTCTTTAGTAATATGGCTTTGAAAAATTTTACCTTTTAATAAGGGTTGTGGGACGTTTATCTCAGGGACAAAGATTCCCTGGGCAAAAGTCTCTCTGGCCCCTAATAGTAGTCTCATTTAAGTTAGCATTAAAAACATTTTTACTTTTTAACCCTAGAAAGTCTTAACTTCAGGCCATTGATGGGTTGGGCTTTGTACTTGTCACTGTAGACTAGGCAGGGCTTGACGTGGGAATGATGGATCCATAGTTTGACTCCTGCAAGCTTCAGAATTGTGGCAGTTGTGAGTGGTGTGAAGGGTCTAGTCCACTTAGGCTGTAACGGGAGGTCCTTGTATTTTTGGAGAAACACTTGGTTACTGGGCTGGACTGCCCGATGTAACTGGGAAAGAATTTTGGTTAGAGAAAGCAAATATTTAGACATCATTACATTAGGGGCTGGGTGGAGGATTGCGGGGAGATTTGGTCAAGACAATATGGTCTCTTATAAATGATCTCAAAAGGACTGGTTTTAAACTTTCTCCTGGGTGCAGTGCAGACTCAGAGGAGGGCCAGAGGCAGAACATCTGTCTGTCTAGGGCACAGTTTACTAAGATGACATTTTGTGGTCTTACTCATTCTTTCACCCTTTTCCGATAGATTGAGGTCTCCATGTTGTGTGGAGTTTCCACTTTATTCTAAAAGCAGTTGAAACCTGTCGTACCTCACTCTAGCCATCTTGGTCTGGCAGAGAAAAGGCCCTTTGACACTCAGGAGTCCATTTGAAAGGATCTCTCTCTGCACCCTGAGTAGCCTGGTTGAGGTTAGCTTGTAACTTTCTTAAAGACAACAAAACAAAACAAAACAAAACCCAGTGCCGTCAAGTCTATTCTGACTCATAGCGACCCTATAGAATGGAGTAGAACTGCCCCATAGTTTCCAAGGAGCACCTGGTGGACTCGAAATGCGGACCCTTTGGTTAGCAGCCATAGCACTTAACCACTACACCACCAGGGTTTCCAACCCACTGCCGTTATACCATTTCTCTTACAAAACCAAAAACCAAACCCAGTGCCATCGAGTTGATTCCAACTTATAGCGACCCTATAGAACTGCCCCATAGAGTTTCCAAAGAGCACCTGGTAGATTCAAACTGCCGACCTTTTGGTTAGCAGCTGTAGCACTTAACCACTACGCCACCAGGGTTTCCTTCTTAAAGACATTCGGTCCAAAAAGTTTAAGACAGTCACAGTACTTGTAAGAGTCTTTCTCAGGCTTGTTCCCTATCAGGAGGTCCACATAGTGCAGGAATATTCCTCAGCTGAAGGGAGGTAATCGCTCTAGATCTTGGGGCAACACTCTTCCAGAAATAGTGAGGGAGTTCTTAAACCCTTGAGGTAGCACAGTCTAACAACAGTTGTTTCTTCTCTTTTGTCCTCTTTTCCATTTGAAAGCAAAGATTAGCTGGCTCTCTGAAGTCAAGCAGGATTCAAGAGTCTTTTAAATCCAAAACAGTAAAATGAGTACTGGAATGTGGAAGGGCCAATAGTAGGGCATATAGATTCAGGACTACTGGGTATAACGTCTTCACAACTTTGTTAACAGCCCGCAAATCTTGTACAAAATGGTACCTCACCAGTCGGTGTCTTCTTCACCAGGAGAACAGGAGTGATCAGTCCCTGCAGCCCCAGGTGAGCCTCAACTTGTTTAATCTGAGGAGGCATAACGTTGAGTAACAGCTCCACAGTCACAGGAAGGACAGTCCAAGCTCATCTTAGCCAGGCAGTGGCTCAAACCTACGGGGCCAGGGCATCAACCACTTTTTGAACTGTGGGTGAGGCGGTCGCTGGGGATAGTCCCGGCTGGGTGAGTGCTAAGAGAGCTGGTTGCACATTCTAGGTATTCGCAGGCGGTACCGTCAGAGACAGGCCTTTTCCATCAAAAGAGATTTCAGCATGCACTTTACTTAGGAAATCTCGTCTCAAAAAGTGGGACTGAGCATTTGGGCTTGTATAGAAACTGGCAGGATAGCTTAGTTTCTCTTATTCCAGTCTATTGGCTGCAAAAAGGATCGTCACCTCTTTTCCAGTCACCCCGACAACTTGAGTACTGCTGGTTGAGGCAGTCCCTTTAGGCTTCTGGGTAAGTACCGAGAAGGCTGCTGGCTATCCTCCTGCTCTTTCATAATTCTTTGAAAAAGCTTCTCCCCCTTTCAATCTTGCCTGGCTCTTTTCCATTCTTTTTTTTTTCTCTCGACCCCTTTTACCTGGTCTCTGTTGGTAAAGACCTTAAATGCATTCAGACGCCAGGGAGGGACTGTGGACTCACATTATCTGAGGCGGCCCTTCTGCAGCGGGGACTGGCACCTCCTGGAGTGGGTTAATCCCTTCTGGGGGAACTGGGCCGAATTTTACCCCACTGCTAGTATGGAGTGGGGGGGGGCCATACCTGTCCCACCTCCTCCGCCCCCCTTTCAGCGCCTTCCCATTCTCATCTTTTGATACCACCTGGGAGGGGTGAAAAATGGGGTTTTTCCAGGTGGGTGAATAAGAACGTCCTCAGGTTCTTCATTTCGTAATTCGTCATCATCATTCACCTGCACAAAAGGGGCTAAAACAGGGGCTTTATCCTTTTTCCATGCCATAAAGTCATAAACCATTTCACATACAGTTTTCTCTCACTTGTCGTTCCAGTACAGAACAGATCAAGCTTTACCAAAATCTCCAGAATCGTTTACAGATCACACTTGATTATGCAAAACATTAAGATGTCTCCTAGTTAGGGAATTCCATTCTAAATAAGTCCAGTTCTCAGTGGACTCTCGGCCAGAACCTTATCTCCTGGGTACCCACTTGCAATGGGGAACCTCACTGGTCTCCCATCCAAACTCACAGGACCTAGCCACCGGTTCTTGGAGGGAGTCTGTGAGAACCGAGGCCCCTGTGGCTGTTGTGAGGACTTACCACCTGATGCCCAGTTACCTACCATGGCCAACAGAAACTTTCTCCCTCTGTCTGGAGCTCGCTGCCGTGGAGTCCTCCCTTGTCACCAGACCTCTGGGCCACCACAGGTTGAGAGACCTCCACAATTCAAGGAAGGGTGCGCCTTCTCTCCTCCCGGGTCCATCCCAGGGGGTCGGTCCTTAGGGAGACGGAACCAGGGCCTGAAAAATTCGAGCTCCACGTCGGGCGCCAAAAATTTGTCACCAGATTAGGGTCCGTGCCCTGGAGCAGTCAAGCCAGTGAAACATACTCCAAGTCAGAAAGAGTGAGGAAGTTTATTAAGGAGATGCATACATCACCGGGGACCCAGCAGCAACACAGGCTGTCTCTGTGGAGTCCCAAAGAGCAGTTTTACATTAGAGCTTATATAGAATCTTACAAGGGTTACAAGTGTGTTTGTAGTCCCCTGCCAGACATTTCTTTATTAGGCTAAAGACATACATATCTGATACCTGGGCTCCAACTTTCCTGTGGGGGTTGTATGCCACAGGTAGTCTGGACAGAACAAGAGGTTATTTGCATCAGTTTAAAACAAAGAACAAAGTCATTAACATTTGGTCAAAACAAAGTCATTAACAGAGGTATGTGAAGGAGGCAGGCAGAGGAAGAACAACGTATAGGTTTATCATGGCCTTAGTTATATTAAGCACTCGGTTGCCCATTTTAAAAAAGGAGAAAACATGGTGGTGGGTACTGGGGTCACGATGTACCTCTCAGGGACTATGTCTTTGACAGAATAAAAGGTGGATCGTAGGTTTCATAAGGTAGGGTTTCCAAAGGTAAAGAGAACAGTGCTGCTGGTCCCAATATTGATGTTAACCCTGCAGTAACCTCATTGTGTTGGCAGTCTTTACCCTATCCCTCTTCCTGTAGGTACAACCCCCCTGCTTCCACCAAATTATGAAAACTCAGCATGATGAAGATGGCTGCAAGCTTAACTCCATTTTTTTATAGTACCTCTCAGAACGGAACTTGCCAGTCCTAATGGCCTTCTATTGGGAAGCTGCTCCAGTGATTTTCTTTTTCTTTCCAGAAAAAGGAAGGGGTTTTTAGTATTTCACCCTTATACTTCAGCGAGTTATTATCACACTGGCTGTTCCTTATTACTCCTTCAAGGAACACAGCCCTTTGGTCCTTGGAAACACTCAGAAACACTGAGTGATCTTGGTCTTTGCGATAGTGGGGTCTCCAGCCATCTGGGAAGAATACCGAGTGACCCACAGGATCCGTTCTTGGCTGGCTACTTAGGTCTGCTGGAAGTCAGCAAGCGCACCTGTTTTCCTCTTTGACTTGGGCAGCAGCTGTCTTCACAGGGGAGACACACTGTCTGTGAGAGGCGGGAGGTACTTGCTTGTCAGTCCTGTTTTCCACTGCCTTTCCACAGCTCTGAAATTTTTTTTTTTTTTTTACTCCTTTATTTTTCTTTTGCTTTTTCATTTTAGTGATCCATGGCGCTTGGGCAGTTCATTTTGCTCTGCCCTTTGACTAATGCTTACTGTCCCTAGACACTGTTATTGAGAAGGGGGCTGGGTCCTGGTTTCTGGATCATGTCTATTTTACTTGTTATTTTTTATAACCACAGAGTCTGCAGAGACCAATGGTCCATCTAGCTTCCTCTTCCAGCCCAGTGTCCTGTCTTCCATAAAAGGGTTAACCTAAAAGGAGGTATAGAGCAAAGCATTGGTCTCTTTCCACACAGGCTGATTGGCTGCAGGGCTTACCATATTAGGAATGTGTGAAGTGAAGATTCAGCTGCCCCTGTACACAGCAGGAGCTCTCCTGTCAGTCTGAAAGGAAGGAACTATATTTAGTAACACACATATGGGAATAGCAGTTTAAATGTGGGAATGGGTTGCTGGAATGCAGATGTGTAGTGAATCTCTACTCCAATCCAGATGAAAGATGTAAGCTGAGGCCCTAGGGGAGAGCTGAGTGCTTCCCTCACCCCCTTCAAATTGCCTGGATAGCATCTTTCTCAAGTTGCAGAATAATCCAGTCTCTTTCATCTCTGCTGCTTTTTTAATATGGAGGAAAGGAAACATGATTATTGAACAAAACATAACTCAAAATGTCATCAAAAGACCTTATCTCCTCTCCCATATTAGGTTAACTAATCACTAATTGACTCGACAGCAACTGGATTTTTCATATTATGAATGGAATAATTTTATTACTCCATCATTTCTCTCCTTGGGAAATAGATGAAAGGATTCACCTCTCTCTCTCTTTTTTTCCCCAAGAAATGTATCTTTGGTACCAAAAAGTTTTATTTCATGTTACAGAGGTCCTTGGTTGTAGATATGTCTTCCTTTAGGAAATTCAGTTGTAAAATCAAAACATAATTATTAAGTATGAGTTGGTTTCCTTTAAGTACCTACAAATTAACACAAAATAGCAGGATTCTATGAGAGTAAAAAATTAATGAAAAATAGCCTTATAGATAAAGTCATTAACTCATTGGATTATATGCAAGTAAACGCCTTGTTTAATCTATTTATGGTAGTTCTGTTTTAAGAATAATTTGTTTATCCAAAAAGGATCAATTCCAGCATTTGCTCTCTCTCTCTCTCTTTCTCCCCTCCCTCTCTCCCTCCCTCTCTCCTAGCTTGATTCACCATTTTCCTTGATTGATACTTTAGGCTAAACCAATTGGCCAAGGTCATTTCTAAGTCTGAGGTTGGGAAACATGTAGAATATGTGATTCTTTTTTGTTTCTACGTGTTTATATCTGCTACTAACCCTCCTGGAGCCCTGGTGGTGCAGTGGTTAAAGTGCTAGGCTACTAATTGAAAGGTCCGTGGTTCAAATTCACCAACAGCTCCATGGGAGAAAGATGTGGCAGTCTGCTTCCATAAAAATTTGCAACCTTGGAAACCCTATGGGGCAGTTCTACTCTGTCCTATAGGGTTGCTATGTTTTTTTTTTTTTTTTTTTTTTTCTGATAACCCTTCTAATTTTCTCAGATTATTTGGTAGTTACAGAGAGAGTTTCAGTCAAAATACCGCACAGGCCTAAAGTTCTGGCTGGGAAGTTCATTTGAATAAAAAGCTAAAGCCATTGCATGCTTAACCACCATCCACTATAGCAGAAATCTTTTACTTCAGAGGTTCAGCTAGGATGAAATGATCTAGCCGTTTAGATGACTTTGGTTGAAATTAACAAATTGTAGTATAATCTAATGTGTGTAATTTGGCTAGGACTGCAGACAATCTGGTAAATCAAAGACTTTTTTGACAGTGCACAATGATGTCTGGGGATCCCCACAGGAAAAGAACCTTAAGGAATTTAACTAGATCAGTACATCCAACTTGTGTGCAGTGATGGGGCTGAGGGTTACTGTTCAGCAGATGTGTACACAGCCCAAGTGAGATGTGCATTGTGGCCAGATATGGAAGGAAGTGTGAACCTTGGCGCTTTAGTATGGACTCAGAGTGGGCTGGGAAAACTGGGGAGCAGACATTGGCCGGGGAAACTGAGGCAACGCAGGAGGGAAAGCGGTGCAGTCAGGAAGGCCAAGCCTTTTGTACGAACAGCTAGAGAAGGAAGCCAAGAAGGAGCTGGAGGCAGGGAGGAGACCCCACCAGAGAGAATGTGCCGAGGCAGCAGTGGAGCAGCTCAGGGAGGCAGCGTTTAGAGACCCACACAGGCAGTGAAGATCGGTGAGGTCAGCTAACCAGGTGCCAGGGTCCTGTCGCTAGAAGAACAGATATCGTGGGGTGGCAATTTGGGGGGAGGATAGGAGAAGGTGAACCCCCCCCCAAAAAAAGGCAGAGATTAATTCACTGAGGAAATAATGAAGATTTCAAGACAGGGGTTCAGGCATAAAACAAATCAGCAAGAATTTAGCTTCCAGATAATTACAATGAATAATAATGATTATGATAACTAGTGTTAATTGACCTTTATGTGCCAAGCACTGAAAACACTGAGCTAACACATTGCATGCACTGTCTCATCTAATTTTTACAGCAACTTGATTAAGTCGATTCTCTTATTTTCATCACTAAATATATGAAGAAACCAAGGCACAGGGAGGTACTTGGCTAATAGTAAGCGGTGGAGATGAGATTCATATCCAGGTTTCATTACTGGAACCTAAAAATTGAACTACTTCATCTCACTAACTTCCAAAATGTTACAGATTTTGAAACAAGTTTGCAGCCTGATCTTAAGAAAGAGGTAGAAGCTCTGTTTCCAGGACTGTTACTTTTCTGGCAAGTTGGATCTGGTGCTGCTATTTGTTATAAAAAAAAATACATAAGTGCTTATCATGTGCAAGGCATTGGGCTAAGTGCTGGATAGCACTTAGGAACATTGTGATAGCCAAATACACAACGCAGTAAGTGCTCATAGAGCCAGATATTAAGGGTGATGGGATAACAAGGATGAAAAGAACAAGAAAAGGCTTGAAGAGGTGACGTTTTAGGAGCCTTGAGGGAACACTAAAAGCTCTTCAGCCAGGCAAGGCAATAAAAGATATTCTTGGTGAACAGAAAGAATTGTTTCGGAAGTGTAAGTCATCAGGGGTCCATCTGCAAGCAGCTTGGTGTAGTTGGGGTGGTGGGAAATGAACCTGTAAAAGTAGACTGAAGCCAGATTTTAAAAGGCCCTTGCATCTCAGAGTAAGAAGGTTAGCATCCTTTGAGTCCCAGTTAAGGTCAGGATCCATTTTAGAGCCTGGGGGGATGACTTTGCAGACCAGAGCAAGAAATGATAGCTTGGGGAAAAGGAGAGATACCTAGACAAGCAACCAGCAAGCAGATACTTATAAAATCCAGACAAACATGGTCCAACCCAAAGAATTTGTCCTGGAGGGCCGTTAACTGTCTTTTGGAATAAATAGATAAGCCATCCTTCTCTGCTCTGTAACACCCCTAGCTGAAGGCTAGATGTAAGTTCCTGAAGAAAGTTTGTCTTAGCACCGAAGGAAAAAAAAAAAAAAAAACCCAAACCCTTTGCCATGGAGTCAATTCTGACTCATAGAGACCCTAAAGGACAGAATAAAACTGTCCCAAAGTGTTCCCAAGGAGTGTCTGGTGGATTCAAACTGCTGACCTTTTGGTTAGCAGCCAAGCTCTTAACCACTGAGCCACCAGGGCTCCTTAGTACTCATTATGATTTTCAATTTCCTTCCCATCCTGCAAGAGGCTGATTAAATTAAGAACTACTGACACCCAGACTCTTAAAACAGAAACTCATTTAAAGAGAACAGCAGTCAGAATAACACATATAGTGTCATTACTGGATTAGGGTCTGTGCCTTGGAGCAGTCGAGCCAATGAAACATAGTCCAAGTCCGAAAGAGTGAGAAAGTTTATTAAGGAGGTATGTACATCACTGAGGACCCAGCAGCAACACAGGCTGTCTTTATGGAGTCCCAAAGAGCAATTTTACATCAGAGTTTATATAGAATCTTACAATGGTTAGAAGTGTCTTTGTAGTCCACAGATGGCCTGGCTGGAGGAGTTATTCATTACAAGATAGTGACAAAAGTTTCTTTATCAGACTAAAGAGATACAGGCCGGACATCTCTTTATCGGGCTAAAGGTATACATATCAGATACCTGGGCTCTAATCTCTATGTGGGAGTTTGAAAGTCACAGGTGGTCAGACAGATCAAAACAATGTTATTTGCATCAGATTAAAACTAAGAACAAAGTCATCAACATTAACAAAGCCATTAACAGAGGTATACAAAGGAGGAGGCAGGCAGAGGAAGGAGAAAAACTTATAGGTTCATCATGGCATTAGTTACGCCAAGCTCTCAGTCATCCATTTTGAAAAAGGAGAAAATATGCTGGAGGGTGTTAGGGTTAGTGTCATTCTGTGGTCCCCCTTCTGCTGCCTTCCCTTGGTTCTGGAGGTAAGATATTTTTCATGGATGGTGCTCTGTAGACTTGTAGTTCTCTGGTAGACCCAACTCTCTACTCTCTCAGTAGCTACTTGTCGAAGAAAATCACAGAACCAGATTAGCTCTTTTAACTTTAAATTCTGGATAACAATATCAAATGGACACTTGATAATGGCAGGTAATCCTACTGAGCTTCCATAGTAAGTACACCAACCACTCCAAGGAAAAACCGTTCTTAAGGAGATCAACCGATGGCCTTAAGTTGTTAAATCCAAAGGTCAAAGCTCGCCCCACACTTTACTTGACCTATCAGCAGCACTTGGTCATGTTCTTCTTCTTGAAACACTTGCTTCACTTGGCAACCAGAACGTCACACTTGTCTAGTTTTCCGCCTATCTCACTGGCAGCTCCTGTCAGACTGTTTTACTGATTCCTCAACATTGCCCCAGCATTAGACATTAGAGAGGCCCAGAGGTCAGCACACGAGCTTGTCCCTTTTCTTTCTACACTTGTTCCTTGAGGTGGTCTCATCCAGTCTCATGGCTTTAGATACCATATATATGCCCTGATTACTTCCAATTTCATATCTTACCCTGGTCCTCTTCCCTAAACTCCAAGTTCACTAATGTGTCCAAAGGTCTATTCAACATCTTCACTGGGATATTTAATAAGCATCTCACACTTAATAATTTGAACTTATTTTTGAAGTTTGTATATGAAGAATATGAAGAACTTTTTTTATTCTCCCCTCAAACCTGTAGTCTTCCTGTTCTCAATAAATGACAACTCCATTCTACCCGGAAAAGTAGGCTGACGCCAAATTATAAAAGGCTTTATATGTCAGAGTAAGTCCTAAACAGTTGTTATTGTGTGCTGTTGAGTTGATTTCAACTCATTGTGACACTATATGATAGTGTGATAGAGTAGATAGAGTAGAACTCCCCCATAGGGTTTTCTAAGCTGTAATCTTTATGGAAGCAGGTTGCCAAGTGTTTTCTCCCATGGAACCACTGGGTGGATTTGTACTGTCAACCTCTTGGTTAGCAGCTGAGCACTTAACCATTGTGCCAAGAGGGAGTCCTGAACTAGAGCTCTCAAAGTCTCCTGTATTAAGGTCAGGTCAGACCAAAAGCCTTGTCTTCAAAGAGAAGACCTCTCATATTCCACATCCAATCTATCATCAACTCCTGTTGACTCTACCTTCAAAATATTTCCAGAGTCCAACCAGTTCTCACCATCATGCTATTAATACCTGGCCATGCCATCATCACTTATTACCTACATTTATAGCAATTGCTTCCTAACAGGTCTGTCTGCATCTGTTCTTGTCTCCTTATAATCTACAGGTAGTCCCTGATTTATGACATATTTGAGTCTCGACGAACCACACTTACAACAGGTCTAGTACAGAAGTAACTCCAAGGCCTGGATGATGATTGTGTTATTTGAAGCGGTTTTTAAATTGTTTCATCCCAGAAGTTAGAGGCAGCTGCCTTGAAAAGGGCGTTCCTTTCAAGAGGTTTTCAAGATTATGCTGCTACTTGATAATGCCCCCAGGAATTCTAAATCAAGATGTGAAAGTGGCTTATCTACCTCCCAATAGGATCAAAGTGGCAATTGCCACTTTTGAGGTCTACCACCTGCAGTCTAGGTTTGCTCAGACAATAGCTGCAACAGATGGAGGCGCGGTAACATTAAGCGATTTCTGGAAGAATTATAATGTTCATCAGTGTATCCAGAACATTGCATCTTCTGGGAGGAAGTTACAGGAAAATGCATGCAGGAAATTTGGAAAAAATTGCTGAGTTATGTAGACACACCCCAAGCATTTGTTCAGGACCATGTGATGGAATAGCTCAGTGGAAGAATCATCCGTGTGTTAAGAAAGCTGAATTCAGAACTTGATATCCTGATGAGGAGCAGCTCATAGATCACAAAGAAGGAGACTTTAACAGGGCAGGACATAAATGGATCTAGAAGAGGAAAGAAATGCTGAAGAAGATGGAAATAGTGAGGATGAGGAAGAAGTTGTTAAAAAATTTACCGTGAAAGGATCAGTTGATGTTTTTCTAAACTAAATTAGGGACTTCAGTTGTTGAAAACACGGACCCTAACGCCGATCACTCTGAGAAAGGCAATAGGCAAATCCAGGAAGCAGTGAGATGTTACTGCAAAATATATGAAGAAAAAAGAAAAGGACCATACAGACAACTCTCACTAATTTTCTAACTAGAAACACTATACCCATTTCCGCGCATAATTCAGATGATCCAAAACCTTCCACAAGTAGAGTTATTATTGCAACTGACAAAACGCCAACGTCGTGTAACTCTTCATGATGGGAGTAAAATTTTATGGGTTGTGTATTTTTTTATGTATGTAAGTACGTATTGAAATATATCTGTAAGTTTAAATGTAATTTCCAACCCCCGAAGACAAATGAAGATCAGATTTATAAGCATGCTGATAATAAAATAATGAAAACTAAAAAAAATAAATAAAGGAGGTATTCAACTTATGTTAGAACCAATTTATGACGTCGGAATGGAACCCCAACATAAGTCAGGGACTACCTGTATTATTAACCCTGTAGCCACGGTGATCCTCTAAAAATATATCTCAGATCATATAAATACTTTGCTCAAAACCCTCCAACATCTTTCTATCATACTCAGAATAGAAGTCAATGTTTGTGCTGCTATGTCTCTAAGGTCTTACCTGTTCTGACCCCTTCCCTCTTCGCTCTCTTCTGCTACTCTTCCTTGCTTCCACTGTTTCAACCACTCTGGCACCCTTGCTATTCTTCCACATGCCAAGTACGTACTTGCCTGGGGGCCTTTTCAATTATCTTTTTCTCTGCCTGGGAAACCTTTTCCCCAGGTATCTGCAAAGCTTATCCCTCCCTTTAGGATTTGACTGAAATATCATCTTTCTGTTTAGGTCTTCACTGACCAGTCTGCCTAAAGTCGTGTCCCCTCCCAATCCTTCCTTTCTACCTCCCCTGCTTTATTTTTCTCGTTAGCATTTAACACTGTTTTACATACTATGTGTTTTACTTATTTGTCTTATGATCTGCCTCTCCCACTGGACCATAAGCTTCATTAGAACAAGAATTTTTGTCTATTTCATTTTAGTGCCTAGAATTCTTGTTACTGTGTGCAGTCAAGTTGATTCAGACTCATAGCGACCCTTTAAGATATAGTACAACTGCCCCATAGGGTTTCCAAGGCTGTCATCTTTATGGGAGCAGACCAATAGGCTTACTCCCGTGAAACCCATGGCGGGTTCAAACTGCTGACCTTTGTTTAGCAGCTGAGCGCTTTAACCATCATGCCACCAGGGCACCAAATACATATTTGCTTGATGAGTGAATTAACTGTGATAAACACTGCTATCAGGTTGAGTAGGATAAGGACAGTGGTGGTATTATTAGGTGCCTCCGAGTTGATTTTCCATGCCTATCAAGCACATGTGACAGAGTAGAACTGCTCCATAGGGTTTTCTAGGCTGTAACCTTTATGGGAACAGATTTCCAGGTTTTTTTCCGGCAGAGCTGCTGGATGGGTTTGAACCGGTAGTCTTTCTGTTAGCAGCCGAATGCTTAACCGTTGGACCACCAGTTTTCCTTAGGATAAGGGCAGAGAAGGCCTAAAAACTTTAACTACGAGGGTGCAGGTACCGAATAGGCAGAGAGTTGGATTTAATCAGTTTTGGTTTAGCTCAGCAACCACTTCATCCTCCCAGCTCTCCACTTGATAGCTGTAAGACCTTGAAAAAAGTTGGTTTAACAGCTTTGCGTCTCAATTTCTCTAACTATGAATTGGGAATACTAAACTATCTACCCTCTAATATTAGGATTCAATGGTTAATACTTGGGAAGTGCTTAGAACAATGGCTGGCACAATAGGCCCCCCCAAAAACCCAGGCAGTGCTCAGTAAATGCGTTCAATAAGTACTCTTGTTGTGTTAATTATTACGGTTATCAAAGCACTCTTCCTTCTGCTTCTATGATGCCACATGTCGTGGATTGAATTATGTCCCCCCCAAAAATGCCCGTGATCAATTTGGCTAGGCCATGATTCCTGGTATAGTGTGATTTTCCTATATGTTGTAAATTCTGCCTCTATGATGTTAATAAGGTGGATGGGCAGCAGTTGTGTTAGTGAGGCAGGACTCAGTCTACAAGACTGGATTGTGTCTTGAGGCAATCTCTTGAGATATAAAAGAAAGAAACGAGCAGAGAGACAGGGGAACCCCATACCACCAAGAAAATAGCCCTGGGACCTGAGTGCATCCTTTGGACCTGGAGTCCCTGCGCAGAGAAGCTCCTAGACTGGGAGAAGATTGATGAGAAGGCCAACAGAGAAAGAAAGCCTTCTCCTGGAGCTGACACTCTGAATTTGGACTTTTAGCCTACTTTACTGTGAGGAATTAAACTTCTGCTTGTTAAAGCCATCCACTTGTGGTATTCCTGTTACAGCAGCACTAGATGACTGAGACACCACACATTTCTGGTTTCTTCCAACCTCACTTGATATTCCTTCCTTCTTCCCTTTACAAGGCTGCTAACCATGGAAGTGGACCCCAGTGCTCAGTGTGTTCTTTCCTCTAATACACTCTTTCCATAGATAATCTCATTTAGCACTCCAGCCTTTAACGCCATTTACGCTCTTAATCAAGTCCCTGGGTTGTGCAAACAGTTAATGTGCTTAGCTGCTAAACAAAAAGGTTGAACGTTCAAGTCTGCACAGAAGCACTTCAGAAGAAAGGCCTGATGGTCTACTTCTGAAAAATCAGCCACTGAAAAACCTCTGGAGCACAGTTCTACTCTGAGACACACACATGGGGTTTTCATGAGTCAGAATCTACTTGAAGGCAACTGGTTTTTCACGCTGGTGATGTTTAAATTTGTGTCCCCAGACCAGGTCTCTTTCCCTAACTTTTGACTAGTATTTCCCACCATTTACTTGGTCTGATGACTGAGATGTCTCACAAGCATGTATTTAAATTAACATGTGGTTTTAAAAGATACCCACAAATTCTTTGATATTCCTCCTTTTCCTCCTCTCGAGTGTGGGCTGGACTTAGTGACTCACTCCTAATTAATAGAATATGGTGGAAGTTAGAATTTGTGATTCCTGAGACTGGGTGAAAAAAAAAAGAAAAAGTCCTGGAGCTTCCTCTTTTTTAGATCATTCACTCTGGGGGAAACCAGCTGTCATGTCATAAAGATGCTAAAGCAGCCCTTATGGAGAGGCCCATGTGATGAGAAACTGAAGCCAGTGAGGAACTGAGGGCTCCTGCCAACAGTCAGGAGCCCTGGTGGCACAGCGGTTAAGAGCAACAGTCATGTGAGAGGAAGGGGATCTTCTTGCCCTGGTCAAGCCTTCAGATGACCATAGTTCCAGCTGACATCTTGAGGGCAATCTCCAGAGATCCTCAGAGCTAGAACCACCCAGCTAAGCTGCTTCAGAATACCTGCCTACAAGAACCTGTTTGCTGTTTTAAGCTGCTGAGTTTTATGCATTTGGTTATGTATTAAAATTTCAACTATGATTGTAGATTAATTGATTTATCCTTTTAGTTCTGTCAATTTTTACTTTTTGTATTTCGATCTCTGCACTTCTTCTCTTCCTTCCTAACAGTTTCTAAAGCAAAGGTGCTTTCTGCCTCAGGGTCTTTGCACTTGCCAGTTCCCTCCCGGAATGCTCCACTTCCAGCTCTTTTTTTCTTCTCCAGGGCCAGCCCAATTGTTATCTTCCGTGACCATTGTATCTAAAATAGACACCTGTCACGCCCCGGTCACTATCCCATGACTTCCCTGTGTTCTTCATGGCAAAAATCATAGCCTGCAACTGTGTCATTAATTCATTTGCTTGCTTCTTTTGTTGTCTGGCTCCCTCCCCGGAAAATTCCCTGCCACATAAAGAATCTTAATGCATCTTTGATGAGTCAAAGAATAATACAGAGCCAAGTGGGTAAGATGGACCACGTACGTCATCATAGGATACCAATCGTTGTTGAATGGTGCAACGTAGCAAAGAGCAGAGTTGAGTCCTGGCAGTTGGTCTGCCCTCCCTGCATGGCCTAGCACTGAAATCTTTGCTCTCTGACATACTTTGTGTAGTATTTCAAGGAATTCTGTGGAAATCTTCTAAGTCTGGTGTGTATTTCCTAAAAATGAATAACACAACTCCATTCAACTATAGGACAAGCTCCAGCAGGAGAATTGGCAAAAATATAACTTCAACACAGAGGAATACAGGGAGGAATGAGCCTCGGCTTACACAAAAATCCACTCATTTTGCCTTACCAGTCTTATCAAGTAACCTCTGAACTTCTTGCTTAGCGAAGCAAACATCAAAGACATGATGTTGTCTAAAACTCTTGTTTCCTTGTCCCCTATGCCAATACATATGGGCTTCCTAGAGAAAGGCACAGGTGGAGAATGCTGAACACACTACAGGTTGCCAAACTGCACTTGTTTGATTTTCCAACGGCATTGAACAGGCCTGTTGACCCAAGATGCCAGGACTTACTCCAGAGGAAAAACAGAGACTGATCTTTGGTAACTCATTGGCTCAGACATGGATCGATGAGACCAGAAGTAAGGGATATTATTTTTTTCTAAAATATTGGTCAATTGTCCTTCATTAAAATACACTGATCTAATGAAAAATAAATAGAAATTGATCTCGGTCCCAAATTTGCCATGCATGAACTTTTTGACAATAATGAAAAAATATTTTATGTGTAATTAAAAAGAATGATAAAAAATTAGCATGAATTAAAATTGAAAAGTAGAATCCTACCAATCTCATGAGGTGCCTGGATAGTGCAAGAGGTATGCAGTTGGCTACTAACCTAAAGTTTGGCATTTTGAACCTAGCAGCTCCAGGGAAGAAAAAGCTTGGCTATATGCTTCCTTAAAGATTACAGGCAAGAAAATACTACAGAGCAGCTCTACTCTGTAACATATTGGGTCACCATGAGTTGGTGGCCTCCTTAACAGCAGTTAACAATACCAGCACCACCAATCTTACAAGAACGAGTTTCATTTTGGGATATTTCTTTCTAGCATTTGATTTAACGAAGTGTTAAAGCTTCTCTGCTTTAGAGGTAAAACAAGAAAAGGTTTTTTGTTTCCTGTCTGTATTATACAAAAGAATGTCCTAGACCCTCTGATCTTCCCCAGGACACAACTCCACCCAAATCTCCAGGGAGAGACCCTTTGTCTTACGTTCCAGACCTTCCCTTCCTCAATTTCCCCCTGACCTCACCTTGAGACAACTCCTTCCTCTCTCCCAGGCCTTCTGTGTGCGCTTGCTTCCTTCCTCTCCCTCCCCTGGTCCCTCTTCCCAATCAAGCCTGTCCTTGAATAAACATGTTCATCCTGAATTGATTGATTATACTCAATGTGCTATTTTTTGCATTTTACCAGAGGATAAATCCCCTTTTGGGTTAAAGTCATAGAAATAAAGCTCAACTTGTGAATTTTATGCATCAATCCTCTCATGGGACAAGAGCTTCTCTGGACAAGGGAATCTCCCAGAAAGTATGGCATGGAGGAAGTCTATTGACCGGGGAGAATGCAGACTTGGGTTGATTCTGAGTTATGCCACTTACCAGCTAAGTGATCCTATGTAGATTACCCAACTCCACTGAACCTCAGCTTCTTCATCTGCAAAGTTTAAATTATAATGTCTATTTCACAGTATCGCTGAAAGGATTAGAACAGATAATACATGAATACCTTCTAGCACAGATTCTGATACATATTGGTTTCAGAAGATCAAAGTCTCTTTCCTCCACTTTTCCATATATGTGGAATAAAAACCAAAAACCCGCTGTCTTCGAGTTGATTCCTGCCCCAGAGAGTTTCCAAGGAGTGTCTGGTGGATTCAAACTGCTGACCTTTTGGTTAGCAACCATAGCACTTAACCGCTAAGCTACCAGGGTTTCCACATGGAATAAGGCAGACATGAAATCATGGCATTTCTCAGGACTCAGGCTAAGATTTCCCTGGTTACTTAGCACTCACTAGGGAGGAGTTGGGGTTGAAACTAGACTGACTTGTGTAGGGTAGACAAGGGAATGGGTGAACTGCTGGAGCTACGGTTGCGGGAAGACTTATTTGGAGAGGCAAAGGTATGATCCCGGCATGCCTTACAGAGCAGTTTGTACATGATTCAAGCACCAGCAAGATTCTCATTTTCTATTGCTCCTCTTTGCTTCTTTTCTGTGGGCTGGCTTTATTCTCCCTACAAAGACCACTTCCTCACCAACAGCACCCACATTTCGTATCCTTTAGTTCTTACCATTAGAGAAGACCAGTTCCAGAAATACCCTGCAGACAGGCTCTAACTGAGTTTGGTGCCCACCAGTGAATGAATCAAGAGTGACTGAGAATCACATTTCTGGACTGGATGAAGTGGAGGAGGAGTGCTTCCCAGACGAAGAGATGGAGAGCTGGGTTGACAAAGCAATTGATGGCCGCTCTACACATTCAGCCTTAAGGAGGACTTGTTATTCTCAGAGGGCATGAAAAGGTCTTTAAAAGGTGGTTAAAATGACATGAATTCCTTTAGGGTAGGAGTATTCCTTATGGGGTTCCCAGCACCTCGCTCTCCCACACATAATAGGTACTCAGTAAATGGTGAGTGAAAGATTGGAGGTTATAAAAAGTTTTCCCTCCCAAAGTATTCTATAAAGTAATATTTAACATATTCTTGCAGTTCTGTGTAATTTTTTTATAATTTATTTTTTGACATTGAGAATATACACAGCAGAACATACACCGATTCAACACTTTTTATGTGTACAATTCAGTGACATTGATTACATTCTTTGAGTTGTGCAACCGTCCTCATCCTCCTTTTCTAAGCTATTCCTCCCCCATTAACGTAATCTCACTTCTCCCTAAGATTCCTATCTAATCTTTCAAGGTGCTGTTGTCACTTTGATACCATGTAGACAGACGTTAAAGAAATATGATCAAAGCAGACGTTCTTTACTAGTTAAGCTAAACTACTGTTTGGTTTTAAGAAGACCTCAAGGGGTTTTTTTGGTTTAAGGTTTAAAGATTATCTTAGGGCAATAGTTTTGGGGATTCATTCAGCCTCATGGGTCCAGAAAGTCTGGAGTCCATAAAAATTTGGAATCTGCTCTGCATTTTCCCCCTTTTGATCAGGATTCTTCTATAGAATCTTTGATCAAAATGTTCAGTGTTGGTAGCTGGGTACCATCTAGTTCTTCTGGTCTCATGGCAAAAGAGGTAGTTGTTCATGGAGGCAATTAACCACACATTCCATTTTCTCCTCTTATTCCTAACTCTCCTCCTTACTCTGTTGAATTCTGTGTAATATTATAGAGCATATAAGATTAATAAAAATCTCAGTGCTAATGGAAATTTAAAGACTATTTAGTCCAACTCCCTTCCTATTAGATGGCAAACCCTGTGAGTACAGCAGTTTTACCTGCCTTTTCTAGTGAAGTAGTAGATACTCAATATGTATTTGGTTTTATGCTTCCAATGTTTGTTTTCCTTAAGCAACATTTCCATCGTAAGAACGTCTGATGATGCTTGAGCAACGCCGATATTGGGAAACTCCTCATACTCTGTAAAATAGCCCTCCATTTCTGGCTGGGTAGCTTCAGTATTAGAACATCCTTTCTTACAATGAGCTGAAATTTGACTCTGTGTAGTTTACATTCATCTGTCTGGTTTTCTGCCCCAAGGCTACTCCTTTTCCACACCACAGTCTTCAACAGGTGAGGGCAGCCAATTGTTCCTTAGTCTTCCTTACCCAGTTTGTTGTGTGCCAACTGAGTCAATTCCATCTCATAGTGGCCTCATGTGTAAAAATGGCATGGTGGAGACATCTGACCTCATCTAACTTCACAAAGGGGAAGGAGAATCAAGATCAGCATCAACACCCCAAAGCCAATCCCTACAAGGTGAATGCCAGACAAGCATGCCTCTTCTCTCTAACCTTTTTACCAATTCTGACACCAGCCATCCCTCCCATGGCACACTCTACTTCTCTGCTGGGTTTGATAATTCCTTGCAATGACCACATAAAACTCAAAGACCATACTCACAGTTATGACGTTTATTAGGAAAGTAACAGCTTACAATTCAGGATACAGCTCTTTGATCAGGGGGACGCCCTCTTCTTGACCATACCCACATTTAGGCCTCTCTCTGATCCCTGGCCCCTTGAACCAGCCTCTGATCTTCTCAGGCAAGTGTTACAAAGCTCTGCCAATAAATGCCCAGAGATGCCCCACTCCGCCAGCAAGCCTTCTGCCTGAAGGTGCCCAGCTTTCCCACTCCATGGGCCAGGAAGCTCACCGCCCCACCTCCTACAGGTTTTCTGGTTCAACTGCCTGTGCTGCTGCCTTTTCTCTGCCACTGCTTCTTACCATCTTGCTATCTACGGTGTTACAGATCTCTCTCCCTCTCTGACTCCTGGATCTAGGAGGGTCTCAGCATGCGGATCCAGGGTTCAAAAGACATGCTGACCAATCCCCTCCTCAGGGTTGCACACACCTTATTTGCATGGTACCACCCCTACAAGGGTGTCATACACCCTATTTGCATTATTAGCAAACTGTCCAATCTCCCTGGTGGGTCGCAAGCATCTTATTTGCATAGCTCCACCCAATCTTTTGGTGGAAGTTACAAGACCATGGTGAGAAAGCCAAATAAAAGTGGTCCATTGCACTGCACCATGTGACAGAGTAGAACTGCCCCATAGGGTTTCCTTGGCCGTAGTATTTACAGAAGCAGATAGCCAAGTCTTTCTCCTGCGGAGTCGCTGAGTGGGTTCCAGCTGCCAACCTTTCAGTTAGCAGCCGAATGCTTAATAATCGTGCCACCAGGGCTCCTTTCCACAGGTTAAAAAACCACAAATCCTTTTTCATGTCTGATATGGTTTCCAGACTTTTGTCATTTGATCATATTCTCCTGGACAATTACAGTTTGTCCAGGGATCTCTAAGACAGGGTTAAATGTGTTTTGACCATGGCAAAAAGGAGTGGTAATCTTACTTCCTACCTTTAAGAAAATTGTGTTTCTATCAATAGTAACTGAAGAGTTTTCAGATTTTTTTTGCCATGCCACACTACTAACTCACACGTAGTTTCTTATTCATTATATTTAATTAGTTGCAGCCTCAGGATTTGAAGTCTGAATGGAAAGAGAAGAAGTTTTTCATACACGTTTCTGCTCACTCAGTTCTTCTCAATCAATTCCTATGCAATTAGTTCATTGAATTGTATTAGAGAATTGCATTTATCCCTGTTAAATTCCACAATTTTAGAAGCAACACGCTTTATAAAATTTTCAAATATTCTTGGACAGTGATGTCATTAAAAGGGTACAGGGGTTGTGGACTGCACTGGGTGACACTGTCAGAAGGGTGACACCAAAATGGCTGTCTATAAAATTTTTGTGCAGTGTTTCAGCAGAAATTTATTATTTTCTATAAAAATATTCCTGTAGTTATTTATAACAATAAAAATTTTTTTTTCATAAACCCAGCTTACATATATCAATATACCTGCAAGGCTAAAACTCTATGTTAATTTACTTTTTGAACCTTCCAGTGCACTCCAGTCAGAGCTGTCATTGTTACCCAATTACAATGACACGTAGTTTCATCCGCGTGCACTACAGGTATGCACTGTTACTTTCACTGCTGCCGGGGTTTTTATAGTTGCTGATTTAGTCAAATTTGCTGGTGCTTTTTTTAGCTATTGATTATTGTGGTAATTAGCACGTGGAGGGTGACACCATGAATTCCCCTCACTGGATGACACCAACCCAAGTGATGCCACTATTCTTGGATCACAACTTTGATATCCGGGATTTTCTTTGACTTTTCCATCTTGTTGTTGTTTCATATGTAGTGGGTGGAGAAACCTAGAAAAGAATAGTGGCCCCACCCACTGCCCACTGCCATCGAGTCGATTTCGACTCATAGTGACCCTATAGGACAGAGTAGAACTGCTCTGTAGAGTTTCTAAGGAGCGCCTGGCGGATTTGAACTGCTCACCTTTGGTTAGCAGCCATAGCACTTAACCACCACACTGCCAGGGTTTCCAAGAATAATGGCAGTCACTAAATATTAGCCTCTGTGAATTTCACAAATCTAATATCCTGGTAGGTAACTAAGATGTTGCAATGATGCACATTCTACCAGAAGAAGTTTTGCAAAAATTGAGACTATTCTACAGTGAATGAGCTGCCTTCTAAGATGTTTCCTGATGGCTGGTAGGTTTAAACAGACAGGCTAACCATCTGTCCAGGATGCTTTACTGGGAATTCCTGTACTGGGTGGGACTTTAGACTAGATGATCTCTAAAGATAGTTCCATCTTGTAGATTCCATGTACAGTACATAGTTACTATTCATAGTCAGCTATGAGTAATTTTTTTTTTTCTGATTTCATAACTGAAAGGACATTGGATTTTCATTCACTAAGGGTATAACAGTGACTATATATATATATATATATATATATATATATATATATATGGACTAGTTGTAAAAATTTATTCATATAATAGTGTTTAGGGGATATGTATTTGGAGAATTTAAACCACTCTATGTTACAGGTATGTTTCACTTAGAGTGGGGATTAAACTTTACCTTAATAAGAGAAAGTGAAGGTTGAGCAGTTATTTGTTGTTGAAAAGGCATTATTAAGAATCACAATCATTGGTATAGACACAATGAGTTTATGGGTGTTCACTTGTTGGTAAATGTACAAACTATCTTGGTTATAGGATTCACTCATCTATCTCTACACCCATCCATCCATTTGCCCATCCATCTGTCTTCGTTATCTAGTGCTGCTATACCAGAAGTACCACAAGTGGATGGCTTTAACAAAGAAATTTATTTTCTCACAGCCTAGTAGGCTAGAAGTCCAAACTCAGGGCGTCAGCTCTAGGAGAAGGCTTTCTGACTCTGTCAGCTCTGGAGGAAAGACCTTGTCATCAATCTTCCCCCAGACTAGGAACTTCTCTGCTCAGGAACCCTGGGTCCAAAAGATGTGCTCTGCTTTCAGGGCTGCTTTCTTGGTGATATGAGGTCCCCACTCTCTGCTTGCTTCCCTTTCCTTTTATCTCTTGTAAGATAAAACGTGGTGCTGGCCACACCTCAGGAAAACTCCCTTTACATTGAATCAGGGGTGTGACCTTAGAAAGGGTGTTACAATCCCAACCTAATCCTCTTTGACATAAAATTACAATCACGAAATGGAGGACAATCACACAATACTGGGAATCCTGGCCTAACCAAGTTGATACACATTTTGGGGGGACACAATTCAATTCTTGACACCATCCATCCTGGTAATGCAAATTAAGACATTCATTGGACTGAAAAATGTGACCTCAAATAGTTAATAATTATACAACCAGCCTAGAGAGTTGTAGCCCCAAACCTAGATTGACATCCTAAAGTTTAAGAAACTGCTTTGAGGCTAGGATGAAAAAGGAAATTACAGTATCAAATTTCTACTAAGGAAAGTGACAAATTCTAGCCTGTTATTTATTATGTGCTCTAATGCAGAACTCAAAACTTTTCCAGATGAGGATACATTTGATTAAATATAACTTCTGAGTCACCTAGTAGATCATAAGGGTGGTCCAGTTGTCTTTGTGACATAGTAATGGATTCCATGTTATCACTTACGGAAAGGCATTCAAGAAATTTCAGACAGGTGATAAATGAAGCAAGAGTAATATTTGAATTGAGAGAAGGCATGAGTGGCTTTTCCCAAATCTCATCACTGGATGCAGTATAGTAAATGCATTTAGCTATTCATATGTTTTTTCTTACTTAAGGAAACCCTGGTGGCTTAGTGGTTAAGTGCTACAGCTGCTTATGGAAGGGTTGGCGGTTCGAATCCACCAGGCGCTTCTTGGAAACTCTATGGGGTTAACGGCTTTCTTAAAAAAAAAAAAAGAAAAAAAAAATCAAGTACGTAGTTTTCCTGTCCAGAGAATTCTAATTAGCTAAGGTAGAAAGATGATGGTTCATTTTTTTAAATTTTGGATTAAATGACCCTCTAAATGAACTTTTTTTTCTTTTAATCTTGGAGTCCCATTTTACACAGACATTACGAAGCATCTCTAATCTAGCTCTGAACTCAAGTGTCTGCTGTTTTCCCCTTTCCCCAAT
Organism: Elephas maximus indicus; assembly: GCF_024166365.1. NCBI lineage: Eukaryota > Metazoa > Chordata > Mammalia > Proboscidea > Elephantidae > Elephas > Elephas maximus. The sequence goes on from NC_064822.1 coordinate 128,421,884, forward strand.
GTGGCTTTCTAGCTCAATCCAGTTTGACATTGTGCTTTTCATTGGGAAGGTATGATTGTAGAGAAGTCTAGGGCTTCTCTGTGGAAGTTATACCTGCGCTATGATGATACCAAGGATTAATTGACATTTTATTTTTATTAGAAAATATGTTCTTCTTATGGCCAATCGTGAGCATTCAAGGATTTATTCTAAAATAATTTGAGTTCTCTTTCTGATCGCCTTTTGGGTACTGAGGCCACAGCTAGTTAGTAGCCTTAAGTTCTCAGAAAAGGAATGGCTTTTCCTCACTAGCAACCAATCTAATTTCATTATATAGTAACGAGTAAAATGACATTTCCCTTGGTAATAGTTTGTATTCTCATTGTGTTTATGAGGTTTGTAGGTTCTGGCTGAAATTAAAGAAAATGAATACAATGGATTTAATACATTAACAGTCATGCAAATCACCAGCCACAAATGACATTTGTTTCTTTCTGTGTTCTAACACCCAATAGTATATTACTACAACATAAGTCTTGTAAAGGTGTGATACTCCATTATACAATGGCATCTCCAATGACATGCTCTCCTTCTGTCTCCAAGGTTCATTCACTCCTTGGAAACTCTATGGGGCAGTTCTACTCTGTCCTGTAGGGTTGCTATGAGTCGGAATCGACTCGATGGCAGTGGGTGAGTGGGTGTTTCTTAAAGGAAGTCTTCTTTCTTAAATAGAAAATACTACAGTTTGCGAACACAGCTTCCAAAGGGTGTGAACCATGAGTGTTTAACTTGCTGCAAATGGTGAGAAGACTTATACTTAGTTTAGAATCAGCAAACTTGCAAAAAAAAAACCCAGAATATTTTGGCTTTTTTATAGAATGGTGACTTTCTAACTAGAATTGCTTAGAGTTTTTGAATGAGATATTACTCTTCTGCAGATGAAAATTCAACCTTGCACTCTGCGAAACGCAGCCTGATTTAGCTAAGACCAATCCTTGTGAGATTACACTACTCATGGCCTCCTAACTGAAGCCCCAAATCTACCTCTCTCTAGCCTTTCTCCCACCACTCTGCTTCTTTCTCTCTCATTCCCTCCTCCAGTACCATTTGGACATATCCCAACCTTTGAAGTCTGTGCTCCCAGAGGAATTGTTGACACATTTCAGTAGTGACCCCAGAATTTTTTTTATCTTGCGCCCTTAGAAGTAAATATTTTTGACATTCATCCCTAATACAAATATCATTATTTATAAGTTATAAAAATATGCTGCTAAAATAATATATATGTGTGTTATACAAACATATGCAAATTAAAAATGATAAAATTAAAAATAAATAAAACTAGAAAATCTGGCATTTTTTCCCTGTACTCCAAAAGATCATCTTGCACACTCTCTAAAGTGTGTGAATATCACTTTGGTGATCACTGCATTATAGTACTGGTATTTGTGACTGTATTCTCTAACTAGATTGTGTCCTTTAACAAGATTGTGCAGTCTGTAAGGGAACAGTACATAGTTAACTCATTTTTAAACTCATGGAATCTAGCACAGCATCTTGGACATAAAACCAAAACCAAACCCATTGCCTTCGAGAAATTCCAACTCATAGCAACCCTATAGAACAGAGTAGAACTGCCCCATGGAGTTTCCAAGGATCGCCTGGTAGATTTGAACTGCCAACCTTTTGGTTAGCTGCCATAGCACTTAACCACTACACCACCAGGGTTTCCGTCTCGGGCATAATAGACTTTAATGGAGCTTATTTTGAATGCATTAGTAAATTTCCACCTCTGCATCTTTTCTCCCAAGAGCGCTTTTCCTCCCCTTTCAAGTGACCAAAATCTACCTGCCATTCAAGGCCAAGTTCCAGTCCTTTCCAAAAAATAAAATAAAATAAACCCAAACCCATTGATGTTGAGTCAATTCCACCTCACAGTGACCCTATAAGACAGAGTAGAACTGTCCAATAAAATTTCCAAAGAGCAGCTGGTGGATTCAAACTGCCAACCATTTGGTTAGCAGCAAGCTCTTATCTGCTGTGCCAGCAGGGTTCCTTCAAGCCCTTTATCTCCCATGAATCTTTTCCTGCCTGTCATTCTAAATCTCATGATATCATTCTTCTCAGCCTATAGAAATTATGACTTTGCTGCTCAGTTGAGCAGATAATGTCTGATGACCTATCTTAACGACACATTTCCATGCATGTGTGTGTCTTCCCAGAAACCCTGGTGGTGTAGCGGTTAAGAGCCAACCAAAAAGTCAGCAGTTTGAATCCATCAGGAGCTTCTTGGAAACTTCATGGAGCAGTTCTACTCTGTCTTGTAGGGTCTCTATGAATCAGAATCAACTCGAGAGCAGTGGGTTTTTTTTTTTTTGGAGGGGGTGGAGTGAGTCTTCTCAGAGATTGTAAGCTCTCTCTTTACTAATTTGCCTCTAACACAGTACCTTGCTCTTGCTATATTTATGTAAAAGTCATTCTATAAATATTCTTTGAACAGATGACAAAGCTATCAATTCACACAGCTACACTTTTGATTCAAAATTGTCTAAATGTGTTTGGCATTTTGTTTCCTTACAGACATTTAAAAGTAGCTATTTTTCCTGCAAAGCTCCCTAACTGGCTCTTAATCTCACAGTGACCCAACTTGCAAAACCCTTCAGCCGTTAATTTAGGAAAAAAGTGGAAAATGCAATGTGAAAAAAATGTGTCTTAAGCATAAAATCACAGTTCTGTAGTTAGGATCAGTGGGCACTGGGCTCCTAGAGACACATTACAGCAGTGATCCCTGTACGCATGTAGACATGCATATTTTAGAGCATCTTGACTGGTCAAATCAAAGCCTTGGAGCCTGACAAAAGAATTAACGTACCTGGGTTGTTTTAAAACAATTGCTCATGCCTTTCAACATTCTTATGCTTTGTTTAAGACCTTAATTCTTATGTTCTAAGAACCTCCTTCATTCAGAAGTCTGATGTTTTCTTTGGGCAGTTCCTTGGATTTGAGCTCTCGGCATATGTGATCTATAGATCAGGAATTCAAGAGATTTAGATATTGGCAGCCAAAGCAATGACAGCAGAATTCATATATATAAGACTTCAGCAAAGTCTTCCACGGACATGATTCCTGTCTGATTACATAGGTATAATAATGAGTTCTGGGTTTAATTCAGCCACCCTTTCTGCAGCCCTGGTTCATGACCATATAGAGAAATAAGGAAAGCATTTGCCAACTTAACAAAAATATTTCTGGTTGCCTAGATCCCAGAAACAATTACAATTTTACCTTCATGTTGTGTAATACTATGACTTCTTTCTATTCAAAAACGTAGCAGCATTTTTATTCTATGTGCATGGTGCTGAATAAATCCTTTTGGATTAGAAAATATTTGTGCTTATTGGTGAGGGAGTGAGATTCATGTCCTACTAAATATCCCATTTCTCTCTCAGTATGTATCTTGGCAGAGTTTATTAATATTTTCCATCTGTTTCTAGAAGCATTTGAAGATCTATTCTCTCATTTTACCCTCACAGTAACTTTGAAAGGTGGGTGGAGCATAACTTATCTATCAGTAAGTAAATGATAAAACTGGGCCCAGATAGGCTTGCAGATGTTAAGTCTTAATCTTGGAGATTCTTTTCCTAAAAGCTATGTACATGTATGTCAGGGCAGTAAAAGAGAAGAAAAGAAAATGCGTGTGATGAGCTGATAGCTTATGTATGTAAAGGAGAGTTTCCAGCCTGGGCACTCTTGACATTTTGTGCTGGATGATTCCTTATTGTGGGGGTTTATCCTCTGCATTGGAGGATGTTTAGCAACATCTTTGGTCTTATCCTGCTAGATGCCAGTGGCAACCCTCTCCCCCAGTCATGACATTCAAAAAGTCTCTAGATGGCAAACATCCCTTGGGGTAGGGGAGCAAAACTGTCCAACAATAAGAACTACTGAGCTAAAGGGAAGCAGAAATGGCTTAGAACTCTGTAGAACACAAAAAGAAACCAGAGTCAGTCTTTATCATTTGGTCACTGATTTTGTTCAACAACATTTACTGAGCTCTTACTGTTTGCATAAGTTATCACACTAGGTATTGAAGGAGTTACAAACAGGACATAACCTATGCCATAAGAAACTCACAGTCTCCTAAAGAAAAAATCATGCAGACAACTATGACAAGTGTTTCCTGAATGCCTACTAGGAGTGAAGTGCTGGACTAATTATATTCGGTATTACAGGGAGGCCCAAATGAGGATAAGGTACACAGAACAAACAAATACATGTGTAAATACATACATAAAAATAAAAATGTATATATTTACACATGTATTTGTTCTGAAAACCAGACCCATTGCCATCGAGTAGATTCCAACTCACGGTGATCCCACAGGACAGAGTAGAACAGCTGGTGGATTCCAAGGAGCTGCTGGTAGATTCAAACTGCTGACGTTTTGATTAGCAGTGGAGCTCTTAACCATTAGGCCACCAGGGCTCCATATATGTATATGTATATTACCAAAAACCAGACCTGTTGCTGTAGCGTCGATTCTGACTCATAGCGACTCTACGGACAGGACAGAGTAGAACTGCCCCATAGGGTTTCCAAGGCTGTAAATCTTTATGGAAGCACACTGCCACATCTTTCCCCCATGAAGCAGCTGGTAAATTCAAACCGCTGACATTTTGGTTAGCAGCTAAGCACTTAGTCACTCCTACCAGAGCTCATATATACGTATTCCCTTGTGCATAAAAGGTATTCCAACTAGTTAGGGAATTGGGCGGGGGAGGGAAGAACTGGAAAAGAAACACTAACACTGAGTACAAAACTGAATGAAGCCACATTTAAAAAAAGGTATAATAAAATATTTAAGATAATCCAAAAATTAGTACAAAAGCAATTTTCAAAAGCTGGGCTAGAGAAGTAAGAGAAAGCTTCATGTATATGGGAGTAAAAGTGGACTGCGGGGAAGACATTCTAGACCAGAGGAGCAAAGGCATGGGATACCCAGATTAACTATTTTGGATTTTCTCAAATGTACTGTACATTATCACAACCTTTTACTATATTTTAAATGCATTTTTTGATGCCCCTAAATCTGTTTGTTGTTCAGCATCATGGTTTTCACTTCTCTACTAGCCATGACATTGATTTTCTAATTTACCTTTCACTTTTTTTCCTTATTATAAAAACGACAGAGAAAAGTTAGAAATTATAGACAATTAAATGAAAATTACAAGACACATGCAGTACTGCTGCCTACAGACAAACCCTGTTAACTCTTTGGGGTTTACCCCCATCTTTAAACTGCTTTATAACCTACTATTTTTCACTTAGGAGCCCTAGTGGTACAGTGGTTATGTGCTTGTCTGCTAACTGGAAGGTCAGGGGTTTGAGCCCACCAGTTGCTCCATGAGAGAAAGATGTGGCAGTCTGCTTCTACAAAGATTAACCAAAACCAGAAAACCCACTGCCATCGAATCTGACTCATAGTAACTCTATAGAACAGAGTAGAACTGTCCCATAGAGTTTCCAAGGAGTGCCTGGTGGATTTGAACTACCAGCCTTTTGGTGAGCAGCCTTAGCTCTTAACCACTATGCCATCAGGTTTTCCACATAAAGATTACAGCCTTGGAAACCCTTTGGGGAAATTCTATTCTGACCTATAGTGTCGCTATGAGTCGGAATCGATTTGATGGCAATGAGTTTTTTCATTTTTCACTTAGCAATATATTATAAACATTTTTTTTTTTACATTTCAGTAAATTCACTTCTGCATCCTCTTTTAATGATTGTTTAGTATTTATATAGGTGAACCATAACTTATTATCAAATCTTCTGTTGCTGATCTATTATATGTCTTTAAACTTGTCTTTATCACAAGCAGGGCTGAGATGGATTTTCTTGAGGCTATGTTTTCCTTAATTACTTCCTCAGGATAATTTCTCAGTAGCTTCCAACATTTTCACCCTCAAGCGCTCCTTTTATTATTGTCCCCTTCTGGGTCCCGTGTTTTGAAAGATACAATCTACCAAGCTACATTTGATGAAAAAAATTTTGTTTTACTATTTTGTACTCATCAAAGACTCAGATAACTGCTAATCACAACTTCGGATCGGTATGAGATTTAAAAAAGAATATTTACCACATTGAGACGATATGATTCCAGCCTAAAGCAAAGGCAATTGATGTGCTAGTTAGCCTCTGCAGTCTTGTCCTGGGGAACCATACTCTTTCTCGGAGGTCTTCAGAAATAATTAGAAATTGTTTGCAGACACTCTTCCCACATTTGCTGCTTCCTGGTGTTGGGGCTGGCGGGGACAAACCCTTGGAGTCAGCGAGTTGCTTTAGACAGCAAAAGAGAATTATGGGCATGATTGTTGAAATACACCAAATGTTGGCTCTCTTGGTGTGGATTACACCCATTGGTGGATTACACATAATTGCTTTTTCTTTGGAAATACCTTGGCTGGGAACAAATTGTTGAACAAGGTTTAATCTAACTGCATTAAAAAAAAAAAAAGTCCCAAAGTAGACCATTTCTGATAGTTATGAGTAGCCAAACATGGGGAGCCCTGAAGTCATCCTCAAAATTGGTGTTGATGGATGCAGTCTGGCTCTGTGAGTGGCAGCTGCAGAGCTAATCTATGGAGAAGCTGAGCGTGCCTCCCTCATTTCCAATACTGAATTCACTTTGGCCATTATTGCTTGTCAGTTACATTGCTTTGTTTAATGGTGTGATGTTCAGAATAGCGCTTTGGGCCCAGACACTAAGGAAAGAATTGTAGTCCTTACTTGGACGTTCTAAATTCAGTTCATTTTCTGAACTGTCTGCTGTGAGTGGGTTAAATGGTTTGGCTCCTGGACTGAATTATAGAATTCTTAGGCAGGGATTCCTCCTCGCAGCATTCTGCATTCAGATTAGGCTTAGCAGAGGCAATGCCTATGCACGGTGGTGATGGAATGGTTCCAGGGCTGTTCTCACAATATTTCAGGCCAGATTTTTCAGCATGGATTTTCTATATGGTGGAGAGTCAGGCTGTGGTGGAGAAGTCTGTGTTAAGCAGGCTGAACTGGAACTGTGATTGGAGGCCTGCCACTATATCTGACGACACAGTCTGCCATGCTGGGAGCATTTTACGTTTATGATATTGGTATTAACTAGTTAAAATGTTTGGAAATATTTGAAATTGCCCTCTAACTGTGCTGTTTCTTGGTAAAATTCAGCATAAAGTGGGCTGATTCTTGTTGAAGGGATCCCCATCCTTGAAGCACCCAAACAAAGCCATTTAAACAGCACCAGTAACCAAAAACCAAACCCGTTGGTGTTGAGTCAGTTCCGACTTATAGCGACCCTATAGGACAGAGTAGAGCTGCTCCATATAGTTCCAAAGGAGCGTCTGGTGGATGTGAACTGCCCACCTTTTGGTGAGCAGCTGTAGTTCTTGACCACTATGTCCCCAGGGTTTCCTTATCAGCATAGTTGCCTAAAAAGAGGGTGTCTTAGTTACCTAGTGCTGCTATAACAGAAATACCACAAGTGGGTAGCTTTAACAAACAGAAATTTAATTTCTCACGGTTTATGAGGATGGACGTCCAAATTTAGGGAGAAGGAAAAGGCTTTGTTCTGGGGAAAGGCCTTTGTCTTTTTTTAGCTTCTATTCCTAGGCTCCTCGCTTATCATGTGGCATGAATTTTCCCTTCCATTTGTGGTTGCTTGCTTAACCTGCTCTTTCATATCTCAAAAGGGATTGGTTTAAGGTACACTCAACACTAATACCGCCTCATTAACATAGCAAAGAAAACCCATTCCCAAATAGGATTATAACCATAGCTATAAAACCAAAAACCCAAACCTATCGCAGCCGTCTAGTTGATTCCGATTCATAGCGACCCTATAGGACACAGTAGAACTTCCTCACAGGGTTTCCAAGGCTGTAATCTTTAAGGAAGTGGATTGCCACATTTTTCTCCTACTGAGCAGCTGGTGAGTTCGAACCACTGACCTTTCGGTTAGCAGTCAAGGGCTTAACTACTGTACCACCATAGCTCCTTCATAGGTGTAGGTAGGAGTTAGAATTTACAACACATATTTTTTGGGGACACAATTCAATCCATAACAGAGGGCCTACGGCATGGGTTCTGCAAAAGGCATCAGAGGGAGACTCCATGATCTAGAATTGGGAAGTAGCAACAGCAAGCGCTGTAGAGTCAAGTTGGAGAGGGCTAGAAGCCAGCATGCAGATTTTCTACCAGAGCTCTGTGGAGTCCCTGGGAGCAGCAGCTGCCTAAAGCAGTGAGCTCTGTGTCCCCTTCTACATGCAGAGAGAATCTGTCTCTACCTGAATTCCACAGTGAGTATCTGTAAGTTTAGTCTGGAAAAAAGAATTTTGCTTAAAAAAGAACAAAAATAAACAACAGCAAATTTTTCAAAAACCACTGATATGAAAGTTAAGTATACAGAGAAAGAAATCGTGGTCAAAAAGTGTCAAAAATTCACACTTAAATTCAAGGGCTATAAATTCAAGGATAACAATTAGACCTAAAACTTAGACCCCTCCTGATTCTTGTCTACAGCCCTTTATACCACACTTCTCTCCCCTTCCCCTTCCCCTTCCCCTTCCCCTTCCCCTTCCCCTTCCCCTTCCCCTTCCCCTTCCCCTTCCCCTTCCCCTTCCCCTTCCCCTTCCCCTTCCCCTTCCCCTTCCCCTTCCCCTTCCCCTTCCCCTTCCCCTTCCCCTTCCCCTTCCCCTTCCCCTTCCCCTTCCCCTTCCCCTTCCCCTTCCCCTTCCCCTTCCCCTTCCCCTCCCTCCTCTTCTCTTTTCCTTCTCCTTCAGGTCGTTATAGGGTCTCTATGAGTCTGAATGCACTCCACAGCAATGGGTTTGGTTTTTTGGGTTTGGACGTTTCTCTTCCCTCTTTATCCCCATTTTTCTCCCCATCCCTTTCCTCATCAATCCCTTCCTCCTTCCTCCAGCTCCTCTTCTATTTCTCTCTCCCTCTTCTAGTCCTCCTCTGTCTTCTTCCATATATTTTCTACTGTGGGTAAACGCAAAGCAATTAGCTGAATTGTTGTGTGATATCTATATAATTAAAATTTCTCCATTTGTCCTATCTTAATCTCAGTTCATCTTAGTTTTAGCCATGGTTTGACTATCAGGATATTTTGAACTCAGGTTTTTTAACTCTTAGTGATTTACTTGAGGTAAGGAGCCTGGTTTTAGGTTTTTCCTGTTATAAAACTTGACTGCATTTTTTCCAGACTTATTACTTGTACACATATGTACACATACACACACACACACACTCACAGGCACCCTCCTCCCTAGCTTTGTAAGAGTTGGCAGGTTTCAGGCCTAGAGTCACTGCTTTCTCCCTAATGTAATTTTGTCTAAAAGACATTACCTAGAGAGTTTTACAAACGAAATCTGAACAATTGCCTTTGCTAATGATGAGCAGCCAGGAGAACAGGACAAGGTGGTGAGGGGCTATTTGGGGCTGCACTGAATGCTTTCTTGATCCTCAGCCAAGTGAAGCCTGTAAGAAATAATTCCCATGGCTTTGCTGGCCTGACCAGAAACAGTCATATAAATCATGGGAAAATGCCTCTTCTCATGAAATTCCCAGCTTAGTTCACATTAGCTGAAATTGTGATTCTCAAATCTGGGCTCGACAGGGAGTTTTCAGCATAGCCTCTGCAACGGTGTCACCAGCAGCTCTGCCTGTCTCTGAACTGCTGGTTCTGGTCACCAGGTGCCTCCCCGAGATGACCCTTTGCTCTCCTTCCACTCTGCAAAAATCTTACTCTTTTTTTGCTTTTTTGATTTTTTCTCTCCTTAACTGTGGTCCATAAGATTTCAATGGCTATTTTTTTCAGAAGTAGATCACCAGGCCTTTCTTCCAAGGTGCCTCTTGGTGGGCTTGAACTTCCAACCTTTTAAACAGCAGCAGAGTGCATTAACTGTTAGTACCACCCTGGGACTCCTTATAAAGCAATAAAACTCCATCGCCGTTGAGTCAATTCCAACTCACAGTGAAATTATAGGACAGAGTAGAACTGCCCCATAGGGTTTCCAAGGCTGTAATCTTTACAGAAGTAGACTGCCACATCTTTCTCCTGTAGAGCTGCTGGTGGGTTCGAACCGCCAACCATTTGGTTAGCAAGAGAGTGCTTTAACCATTGTGCTACCAGGGCTTCTTATAAAGCAATAGCTGAACGATGATTGCATGTCACACACTCTGCTAAGTACTTCATATGCATTATCTCAATAGCCCCCTCAGGTAGATACTCTTATTTCCTTTATATAATTAATGAGGAAGCCAACACCTAAAGACGTCAAGTAGAGTCCCCCGTTTCAGGCCCGACCAGTGGATGAGCTAGTGAATGAAAGAGTCCAGAGTTAAACTCAGGCAGCCAGTTCCCTGAACTCACGTTCTTAACCACCTCATTGCAATGCTTCTCTCTCTTCTTTTAAATTTATACCCTTTGTTTCTTTATATTCTGCAATGTCCCCCCACACCCCCCCAAAAAATCAGGGGTGGCTCTCAAAGATATATAAAATATAAAATAATGTATAGATAGGGATAAAAGAAAAATAAGGATGAGAATGGAACATGGAACAGAAAATGAAGGGCATGTACACTTGTGCTTTGCTCAAAGGTTGCAGGCGGCTAACAAGGAAAAGGACACCAGCTCATCCTCAAAATGTAATCTACTGGGAAGTTAGCAAAAAACATACTAATCTTTCAGCAGAAGCACAACTTCTCTTATAATTAAGCCCAGGCAAGAATTTCTCCTAAATGTGCCTGTGTGCTAGGATTAGAGCAGACAAAAAGACAAGTTCCCTGGGACTGTGACAAATACCTACATATGTACATGCACACCCAATAGCATCCTCACATAGCTGCTTACTTCACCAGCCATTCTTCCTCCCACTTCCACCCAGTTTCTCTTGACCAAAAAGGAGCAAAGTGAGTGCTGGCATCAAGCCACTGAGAGAGTTCAGCGATGCATTAGTGGTGAAACAGAGAGCTATGAAATTGGCAGAAGAACCAGAATTTAGGGAATGCTTTCCAATCTGGGGTTATGATTCAATAGTGGGCCATGAAGGGGCACTGATAATTTAGTGGTAGAATTCTCACCTTCTGTGTGAGCGACCCAGTTTCAGTTCCCAGCCAATGTACCTTATGCCCAGCTACCACCTGTCATTGGAGGCTTGTGTATTGCTATGAGGCTGAACAGGCTTCAGTGGAGCTTCTAAACTAAGAAAGATTAGAAAGAAAGACCTGGTGATCTACTTCCAAAAGTCAGCCAGTGAAAACCCTATGGATCACAACGACCTGACCTGCAACTGATCGTGGGGCTGGCACAGGACTGGGCAGCATTTCATTCCATTGTGCTTGGGGTTGCCATAAGTTGGGGGCCAACTTAATGGTAGCTAACAACAACAACAAAAGGGGGTCATGAAATTACTCTGCTGGGCTACAATCACTATTTCATAAACTAAGTTGAATAAAATAGAAATCTTCAGAATGATTGCAAATGACAAGAGTAAACATTGTTTTATGAGATATTTTGGTTATATATACAGACGTGTACATATAACTAAAACAATGTATCTTGCTGTGCAATAGGGCAGCCCTGTTTGGTTACGTTTGCAAAAGTAGTTATTTTTGTTCTATATGTTTAAATTCAGCCAGTTTAATTATAGAATGGATAAAGATGAGATCCTACAGAGTAAATCCAGTTAATATTCTTAGAGAATATAAAAATAAGAATTTAGGAAAATTTCCCTGTCAATTGATAAAGAAAATATCTGTAGCTCAAAGGACTTGTTTTTTTTGTTTGAATATTAATGAAATGGATAGCAAACTAGACTATACTGTTAAAACATGGAATAGCACAAATAATGATAGCAATCCTCCGCAGTTAGTTACCATGACAACTTAGCTTAAATTTTGGCAATATAAAGTCCTAATTTCAAAACCTGGTACTTCAGGGTGAAAAAAAAATAATTTTTTCAAGAACATATATATATATTTTTTCATGTAGCAAACATCCTTTCAAAAGACATTAAAACATTTTGTATTAGACTTAGATAATGGAAATGATACAGTATGTGCTTATTAAAAGACAGCTGTGTTCATGATTTTTACATACTTAATGCTTGTATTGGCAGATTTAGTTTCCAGATTTGTTAACTATCTTCATTTTTAGGGATCTTCTATCTGACACATTGAAAGTACTTCTCACTCCCAAGGATCATAGTTCACAGGTTTCATTAACACCTACACACAGACAACTCTCAAATGCACGTCTGTAGTCTAGACCTCTACTCTGAGTTTTGTTGTTGTTGTGTGCCATTGAGTCAATTCCTACTCATAGTGACCCTATAGAACTCATAATGCCCCACATGGTTTTCTAGGCTGTAATCTTCATGGGAGAATAGTGCCAGGTCTTTTCTCCTGTGGAGCCACTAGGTGGGTTCCACCCACAGACCTTTCAGTTAGCAACTGTTCCACCACCATTTATTTGGCTACTTAGATATCTTAAAACAAGTCAAAATCAAGGGGAACCAAGATTGTAGCTTAGTCAGACACACCATGTAGGCCATCTACAACAAGACCGAGAAGCCAACTGAAACAGATGCAGATGACAATCCTGGTACCCTGAACATTAAAAGGAAGAATAAAGAATTGAACTGAACACTGATTGGAAGGAGAAATTGAATGAACACAGAGAACTGGGAGTGATGTGGAGCAAAGGTGCCCTACTAGCTGCTCTGCTACAGCATGGCCTTCTTGAGATAAAGCCAGTAGTGACCCTGGGTGAAGAGCACAGGAAAGCAACTTCACAAAGTTCTAAATAAGAGACAGAGAAACTATGTAGACATACCCAGAGTGACACAAAATAGGTGGAACAGGACCTGAACCTAAGGAGGAAAAGTATAGAAAGAGGATGAGAGCTCCAGGGACCCTGGCATCCATAGAGTAGGGAGAAGGCAGGATCCAGAAATAGATATACTCACCAGTGGCAGTCCCTGACCTTTAGGGTGGTGGCACACATGAAGTAATAGATCCATAGAGTGTCAGAGAGAGGTTCCTCACCCAACCATAATCTGGGAAGCCCCTATCCCCTTGCACTTGGTTGGGGCCAGGTCCTGACTGCTGGCTGGAGCCAACAAAAAGTGCCCAGGTGCCCACATCTGGTGACCAAAGGAGAACATTCCCCCTCCCCCCACCCTCTTGATGATTAGCAATGGAAAACCCCATGCCCCATGTCACCCCACCCCCTCAGGGACCATAATACAAGCCCTCCCTTCCCCCCTACCCAGCCCTGTCTGCCACCACCCCCTGCCTACCTGACTAGTGGCATTAAGTACACTCCTGCATTCCTGCTCACCTGTCACACACCCCCACCCACCAACCCAGCAAGCAGAGGAGAGTGAGCTCCCATATGCCCACTCACCTGCCACCCACCCCTGCCTGCTGACCCAGACAGTAGCAAAAAAGAACACTCCCAAGCTCCCACCACCCAATACTTCTCATTGGCCTGGAAGGTGGCTGAGATCTTGCTCTCACTTGCCGGCATACACACCACCCACTCCTGCCTGCTGACCTGGTGAGTAGAGGAGAGTGTGCTCCCGTGATCTCGCTCACCCATCACACCCAGAACACCCGCTGCCCCGTCCAATTGGCATGTGCCATTGCCCATGCTCATGCCACTGGACTGATGACAAACAGCAGCCAACACCCACCTAGCCTGCCCGGCCTGCCCTCAGCTGCCCCACCCAACCAGCAAAAAAAGGTACATGCTCACATTGTCAGCCACCACTCCACCCACCCAAAGATAGGTGGTGAGTGCTCCTGTGCTGCCAGACTAGTGACCAGTTGAGCACATCTGCCCACCTGCCTGGAAACATCAAAACACAACATAATGAAATATTAGAATGTAGAAAACAAACATACAATCAATCAATAAATGAGATAACCTTGGAGACAACAGACAATATCAAATCATATAAAGAAGCAGGACAAGATGGCTCAAAAAAGTGGCCAAAATAAAGTGCCAGAAAACTTTCCTGAGGAAGAAATGGTAGTGGAACTACCTGATAAGGAATTCAAAAAATTTTATACATAGGATTCACAGAGAGATCAAGAAGAACACAGACAAAACCAAGGAAAGCACAGACAAAATTCTAAAAGAATTCAGGAAAACAACATGAGAACAAAATGATGAAATAAATAGGCCTTTAGAAACCATACAAAAACAGCAACTAGGAATTCAGAAGATTCATTATGAAATATCAGAAATAGATAACTAAATGGAAGGACCTAGAAGGAGAATTGAATCAATGGAAAAAAGAATTAGTGAAATAGAGGACAAAACCTTTGATACTAATTTGTTTGAGGAACAATCAGAAAAAAGAATGAAGACAAATGAAGAAAGCTTAAGAGTTATGTGGGACACTATCAAGAGGAATAATTTACCTGTGATTGGAATTCCAGAACAGGATGGGACAAAAAAAAAAAAAAAAGAAAAGCACAGAGAGAATTTTTGAAGATTTGCAGGCAGGAAATGTCCTGAAAAGATGAGAAGATTTCCATTCAAGAATCTCAACAAACACCATATAGGATAGATCCCAAAATAAAAGTCACCAAGACATATAATAGTTCAAACTTCCAAAACCAAGGACAAAGAAAGAATTTTGAGAGCAGCTCAGGAAAAACAATATCTGACCTGCAAATGGAAACTAATAAGGCTAAGCTCTGATTTCTTAGCAGAAACCATGCAGGCAGGAAGGCAATGGGATGACATATATGAAACCCTGAAAGAAAAGAATTGCCAACCAAGAATCATATATTCAGCAAAATTGTCTCACAAATATGATGGTGAAACTAGGATATTCCCAGATAAATAAAAACTAAGGAAATTTGTAAAAACCAGACCAACCTTACAAGAAATATTAAAGGGAGTCCTTCAGGCAGAGAACCAACATCAGACAAAAACCTGAGGCTAAGACACACAACAGCATCACCCAGATACAAACCCAGACAAAGAATTCTCAAAAGTAAAATGAAGTTACAAAGCTGAAAACGGAACCAGGCACTCAATTTGTAAATGACAACTTCAAATCAAAAAGGAGGAATAAATGGTATAGTTATAGAACTTCTGTATGTGAGAAAGTCAAGAAATAACAAATTATTTTAAACTTCCAAACCAAAACCAAACCCAGTGCTGTCGAGTCGATTCCGACTCATAGCAACCCTATAGTACAGAATAAAACTGCTCCATAGAGTTTCCAAGGAGTGCCTGGTGAATTCAAACTGCCTACCTTTTGTCCTTTTGGTTAGCAGCCATAGCACTTAACCACTATGCCACCGGGGTTTCCGGTGGTACATATTAAATATATTATGTGATATAATATATTTATTAATAATATAGAATATAAAAACAAACATATCCATATATCCACTTGTGGATTATTGTTTGTTATTACGTATGTACGTAGATATTCATAGCAAATATACCCACGTGCATACATGGGTACAACTATGGATGTTTCTGCATATGTATTTGTATGTGCTGCATGTGTATTCATCTATATAATAGAGCACGTAGGGAACACAATTATGGAAACTTCTTAGACATAATCAAACACCTCAAGGGACTGAGGTATTGGGACTGAGGGCTGAGGACCATAGTCTCTGGGATCATCTAGGCCAGTTGGCATAAAATAGTTCATAAAGGTAATGTTCTACAACCTACTGTGGTGACTAGCATCTGGGCCATCTAAGATACATATATTGGCCCCATCCTGTCTGGGACAAATGAGGGTGAAGAAAACCAGACTCAAGGAAGCAATTAGTCCAAAGGACTAATGGCCCACATGAATCACAGCCTTCACTAGCCTGAGACCAGAAGAACTAGATGGTGCCCAGCTACCACAACTGACCATTCTAACCAAGAACACAACAGAAGGTCCCATTTAAAATGGGAGAAAAATATAGAACAAAATTCAAATTTATAAAAAAGAACAGATTTGCTGGTCTAATAGAGACTGAAGGACCACTTGAGACCATAGCCCTAAGAAGCCCTTCTAAACTGGAACTGAAACCACTCCTGGAGATCACCTTTCAGCCAAAATAGAAAAAAAAAAAAAGAATTTTTTTTTTTTTTAATAGACAAGCCTATAAAATAAACAGTAGCACCTGTGAGGAATGTGCTCCTTAGAACAATCAACAATGTGAGACCAAAAGGGCAACATTTGCCCGAAAGCAAAGATAAGAAGGCAGGAAGGGGCAGGAAAATGTAACCAGTGGAAATGGAGAACCGAGGGTGGAGATGGGAAGGTGCTGACATATTGCTGGGACTGTAGCCAATGTCAGGGAACAATTTGTATATGAAATATTGAATGGGAAACTCATTTACTGTGTAAACTTTCACCTAAACATAATTAAAAAAAAAAAAAAGTCAAAATCAACTTGTCCAAAATCAAAATCATAATCATTTCCTACAAATCTAGTCCCCTATGCTGCATTTCTCGGTGTGTGGGATGACTATCAATTGGTAATGTAAGCTTTGGCACTTCAATATCTCACCTCCTTCCCTCTATATTGAATTCATCACTAGGTCCTGTTGACTTTACATCCTCTTGAGTCCTCTCCCCAACTTCACCTTTATCAATATCTTAGTCCGAGCCACCATTATCTTTGCTCTGGACCACCACAATAATTTCTGACTATCTACCCGTATCTACTTTTGTCTTTTTCCAATCTACTCCCCAAATCATAGCCACTGTCATATTTTTTAAATTCAGATCTAATTATGACTTCTCTCCCACATTCTCCTCCCCTCCCCATGTTTAAATAATTTCAATGGCTATTCAATATGCTTTGAATAAAAATAAAACTCTTTCACATGGTGTCTTAGTTAGAAGGAAACCCTGGTGGTGTAGTAGTTAAGAGCTAAGTCTGCTAGCCAGAAGGTCGGCAGTTCGAATCTACCAGGTTCTCCTTGGAAACCATATGGAGTAGTTCTACTCTGTCTTATAAGGTTGCTATGAATCAGAATTGACTCGATGGCAATGCTTTTTTTTTTTTTTTTGCTGTCAGTTAGAAGGCACACTCAAAAGGGTTTAACTAGAAATAATTTGTTGAGGAAAGTATGGCATAAGTGGGAGAAGACTTATGGGAATCAAAAAGGAATGGCTGGGCAGCTAATGACAACCAGTTGTGGGCTGCCACTACCGCCTTTAGGCTAGAAGGGTCAAGGAGGAGAACCAGAGCCATAGAAGTAGCTGTAGTTGTAGCAGCCCATGACCACTGCCGGAATCAGGGTACAGCAGGTTTCCAGGGCAAATTTCCTATCTGGAAGGCATCTGTGTTTTATATGGGCTGGAGATGGGCTATTTATTTCCTATTTCTAGAAGAAATACCCTGATCTCTTTCCTCTCCCACCTTTTGATCTCCTACTGGTGCCTTTCATTGGCTCAACCATGCTGGAAACCAGAGGGCAGGTGATTTAGCCACAGAGGTAAGCCTTCCAGGGCACACAGAGAGAAGGACAGAAAATGGATCTGGTTGCTATTATAAGACAGAATTATTTCCTGAGTAGCACTAGAAAAATTAGGATTATTCTACACCATTTAAATTAAAAATAAAATTAAAAATAACCTGATTGGTGAGAAATCAGTGTCCCACACTTAGCTCTTAGTTGTTTAGGAGGGACTTAGAGGTGATTGGACTTCTTGTTTATCTTAGAACCCTAGATAGTGGATGTTGCTTGGAGAAGCAGGAGGAAGGGACAATAATTTTGCATAGAGATACATATCTTTTAGGCTGGTATCACAGTGAGGAGGCTTATTAATCAGCTGAATGGCAAGACACTTTGTTTAGCAATAGCCATCTAACTCCACCTGGTCTTTCCCCTTTGCTTGTTCCTGCTGATCTTTTAATAGTCGGCTAACAAAGTTAGAAACACTGTCCTAGCTAGTCTTTCTTTGTTGTCTGGAAGCCAGGGGTAGCTCTCACTTTCAGACAACCTTGCAAGACAATTTGCTTATATCCCTGCTTGGTGCACCTCTTGAAATCTTTTAATCTGACACGTTTTGCAGAAATCCATTCGTCACACACTTTTGAGCCCTTGCTACGTTCCATGTGCTATAATAGATTCTGGAGAGTATGCGGTCGAATGACTCAAACTCCTTGACTTTACATTTTATATGAATGCTGAGATAAATGTTTACATTTTTCATGATTAAATTGGAAAGGATCACGTGTTTATTTTTTGCTTGCTTTTCTTAGACCGTTTTGTTTTGTCACAAAGGTTTATGGAGTCACCCTGTCTGTGGATAGATCTGTGGAAAGTAAAAACACAAGCAGTTGGCATGGCTGTGACAAGTTTCCAGGGCAAACTTGCTGTCTGGGAGGCATTTGTGTTTCATGTGGGATGGAGATAGGCTGTTTATTTCCTGTTTCTAGAAGCAAGCAGTGGCAACAATGGAAATAATTGACTGTAAGAATCTTGACTACTCATTAAGTCACTTACACACTGTTGGATGCATCTTAGTCAGGGTGGCTAGGTCCTGGCCGGACCACCTTCTGTGATGCTGTGTCTTCTCTTTCCTTTATATCTTCCTACAAAAGGAGATAAGACTTTTTTTCATATAATTGAATCAAAATAAATATTTATTTGTACATTCCCTATAATCTTCACCTACCTTCACTTCTTTAAAAATTAATTAAATTTTAATTGTGGTAAATATATAGATAACAAAACATTTGTCATTTCAACAATCTTCACACGTACAGTTCAATGTCATTAATTTTGTTCATCACATTGTTCAACCATGACCATTAACAATTCCCTAATTTTTCCATCACCCTTAACGGAAGCTCAGTTGTCCCTCAGCATTGTATCTTCCTTTCCCCCTCTCGCCCTCCCGCCTCTGGTAACCACTAATCAACTTTGATCTCTATACACTTGCCTGTTTTAGATATTTCATATACCACCTTCACTTTTCATACCATGGGAATTATTGCTAAATCTCAATGTCATGTCCCCCCATAAATTATTCCTTCTTTTCACATTTTCAGGTACTTATAGTGTGCCATGCCCTGTGATAAGTGATGGAGGGTACAGGTGAATGATGCCAGATGCCCAGTTTTAAGGAATTCGCAGTCTAGTGTGGCTTAGGAAATTAAGCAGGAATAATAAACAAGGTGAGTGTGGTAATAGAGGCCAGTACAAGATTCAAAGGAGACCAGAGGCGAGAGTAATTAATTCTTCCCAAGGGGAGTTTTCATAGCAGAAGTGATTTTGCATCAAGCCTCAAAGTGTGAGTACAAATCCTTCAGGCATCAAAAGGGTCGGGCCTTCTAAACATCAGGATAATTATAGTAAAGCCTAGAAGAATAGAGAGCATGGAGTGTTCAAGTAACTGTAAGTAGTACTATAGAGCAGTGTATTGGTTTCCTAGGGCGGCTGTAACAAATTACCATAAACTGAATGGCTTAAAACAATGAATGGTTTATTGTCTCACAGTTCTGGAGGCCAGAAGTCCAAATTCAGAGTGTCAGCAGAGCCATGCTCTCTCCTGTCTCATTCAACTTCTGTTACCACCAGGCGCTCTTTGGCTCGTGGCAATGTAACTCCAATCTCTGCTTCCATTTTCACATGGCTATCTTCCCTCTGCATCTGCTTATCTCTGTGTCTTTTCTTCTCTTTTTTACAAGAATACCAGTCATATTTGGATTAGGGCCCACCTTACTCCAGTATGACTTCATGTTAACTAATTACATCTGCAAAAGCTTATTTCCAAATAAGGTTCATCTACTTGAGGTATTTCTGTTGTAGCAGCACTAGATAACCAAGACAGAATTTGGTACTGAGAGAGCAGGGTGCTGCTCTAACAGATACCTAAAATGTGGAAGCAGTTTTGAAACTGAATGGATAGAGGAGAAGTGGCAGAGGACCAGCAGCAGCAGAGAACCTGCAGTGGCAAAGAAGCGGCGCAGCTGAGAACTAGAAGTAGCAGAACAAGAAGACCAGTGCAATACAGCGCTGGTGCCAACCCACAGAACAAGAGAGCTGAGTGCCTGTGTGCAGGAGGCTTCCTGGCAGAGTGGGGTGCCTCCAGGCACTTATTGTGGAGCTACACAGCTTTAAAACACTTGCCTCAGCAGGGCAGATGTGGGCATGAGGTCCGAGGAGCCCAGAGGCCAAGAAACCAGGCAGTGGAAGCTAAAGAGACAAGGAACACAAGAAGCTGAGTTGCCTCAGTCTCAAAAGGTATGGTCAGGACCTCTGGGGCTTCAAAGCATGGAGCCATGCCCTCTGGTGTTTCTAAGGGTGGAGTTACCACTCAGATGGACTAAGAGAATGGTGATCCTAAAGCTGAGGGAGCAGAGTTGCTGTCCCAGTGGGCCTGGAAGGCAGAACTGAAGCCCAGGGCCAAGGGGCCTCCACTCAGAATCTGGAGAGCGTGGCCAATACCTGGAGTCTGGAAGACAGGACCATTGTATAAATTGTCTCAGAGAACAGAGGATTAGTTTCAAAGCTTTAAGGGCTAATGTAATGTGTTCTGCTGACTTGCTTGGTGCCTGTTATGCCTTCTTTCCCTTCAGTTTCTCCCATTTGTAGTGGAAATGTCTTAGCTTGTGTCTGTTCTGCCATTGTACCTTTGGAAGCAGTTAACTAGTATTCTAGATTTCACAGATGAAGAGTAATTTTTGGATTTTGGACTTGGAGTGAAGACTTTTGCTATGATATGATAGGGTGAATATGTTTTGCATATTGCAAGGATGTGATTTTTGGGGGGCCAAAGGGAAGAATGTCCCCCCAAATTGTGTCCCCCTAAAATATGTGTCAACTTGATTAGATCATGATTTACAGTATGGTGTGGCTGTCCTCCATTTTGTGATTATAATTTTATGTTAAAGAGGATTAGGGTGGGATTGTAATACCCTTATCCAGGTCACATCCCTGATCCAATCTAAAGGGAGTTTCTCTGGGGTGTGGCCTGCACCACGTTTTTCCTCTAAAGAGATAAAAAGGAAAGGGAAGTGAGCAGAGAAGGAGAACCTCATACCACCAAGGAAGCAGTGCCAGGAGCAGAGTGTGTCCTTTGCTCCCAGACCAAGAGACAACTGATGACAAAGACCTTCCTCCAGAGCTAAGAGAGAGAAAGCCTTCCCCGGGAGCTCAAGCCAGCTCCTTGAATTTGGACTTCTAGCCTACTGGACTGTCAGAGAATAAATTTCTATTTTTTGAAGCCATTCACTTGTGGTATTTCTGTTATAGCAGCACTAGATGACTAAGGCACTGAGCGGTCCCAATTTCTTTGTCCACAGGACCATGTACTTATGACATATCTATTTGGGAAATGCTGGTGTAGAGCACAGGGAGCTTATAGGGGAACGACCAGAACTGAGGCTGGTGAGGATGGCAAAGACTAGATCCTAAAACCAACATACATACTAAGTATTTATGGATACAGGCAGAATTTGAAGAATTTCTTTGAAATTATGATCCACAGGACCAGATGTGCATTTTAGATAGCCACGCTGGATGCAGAGTGGCTGATGGATTGAGGGGAAGTGAAGCTGAGCAAGGAGACAGCTTGTTCATTAAATACTCATTTCTTCCTTCATTTGTTAATTAAGTCATTCAAATATGCATTTTGTACCTACAATGTGCCATGTACTGTTTCAAGATGCTGGGGATACAATATTATATGGAACAGATGAAAAAGTTTACTCTGACAGAACTTATATTCAAATGGAGGACAGGTACAGACACACAGAGTGTGAGGGATGGAGTGTGACTATTTTCAAGGGTGTGGTCAGGGAAGACTGTGATGGAATGGGCCACATGCAGTCTGGCGGAAGATCCTTCTGGGCAGAGAAAGAGTTAGTGCAGGGCCCTGAGGTGGGAGGTCTTGGTCTGTTCCAGGAAAAAGAAGCCAACCAGTGTCACTGGCAGGGAGGGAACAAGAAGGAGAGAAGAAGCACTGAGATAGCAGAAGGAGAGAAGGTCAGGGGGTCAGGCTCCCCTGGACAATTGCATGGACTTTGGGATTTACTCAGAGTGAAATGGGAAGCCACTGGACGGTTATGAACAGAAGGGTGACTTATGTTTTTAGAAGATCTCTCTGGCTGCTGTGTGGAGAACAGGCTATGGGGCAAGGTTAAGAACAGGGAGACCAGTGAGGAGGCAAGAAGTGACTTCCTGATCTGTCAGTGATGAAAATGAAGAGAAAGTTGGTACAAATATATTGGAAATAGAATCAATAAGACTTAGTGACTAAATAAAGTGGTGATGAAAATCAGGATGGAGTCACTTGATGAGTCCTAGGTTTCTGAATTGGCCTCTTAGGAAGAGGGTTGGGTTGATCTCTAAGATGGAGCCTACAGGAGGTTGAGGCTATGGGGTTTAGTAATGTTGTTGTTATTGTTGTTGTTAGCGCTGTAGAGTTGATTCCAAGTTATAATGACCCCATGTGACAGGGTAGAAATTCCCCATAGGGTTTTCTAGGCTGTGATCTTTATGGTAGCAGACCACCAGTTCTGTTCTCCTGTGGAGCCACTGGGTGGGTTCCAAGAGCCAATGTTTCAGTTAGTAGTCGAGCACTTAACCATTGTGCCATCAGGGCTCTTGGTAGTAGTGGCAGGCGCTGAGAATGAGGGTGAAGTTTTGGTTGTGATGTATTTGAGGTTACCTTGGGACATCCAAACAGAGATATCCTAAAGCTAGTTTGGAGTCACTGGGTGATGCAAATGGTTAAGCACTTGGCTACTAACAGAAAGATTGGCGATTCGAATCCACTCAGAGGCACCTAGAAAGAATGGCCTGGTAATCTACTTCTGAAAGATCACAGCCATTAAAAACCCAATGGAGCACAGTTCTACTCTGAAACACATGGGGTCACCACAAATTGGAATAGATTCAATGGCAACTGATTTGGTTTTGGCTTTTAAAGCCAATTTAGTATACAGGCAGTCTCCGGGTTACGAACATCCAACTAATACTTAAGAGCGGGCTGCCATAATGAGTTGAATTACAATGGTTTGTAATAGCTAACTCATGCACTACTTTGTGACACCCATGAGTGAAAACATTGCATAGTTTGGAAGTGTTTCTTAAGTGTTTTATGCGCATAAAATTTTTTTTTATGTGCATAGAAAGATAAAATATACTATATTAAGACAAACATTTGACTACCTGATGCTAAACAAGAACTGTATATACCTGTTCTGACTTACCTACAAATTCGACATAAAGACAGACTTATGAACAGATCTTGTTTGTAAACTTGGGACTGCCTGTATAGGAAAGGAGTTTGGTGGCACAATGGTTAAGCACTTGGCTGCTAACCAAAAGATCAGCAGTTCAAATCCACCAGCAGCTCAGCAGGGGAAAAGACAATAGCAATCTACTCCAGTAAAGATTACAGTCTAGGAAACCCTATGGGGCAGTTCTAACCTATCCTACACGGCTGCAATGCAACAGCAAGTATATAGGAGAGAAATTCAGGATGAGGTTTAAACTGAAGACAGAGGCTTGGGAAACATTTGTAGATTGTTTCCATTTGAAAGGAGAGGCAAGGTCAGAGTGGGAAGAGAGACAGACCAAGAATGGAGTGCTGGGATGAAGATAAAACCATGGAGAGTTCAAAGAGATAGGGACAAACCCAGAAGAGAGGAGCCACCCAAGTTGAAGGAAGTGTGCGTACTATCAATACCTCTATATACTAACTAAACATTATTTACAAAGGGAGAATGGTTAACAAGGCATTTAAAAACCTGGAGCCAAGCTTCAGGGAGGGTGGTTGCTTCATGGAGCAATAGTTCTCTTTTGTAATAGAGAAAAGTCACTCACCTTTTTTTAAAGGTGGAGAGGACAGACCCTGAAAAACAAACAAGAAACACATACACACACACAAAGCTAGACAAGAGCAATGACAACCGAAACAAAACCTTGTAATTTAAGAATTCTGAGCAGAATAAAAGCCCATTATCTCTGTGTTTCCTTTAGATATGCTAATGCAGAGTAGAAACCATTTTCTGGAATGGAGAAATATGGCTCCCATGAGCCAGAATGTTTGAAAAGATAATGTAGAATGTTATTTTAACAATGGACAAGGGTGCATCTTTGCAGATTTTGTTTACTTAATTAGGAGGTAGAAAGGAAATAAAGCATAGTAGTGAAGAGCCGCAGCTTTTAAACCAGCTCTAACTCTTACTAACTGTTGTGACTCTGGCAATTTCTTTAACCACCTTGTGCTTCAGTTTGTTCATCTATAAATTTGTGTTAATAAGCATATATGACTCATAGAGCTGTAGTAAGAATTGAATACATTAAATCACATAGACCATGGCTCATAGGAAGCACTCAATAAACATGGACACATATTGTTATTGTGTATAGACGTTTCTCTTCTCAATTTGGAGTTGGACAGCTCTTTAAAAAAAATTATAAATTACTGTTTGTCCTTGGAAACCCTGGTGGCGTAGTGGTTAAGACCTACAGCTGCAAACCAAAAGGTCGGCCATTCAAATCCACCAGGCGCTCCTTGGAATCTCTGTGGGGGAGTTCTACTCTGTCCTATAGGGGTCACTATAAGTCGGAATTGGCTCCACAGCAATGGGTTTGGTTTGGTTTGACTTGTCCTTGGAAAGAATTTTTTTTGTCTTTGTTCAAGCAGTTGCTAGTAAAATACTGGAGGAGAGACCATGGAATCCACTGGGCAGAAAGAGATGAGCTGCTGAAGATGCCAGGTACCTGTAAGGAAAGAAGAACTCAGCAGTCCAGAGTTAGTGAAAGTTGCAAGTATGAAGCAGGTCAGATTTGT
Organism: Elephas maximus indicus; assembly: GCF_024166365.1. Classification (NCBI taxonomy): domain Eukaryota; kingdom Metazoa; phylum Chordata; class Mammalia; order Proboscidea; family Elephantidae; genus Elephas; species Elephas maximus. The sequence goes on from NC_064822.1 coordinate 128,446,709, forward strand.
AGGACACAGAAGCATTCCTTGGGAGTGCCAGAATTCACTGAAAAGAGGATCAGGATAAAGTTCAAGCAGACAGAGAATTGAGCCTTTGGGGGTTTAGGGTTATCTGTCAATATGATGTAATTTTAGGAGTCATTATAGATTCAGTTGACATACCTGCTACACGTAGACCAGACGGTACTCGCACCTTGTTCCAGCTCCTTTGCGAAGGAAAACATGTCCATGGGTCTCTGAAGGAAAGGAATGCTTTGGTCTCTGCTTAGAGCACGCAGGAAGGAATGCTGTATAGCATAATTGCCATCTTCTGCTGCTTCCAAAAAGATTAAGCTAAGTCAGGCCAGAAATAAAATCGTGGTCTTTAGTTCTGTCATTGGAGATTAAGCAGATGATGACTAATCTCCTGTCCTCATCTCTGTTTTTAAACCAAATGAAAACCCAAGAGAGCTTTGAGGCTCTGTACTGAAATATATATCTGGATTTTGCCTCTCAAATACAGGGATGATGAGCTTGTCTCTGGTGTTTGAAAACATGTCTGTGAACTTCTGAGGGAATTCTTGAGGCCAAATAGATCCTCAGTTTATAGCCTAATTCTTTTGACTGAAAATCTAGACCGCATCCTTTCATTTGACAAAGCCTCCATGTATCTGAGTGTATATTATGCTTATAACATTTTCCCCTTTTTCCTCAGTAAGCTTAGTCCTTGGGCTGGTATCATCCAAAGGGTTTCTAGAATATTGAAAAAAGTCCTTAAGCACTGTTTTCTGAATTGCTCAGAGAACTAAATAAAGAAATGCAAATCTTTCTTATAAAACCTATAACATATCAGCAGCTGTTTTATCACATGGAACTCTCAGTTTCTAGAATTCTGGCGCTCCAATCTCAGGTTTGCTTCTGACTCCCAGCTTGATGATGGACCAGGGGTATGTTTTAGTGCCATTTTCTCACTTGCACTTTGATGGGGACAGTCCTGATATGTTTATTCCTCAGCCTTGAGTCTGATCCTACCCTGTCCTCCTTAAGTTCCTACAATATTCGTTCAGCTTTGTGTTATCCTGTTTTGTCACAGTCTATTTTAGTAATCTGCTGACAGTGCTAGGTAGAGAGCTGAGGGCAGACACACAGTGTTGTTAAAGAACCTAATGTATAAGGCTTTTTCTTTTGTTTTTGCTTTATTTTCTGTCTCCTCGAAGTGGTTTTTTTTTTTTTTTTTTCTCCCCATTATCTCAAATCTTTTCTATTTTATTAGCAATTCAACATCAAAGGTAAAAATCTCCTCTCTAGGATCCAGACAGAAATAAACATATTATTTTCAGTTATCTTCCTCCCTGATCTTCCTAAGCAGGTGCCTCATGTAGGGCAAGATTCCCCTTTTATAGTTTCCAAGCACCTTCTTTCTATGTGTGAGACTTTGCAAATGATGTTTGACAAACCCTTTCCCGTAACTTCTAGCTATTAAAATGTTTTTTCTGTGAGTCATGTTTCTTTTTCTTTTTTTTTACGTTTACTTTGTGGGTTTCAGATTTATGTTCAATACCCTGGAAAAATAAGATTTAATTAAAAATTAAAAAGTAAAAGCCTACTTCACGTGGAGGGCAAAACTCAGTATCACAGAGATGCCATCAGATGTCTATACATAAGTGGATTAAGGAAGGATCTGGATAAGTTTGCAGTCCCATAAATGATATGGCGCCAGACAAGACATAAAGGGATAGTAAAAAATGAAACTATGGGCGAAGAAGGTGTAAAGGCAGCTTCAGGGAAATGCGGGAAACCTATGAAAGATACAGAGGAAGAACGGAGGACACTAGGATGCAAGTCTAACCCCTGTGAGGGGAGAAGTGGAAGAAAGAAGGGTTGGATTGGTAGAATCTTAGATTGCAGCACTAAGAAAGTTTTGGCTAAGTCAATGGGGAGTCCTTGAGCCAGAGCAGCCCATCAGAAAAGTCTTGCAAGCATGAGCATGACTCAGTATTCACTCAGTCACTGGCTGAAAGCCACCCATTGAAAGGTGGTCTCAGGTATAAACATTGCGGTGGATTCAGAGTGCAGCATCTGGGGCTGAACATCAGTTACATTCCTCACGACAAGATGGATTGACACAATAGATTCAACAATGGACTCATACAGATGATCACAAGATCTCACAGGATCAGGCAACGTTTTGTTCTGTTATACATTAGGCCACCATGAATTGGACCCGACTCAACAGCAACTAATAACATCATAGCAGGAGATCTCAGTGGTGCATGTCTATGGCTGCCACAGAGGTGTTCTCCAAAAAGACAGAGTCACAGGGAACCGGGAGGTCACCCCGTGAGTGGTCCTCTTCATTAACCTTTAGAGCTGAACTCTTGAGCATCATATGATGCCTTTGTGTGGGGTTCTATTGGGACCAAGCCTTGAGTCTGATCATACCCAGTACTTCCTAAGTCCCTACAATATCCGTCCAGCTTTGCATCATTCTGTGTTGTCACATTCTATTTTAAGAGTCTACTCAAGTGATACATAGGTGAATCAAATGTCCTCCACAGTATCATACAAAAGTCATCCCTCGGATAATGATACCTAACTTGACTGGCCTTAGGTTGTTTTGCTAATATAAATACACTTCTCTGACTGTTTTTTTCCCCCTCTTATTTACCAGGAGCTGTGTCTGTACGGAAACACTGGTGGCGCAGTGGTTAAGTGCTATGGCTGCTAACCAAGAGGTTGGCAGTTCAAATCCACCAGGCGCTCCTTGGAAACTCTACGGGGCAATTCTACTCTGTCCTATAGGGTTGCTATGAGTCAAAATCGACTGATGGCAATGGGTTTGGTTTGGTTTTGGTGTCTCTACAGTTATACTTTGGCTGCTACTTCAGCAACAGGCAAAGTATGACTTTATTGTCAGAAACACCAACCTTGCAGGAAGGAAGACAGGTGTTGGGAGTAGAAACGTTGGGAAAAGAGATATGTTGATGGAAACAAGAGGCCCCCTTTGCCCAATAGTTCAAGGAGAATCCCCTTCTCTTGCCACCTATACTTTATTCTGTCTTTGACACCCACAGAAGTCTTTGAATCATTTCAATTACATGAAAACTTGGTAAAGAATTTTAAGCAAGGGTGTGATAAGGTCAAATTTTCATTTGATGACTATTTCCCCCATGAAGAAATAATAGATTAATTATCATATGGATTTTATATATTATTTTTTGTGTACACTGAAAATGATGCTCTGTTAATCATTTTAGGAAAGGTTTATCTGCACTATGGACATGTAAATACTGTGCTTATTTTTTACACATGGCTACCACTTAAAAAATTCTGTCATTATGATTCAGACTGGCCCTCAGCTTGACCTTGATGGTTGTGTAAAAAAGAACCTCCACATTTTAAGCCACTGTGTGCCAATCAGGCCTGTCACTAATTTCTTAAGTCTGTAAAAACTTTATTAAAAACCTAATTTGTCCCAGGCATTTGCCAGGAACTAGGCAGGATGGAGGTGGTGTTATAAGATAAACATAGGGAGCAGGATATGGTGGGGAAAGGTCGGGCTTTGAAGCCCAGCCTCTGAGCAAATTATGCAATCTCTCAGAAACTCATTTTTTAAATCTGTAAAATAGAGAAAATAATACCTACTTCAGAGTGTTGTCGTGAGGGTTCAATAAGATCATTTTGTAAAACATGTAACAGCACTCATGTAACAGTGGTATGTACTCAGCATAGTCTCCTTGCCTATGGCAGACATCACTTATCGATTATGGCACAATTTCCTGCTGAGCCCAGCCACAGATGAGGGTGATACTTACATAAAAGTAATTATATGTATGATCAGAAATGGCATGGATTTCAGAGGTGATGAACTACTGCAGTACTCAGAAAAGAAAGACTTCCTGTAGGAGGAAAGCATGAGCAAGCCCATGAGATGTTGATAGCGTTTATTTGAATTCCTCAGTTAGATAGTAGTTTCAAAGCTTGGCTTCAATGCAAATTTACAGTGTGTTATGAATTGAATTACATCTTCTCAAAATATGTATAACCTGAAGAGGACCTGAGGCACTTACTAATGAAGATCAAAGACCACAGCCTTCAGTGTGGATTACACCTCAACATAAAGAAAACAAAAATCCTTACAACTGGACCAATAAGCAATATCGTGATAAACAGAGAAAAGATTGAAGTTGTCAAGGATTTCATTTTATTGGATCCACAATCAACAGCCCTGGAAGTAGCAGTCAACAAATCAAAACACGCACTGCATTGGGCAAATCTGCTTCAAAGGACCTCTTTAAATCGTTAAAAAGCAAAGACGTCACCTTGAAGACTAAGGTGCACCAGACCCAAGCCGTGGTATTTTCAATCCCATCATATCCATGTGAAAGCTGGACAATGAACAAGGAAGACCAAAGAAGAATTGATGCCTTTGAATTGTGGTACTGGTGAAAAATATTGAATATACCATGGACTGCCAAAAGGACAAATCTGTCTCGGAATAAGTACAACCAGAATGTTCCTTTGAAAAAGGATGGCGAGACTGCGTCTTATATACTTTGGACATGTTGCCAGGAAGGATCAGTCCGTGGAGAAAGACATCATGCTTGGTAAAGTACAGGGTCAGTGGAGAAGAGGAAGACCCTCAACGAGATGGACTGACACAGTGGCTGCAACAATGGGCTGAAGCATAACAAGGAGCATAAGGATAGCGCAGGACCGGGCAGTATTTCGCTCTGTGGTACATGGGGTCACTATGAGTCGGAACCCACTTGACAGCACTTAACAACAACAACAAAATATGTATTGTAAATCCTAACCTCTGCCTGTGGTTATAATTCCATTTGTGAATGGGTTGTGTTTGTTATGTTAATGAGGCAGTTAGGTTATGTCAATGAGGATTAGGTTATATTTATTATGTTAATCAGGGAGGATTAGGGTATATTTTGAGTCAATCTCTTTTGGAGATATAAAAGAGATTAAAGAAGCAGAGATGGAGAAAGATAGATGCCAGGCCACATGAAGATCACTCAGGAACTGAGAAATAGAAACTGAAAAGAGGGCCTTCATCTGAGCTAACAGGGAGAGAAAGCCTTGCTCTACTGCCGGCAACCTGAATTCAGGCTTCTAGTCTCCTAAACTGTGAGAAAATAAATTTCTGTTTGTTAAAGCCACCCACTTGTGGTCTTTCTTTTACAGCAACACTAGTGAACTAAAATAGAGTGTTTCTTCCACTTTTCTTTTATCTAATTTGCTCTACAGTAGCTAGTCATTTGAAAGTTTCTACCCATTCTCTATCTTGAGCTAGCCTAATGGAACTACGGAACAATAAACATCAATTGAAATATGATCCCAGAACCCTCAATGAGACCCGTTACAGAGTGTCACTTACTTTATAGAATGGAGACAACAAATACAATTTCTCACACACACAGCAACTCTGAGCAATTGGTACTGGTTGCTTAGAGTGGTATGTTGACAGGGAGTCTGAGATTCTGGCTCCGTAGGAATTTGGGCTGTAATCAATTAGTGATGTCTGGCGTAAGCAAGACATAGAAGGAACCATGTTGACTAGTTATTTGTCTGTAAGAGACATTAAAGACCATCTAGACGTGGCCTTCACTTTATTGATGAGGAAACGGAGGTCCAGAGAAATTGCCTCTTAATAAAAGACATTTCTAGAGGCAGACTTGAACGTGAATCCCAAAGTCCTGGCTCCAATTATCTAAATCAAGTCCAATGTTCTTTTGCACGATATTTTATTTTACAAGCATCACCAATAAACCTTACAGATATATTTCATGAAGTAGGTCCTAGAGTTAACCATACATTTTCTATTTCTATTCTCTCCTTGATTTATTGAGGCATAATTTACTTTCAATAAAATGTATAGTTTGATGAGTTTTGGTAATTGTATGCAGTAATGTAACGATGCTCACAGTCAAGACATAGAGTATTTCCTTCACCCCAAAAAGTCCCCTCATTTCCCTGTGCAGCAGATTCCATTCCCTGAGCTCTGGTCCCCAGGCAACCACCGATCTGCTGTCACTATAGTTTTGCCTTTTATAGAATTTTATACAAATGGGAGAATACAGCACGTAGCCTTTTGTATTTCAATTATTTTATTTGGGATCATCCATTTTGTTGCATGTAAATATTCTTTTTACTGCTGAGTAGTATTCCATAGTGTAAGAATACCACAATTTGTTTACCCATTGAGTAGATGATGGCTGTTTCGATAACGTTTTCAGTTTTTGCTCGTTATGAATAATGCTGCTGTAAACATTCACGTAGAATTTGATGTGTATACATATATTTTTGTTTATCTCAGGTAAATATCTAGGAGTAGGATTATTCAGTCATATTTAAGTACATGTTTAATTTCTAAGAGGTGACAAAACTTTTCCAAAGTGGTGGCACCATTTTGCATTCCCACTAGCAACGTATGAGAATTTCAGTTGCTTCACAATCTTGTCAAAACGTGGTGTTATCAGACTTTAATTTAAGCCACTCTCTATATGCTCAGATTATATGTAACTTATTAGTAGTTCCTCTTTATGGTTTTAATTTGTATTTCTCTGATGACTGGTTTTCATTTGCATTTTGGCCATTTATGTATCGCCTCTTAAAGTGTTCATTCAAATACTTTGCCCATTTTTAAAAATTGCCTTGCTTGTTTTCTTGTTATTCGGTTACAAGAGTTCTTTATATATTGGACACAAGCTCTAACTTTTGAAAGTATTTTCTGCTGGACTGTGGTTTGCTTTTTAGCTGCTTTAACCTTATTTTCAAAGAGCAAAATTTTTAAATTTTGTTGAAATCTACTTCATCAAATTTTAGAAATTTTTGTGATAGAAATTTTCTTATGTAACAAACCTTTGCATAATCCAATTTCACAAAAGATTTTTGTGTTCTAGAAGTTTTATCATTTTAGCTCTTACATGTATGTATCTGATTGGTTTTGGATTAACTTTTGTGTACGTTGTGAGACACGGTTTGAAATTCTGTTTTGTGCATGTGGATATCCATCTGCCCCAGCACCATTAATTTACGAGACTATAATTTTCACATTACATTACCTTGACATCTTGGATTTAAAAAAAAAAAAAAATCAATTGCGCATGTAAACAAATATTTTCTTTTATAAGGATCAGCACAAAGCTGGTTCCTATGAGGCAGAGGTTAAAGATGTCCCAAATGTCCAACTTGTCCAAGCTGCCGTACCACTCTATTATCTCTTAAATCAACCTCTCACCTCAGTACTCTCCCTCCCATCTTTGGGCTCCCCAATTTGCTGCAATGTCTCACAGAACTCATGAACCAGTAAACGGAAATGGCTCACACAGTTGTGGAGGCTGGCAAGTCCCACATTCATGGGTCAGGTGTAGGCTTCTCCCCACACGCCTGGCTGTAGGGACTGACGAACCCGAACTGGCAGTTCAGACCACAAGCTGCTTTAGTAAGGATGGGGCTTGACTCATGCCCTCCTGCAAGGCTGCAACCCAAAACACATCTTACACCAGTCCTGTCTCATCAACATGTAGAGGTCAGGGTCCACAACACATAAAATGGAGAACAAACACACAATACTGGGAATCATGGCCTAGCCAAGTTGACACATAACCCTGACCATCACAGGTTCCATATACCTTATCTGCATGTTGTTGTTGTCGTCACGTGCTGTCAAGTAACTTCTGACTCACAGTGACCCTATGTACAACAGAAAAAAACACTGCCTGGTTCCACACCATCCTCACAGTCACTGTTATGCTTGAGCTCATTGTGGCAGCCACTATGTTAATCCACCTCATTGAGGGTCTTCTTCTTTCTCGCTGACCCTCTACTTTACCAAGTATGATGTCCTTCTCCAGGACTGATCCCTCTTGATAACATGTCCAGAGTATGTGAGACATAGTCTCGCCAGTCTTCCTTCTAAGGAACATTCTGATTTTACTTCTTCCAAGACAGATTTATTTCTTTTGGCAGTCCATGGTATATTCAATATTCTTCAACAACACCTTAATTCAAAGGCGTTAATTCTTCTTTGGTCTTCCTTATTCATCATCCAGCTTTTGTGTGCATATGAGGCAATTGAAAGTACCATGGCTTGGGTCAGGTGCACCTTAGTCTTCAAGGTGACATCTTTGCTTTTTAACACTTCAAAGAGGTCTTCTGCAGCAGATTTGCCCAGTGCAATCCGTCATTTGATTTTTTGACTGCTGCTACCATGGGTATTGATTATGGATCCAAGTAAAATGAAATCTTTGACAACTTCCATCTTTTCTCCGTTTATCATGATGTTGCTTATTAGTTCAGTTGTAGGGATTTTTGCTCTCTTTATGTTGAGGTGTAACCCATACTGAATGCTGTGGGCTTTGATTTTCATCAGTAAGTGCTTCAAGTCCTCTTCACTTTCAACAAGCTAGGTTATGTAATCTGCATAATGCAGGTTGTTAATGAGTCTTCCTCCAATCTGGATGCCCCATTCTTCATATAGCTCAGTTTCTCACATTATTTGCTCAGCATACAGATTAAATAAGTATGGTGAAAAGATTCAACCCTGATGCACATCTTTCCTGACTTTGAACCATGCAGTACCCTCTTGTTCTCTTCAAATGACTGCCTCTTGATCCATATACAGGTTCCTTGTGAGCACAATTAAGTATTCTGGAATTTCCATTCTTTGCAATGCTATCCATAATTTGTTATGATCCACACAGTCAAATGCCTTTGCATAATCAATAAAACACAGGTAAGCATCTTTCTGCTATTCTCTGCTTTCAGCCAGGATCCATCTGACATCAGCAATGATATCCCTGATTCCATCTCCTCTTCTGAACCTAGCCTGAGTTTCTGGCAGCTCCTTGTTGATATACTGCTGCAGCCGCTTTTGAATGATTTTCAGCAAAATTTTGCTTTCCTGTGATATTAATGATATTGTTTGATGATTTCCACATTTGGTTGGATGATCTTTCTTGGGAATAAGCATAAATATGGATCTCTTCCAGTCGGTTGGCCAGGTAGCTGTCCTCCAAATTTCTTGGCATAGACGAGTGAGCACCTCCAGTGCTATATCCCTTTGTAGAAACATGTCAGTTGGCATTCCTTCAATTCCTGGAGCCTTGTTTTTTGTCAATGCCTTCAGTGCAGCTTGGAATTCTTCCTCCAGTACCATCGTTTCCTAATTGTATGCTACCTCCTGAAATGGTTGAACCTCGACCAAATCTTTTTGGTAAAGTAACTCTGTGTATTCCTTCCATTTTCTTTTGATGCTTCCTGTGTCAATTAACATTTTTCCCATAAAATACTTCAATACCGCAAGTCAGGGCTTGAATTTTTTTCTTTAGTTCTTTCAGCTTGAGAAATGCCAAGTGTGTCTTCCCTTTTGGTTTTCTATCTCCAGGTCTTTGCACTTATTATTATTATACTTTACTTTGTCCCCTATAGCCGCCCTTTGAAATCTTCCATTCAGCTTTTTTACTTCATCATTTCTTCCATTTGCTTTAGTTACTCAATGTTCGAGAGCAAGTTTCAGAGTCTCTTCTGATATCAGTTTGGTGTTTTCTTTCTTCCCTGTCTTTTTAATGACTGTTTGCTTTCTTCATATATGATATTATTTGCATAGTCCCACTCAGTCGTTACTTGTGATTCACAAAGACCATGGCTAGAAGGACCATATAAGTAATTCATTGCACTGCACCATGTATCAGTCTGTTCTTGAGCTGTCTGTTCTGTTCCAGTAATGTTATATGTCTACCCTTACACCAGTATCATATACTATCTGGATTATTGTAGCTTTATACAAAGTCTCGAAATTAGATAGTAAGTTCGCCAGCCACTGTAAGTCTTCAGAATTGCTTTAGGTATTTGAGATCATTGGTTTTCCACATAAAATTTAAGGCCAGTTTGTCAGTTAAAAAAAAAAAACAAAATACCTGATAGGGTTTTGAATGGGATTACACAGAATCTTTAGATCATTTGGGGGAGAATTAAAATCTTAATAATATTGAATCTTCCAATACTTGAACAAGGTACACTTTTTCATTAATTTAGTTCTTCTTTAATTTCCTTCAAAAATGTTTTATAATTTTCAGTTTACAGGCCTTACACATGTTTTATGGAATTTATTCAGAAGTATTTTAAGTTTTGATACTCTTGAAAGTAGGTTTGTTTATTTTTTATTTGCTAGTATATAAAAATAAAATTGAGTATACTGACTTTGTGACATGTCACCTTGCTAAATTCACTTATTAGATTTAGTTGCCTTTTTTGGAGACTCCTTAGACTTCTATGTATGATCATGTTGTCTGCAATGAAGACAGTTTTGTTTGTTCTTTTCCAATCCATATACCTTTAATTTCTTTCGACTTCTTATTCTGGCTAAGATCTCCAGTACTATGTTGAATAGGGGTGGGAGGAGGGATAGACTTGCCTTTTTCCTGATCTTAGGAGGGTGAGGGAAAGCATTCAATCTTACACCATTGTGTTTGATGTTAGCTGTAAGTTTTTCATAGATGCCCTTAAGGAGATTGAGAAGGTTCCTTCTATTCCTAGTTTGCAGAGAGATTTTTTTATAAAAGGGGGCTCAATTTTGTCAAATGTCTTTTCTGTGTCTATTTAAATAATCATATGGGTTTTCTCCTTTTTTCTATTAATATGTGGAATCTCACTAATTAATTTTTGACTGTTTAAACAGTGTTCCATTCCTGGAATAAACCCCTCTTGGTCAAGATATATTATTATTTTAATATATTTTGGAGTCAGTTTGCTAAAAATTTATTCAGATTTTTCCTATGTTCATTAGGGATATTGTTCTATAATTTTCTTGTGATGTCTTTGTCTCTGCTATCTGGGTAGCACTCACCTTAGAGAATGAGTTGGGAAATGTTCCTTCTATTTCTTAGAAAAAATTGTGTAGAATTGGTATTATTTACTTCCTAATGTTTGATGTATTCACCAGTGAAGACATTGGGGCCTGAAGTGTTCTTCATGGGAAGGTTCTGAATTATGAATTCAATGCTTTTAATTGATATAGGGCTATTTATCCAGGTTATCTGGTTTTTGTTGAGTAAACTTTGGTAGTTTGCATCTTTAAAGGAATTTACGTCCATTTCATGCTTTTAGTGTCTGTAGGCTTTCTAGTGGTCTTGTCCTGCCTTTCATTATGATATCAAAATTTATGTATTTCCTCTTCATTTTTGATCAGATCATTTTCGGTAAAGGTATATCAATTTTTTTTTCAGCTTTCCCAAGAACCAGCTTCTGGGTTCATGGATTTTCTCTTTTGTTTGTTGTTTTCTGTTTTATTGATTTATCTTCATTATTTCTTTCCTTCTACTTTTTTGGATTTAATTTGATCTTTTTTTCCTGATTACTTAAGGTAGAAACCTAGACCCCTGATGTTAAATATTTCTTTTTCTATATAAGTATTAAAAACTATACATTCCCCTTAAGTACAGCTTTAGTTGCATCCCACAAATTTCTGTGTATTGTATTTTCATTATAGTTCCGTTCAAAGTATTTTTCTTGTTGTTTCTTCTTTGACCTATGAATTAATTAATTTTTAAATATTTGAGATTTAATTATTTGACAGATATTAATTTTTAATTTACTATCTTTATTTCACCTTCATTCTTGAATAATTTTTTCACTGGATATAGAATTTTAGGTTGAAAGCTTTTTTTTTCCCCAGCAGTTTAAAGATGTTTTTTCATTCTCTCCTGGCCTCAATAGTTCCTGAAGAAAAGAAGGCTGTTAATCAAATGATTGTTCCCTTGTATATTAGCTGTGATTTTTCTCTTGCTGTTTTTAAGTTTTGCTCTTTATTTTCAGCTTTCAAGAGTTAGACTATGAGGTTGCACTTCTACATGTACAATTCAATGACATTGATTACATTCTTGAAGGTGTGCAACCATTCTCACCCTCCTTTTCCCAATTATTTCTTTACCATTAACATGAACTCACAGTCCCCTAAGTTTCTTCTCTAACCTTTCTAGTTGCAGTTATCAATTTGATCTCATGTAGATAGCAAAGCATTCTTTATGTTTATCCTGCTTGATGTTTCTTGAGCATCTTGAATTTGTAAATTTATGTTTTATAAAATTTGGAAAAATTTACCATTATTTTTCATTTTAATTCTCTCTTTTTTTTCTCTTCTGGGATTCCAATTACATGTATGTTAGACCTTTTGATATGATCTACCAAGTCCTTAGAATTCAGTTCATTTTTTAATCTCTTTTCTCTCTGATATTCACTTGGATAGTTTCTATTCATCTATCTTCAAATTCACTTAATTGTTACTCTGTCATTGTTACTCTGCTCTTAAGTCCATCTGATGATTTTTTTTTTTTCAATTTTAGATGTTATATTTCTTAGTTCTAGAGTTTCCATTTTTTTATTGATTTAAATTCTCTGCTGGAATTTTCTTTTATTCATTATGAACATTTTTTTTCCTTTACTGCAGAGTCATAATAGCCGCTTTAAAATGCTTGTGTGCTAAGTCCAACATTTGGATCATTTTAGAGTTAGTTTTAGTTAATTTTATTTCCTCTTAAGAATATGCTCCATTTTCTTGGCTCTTCCCTTGTTGTGTGTTGTTGATTGTATCCTGGAGATTATGAGTGTTAATTGTGGAGGCTCTGGATTCTGCTGCTTTTCTCTCATGAATGTTGTTTATTTTATTTTAGCAAGCTATTTTCTTGGTTTGTACTCAAGTTGGAAACTGAATTTCTGGTGTAACAGCTCCAATCTCAGTTCATAACTTTTGTCATTAGCAGAGCTGTTTTGAGTCTGCTCTGCACATTCATGGTTCAAGAATCATCCAGAATAAGAGCACATAGAATTTGGAGATTCCCTCTTTGACCTTTTTGCTTTTAGTAATCCCCCTGCCTCTCTGGTGACTGTAGTTTCCTCAGATTCAATCATTTGTTTCTCCAGGAATAAAAGTCTGTGGTTTTTTCACTGTCGTCTCTGCTGTTCCTGAAGTCTCACTGACTGTACCTAGCCTCAGGCTAAAAGAACAAAGGGGGAAACTCACTCTACACAATTCCTTTCTTTCTTTCTTTTTTTATAATTTTTATTGTGCTTTAAGTGAAAGTTAACAAGTCAGTCTGTCACATATAAGTTTATATACACCTTACTACATACTCCCATTTACTCTCCCCCTAATGAGTTAGCCCGCTCCCTCCTTCCAGTCACAGCTCCTTTCTTATGAGCATGAACTTCCCATAAGAATTTACCTACATCTCTTCACTCTCTAGTGACTTCAGCTAGCTGCTTTTCACACTGTGTCCAGAATATATAGCTATTATTCTCAAGAGGATCTGTACCTTCCTCAGCCCTTTTGCTTTATTTTCTTTTTAACCAGCCTTGAACTAGTAAATTTGACTTTTGTCTGTGTGGGGGCATTCTATGGTTGCCTCCAGTCATCTCAGTTTCACAGATATTGATTACTCTAAACTACGTGACAATGAGGATTTCCATTTAAATTTTTTAAATTTGGTGCAAATTGATGCGAACTTTGTACCTACATATAAGATAATGGTATATGAGCTATTCCTTGCATTTAGAATATAACTAAAATTAATTCATAGTTTTTGAAATGAAATAAATTGAGCCTAAGGAATAATTTGATGTTGCTGTCTATTTAATTTTTAAGAGAATAATATTTACATATAAGCAGTGCCTGAAATTACTCCTCTTTCACAAGATTCTAACAGTGTAATATTATCACTAAGTACATCAGTGCCTTGGGGCTACCTTGCCCTATTATTATTTTTTTTTTATTAACTTTTATTGAGCTTCAAGTGAACGTTTACAAATCAAGTCAGTCTGTCACATATAAGTTTACATACATCTTACTCCATAGTCCCACTTGCTCTCCCCCTAATGAGTCAGCCCTTCCAGTCTCTCCTTTCGTGACAATTTTGCCAGCTTCTGACTCTCTCTATCCTCCCATCCGCCCTCCAGACAGGAGATGCCAACACAGTCTCAAGTGTCCATCTGATATAATTAGCTCACTCTTCATCAGCATCTCTCTCCTACCCACTGTCCAGTCCCTTTCATGTCTGATGAGTTGTCTTCGGGGATGGTTCCTGTCCTGTGCCAACAGAAGGTTTGGGGACCATGACCGCCGGGATTCCTCTAGTCTCAGTCAGACCATTAAGTATGGTCTTTTTATGAGAATTTGGGGTCTGCATCCCACTTATCTCCTGCTCCCTCGGGGGTTCTCTGTTGTGCTCCCTGTCAGGGCAGTCATCGATTGTGGCTGGGCACCAACTAGTTCTTCTGGTCTCAGGATGATGTAGGTCTCTGGTTCATGTGGCCCTTTCTGTCTCTTGGACTCTTAGTTGTCGTGTGACCTTGGTGTTCTTCATTCTCCTTTGATCCAGGTGGGTTGAGACCAATTGATGCATCTTAGATGGCCGCTTGTTAGCATTTAAGACCTCAGACGCCACATTTCAAAGTGGGATGCAGAATGTTTTCATAATAGAATTATTTTGCCAATTGACTTAGGAGTCCCCTCAAACCACGGTCCCCAAACCCCCGCCCTTGCTCCGCTGACCTTTGAAGCATTCAGTTTATCCCGGAAACTTCTTTGCTTTGGGTCCATTCCAATTGAGCTGACCTTCCATGTATTGAGTGTTGTCTTTCCCTTCACCTAAAGCCATTCTTATCTACTAATTAATCAGTAAAAAACCCTCTCCCTCCGTCCCTCCCTCCCCACCTCGTAACCACAAAAGTATGTGTTCTTCTCAGTTTATACTATTTCTCAAGATCTTATAATAGTGGTCTTATACAGTATTTGTCCTTTTGCCTCTGACTAATTTTGCTCAGCATAATGCCTTCCAGGTTCCTCCATGTTATGAAATGTTTCAGAGATTCGTCACTGTTCTTTATCGATGCGTAGTATTCCACTGTGTGACTACACCACAATTTATTTACCCATTCATCCGTTGATGGACACCTTGGTTGCTTCCAGCTTTTTGCTATTGTAAACAGTGCTGCAATAAACATGGGTGTGCATATATCTGTTCATGTAAAGGCTCTTATTTCTCTAGGGTATATTCCGAGGAGTGGGATTTCTGGGTTGTATGGTAGTTCTATTTCTAACTGTTTAAGATAATGCCAGGTAGATTTCCAAAGTGGTTGTACCATTTTACATTCCCACCAGCAGTGTATAAGAGTTCCAATTTCTCTGCAGCCTCTCCAAGATTTATTATTTTGTGTTTTTTGGATTAATGCCAGCCTTGTTGGAGTGAGAGGGAATCTCATTGTAGTTTTAATTTGCATTTCTCTAATGGCTAATGATCGAGAGCATTTTCTCATGTATCTGTTAGCTGCCTGAATATCTTCTTTAGTGAAGTGTGTGTTCATATCCTTTGCCCACTTCTTGATTGGGTTGTTTGTCTTTTTGTGGTTGAGTTTTGACAGAATCATATAGATTTTAGAGATCAGGCTCTGGTTGGAGATGTCGTAGCTGAAAATTCTTTCCCAGTCTGTAGGTGGTCTTTTTACTCTTTTGGTGAAGTCTTTAGATGAGCATAGGTGTTTGATTTTTAGGAGTTCCCAGTTATCTGGTTTCTCTTCGTCATTTTTGGTAATGTTTTATATTCTGTTTATGCCTTGTATTAGGGCTCCTAGGGTTGTCCCTATTTTTTCTTCCATGATCTTTATCGTTTTAGTCTTTATGTTTAGGTCTTTGATCCACTTGGATTTAGTTTTTGTGCTTGGTGTGAGGTATGGTCCTGTTTCATTTTTTTGCAAATGGATATCCAGTTATGCCAGCACCATTTGTTAAAAAGACTATCTTTTCCCCAATTAACTGACACTGGGCCTTTGTCAAATATCAGCTGGTCATATGTGGATGGATTTATATCTGGGTTCTCAGTTCTGTTCCACTGGTCTATGTGCCTGTTGTTGAACCAATACCAGGCTGTTTTGACTACTGTGGCTGTATAATAGGTTCTGAAATCAGGTAGAGTGAGGCCTCCCACTTCTTCTTTTTCAGTAATGCTTTGCATATCCGAGGCTTCTTTCCCTTCCATATGAAGTTGGTGATTTGTTTCTCTATCACCTTAAAAAAGGACATTGGAATTTGGATCGGAAGTGCATTGTATGTATAGATGGCTTTTGCTAGAATAGACATTTTTACTATGTTAAGTCTTCCTATCCATGAGCAAGGTATGTTTTTCCACTTAAGTATGTCCTTTTCAATTTCTTGTAGTAGAGCTTTGTAGTTTTCTTTGTATGGGTCTTTTACATCCTTGGTAAGATTTATTCCTGAGTATTTTATCTTCTCGGGGGCTACTGTGAATGGTATTGATTTGGTTATTTCCTCTGCGATGTTCTTTTTGTTGATGTAGGGGAATCCAAGTGATTTTTGTATGTTTATCTTACAACCTGAGACTCTGCCAAACTCTTCTATTAGTTTCAGTAGTTTTCTGGAGGATTCCTTAGGGTTTTCTGTGTATAAGATCATGTCATCTGCAAATAGAGATAATTTTACTACCTCCTTGCCAATCTGGATGCCCTTTATTTCTTTGTCTAGCCTAATTGCTCTGGCTAGGACTTCTAGCACAATGTCGAATAAGAGCGGTGGTAAAGGGCATCCTTGTCTGGTTCCCGTTCTCAAGGGAAATGCTTTCAGGTTCTCTCCATTTAGAGTGATGTTGGCTGTTGGCTTTGCATAGATGTCCTTTATTATGTTGAGGAATTTTCCTTCAATTCCTATTTTGGTGAGAGTTTTTATCATAAATGGGTGTTGGACTTTGTCAAATGCTTTTTCTGCATCAATTGATAACATCATGTGGTTTTTGTCTTTTGTTTTATTTATGTGGTGGATTACATTAATGGTTTTTCTAATATTAAACCAGCCTTGCATAGCTGGTATAAATCCCACTTGGTCGTGGTGAATTATTTTTTTGATATGTTGTTGAATTCTATTGGCTAGAATTTTGTTGAGGATTTTTGCATCTATGTTCATGACGGATATAGGTCTGTAATTTTCTTTTTTTGTAATGTCTTTACCTGGTTTTGGTATCAGGGAGCTGGTGGCTTCATAGAATAAGTTGGGTAGCATTCCGTCGTTTTCTATGCTTTGAAATAACTTTAGTAGTAGTGGTGTTAGCTCTTCTCTGAAAGTTTGGTAGAACTCTGCAGTGAAGCCGTCCGGGCCAGGGCTTTTTTTTGTTGGGAGTTTTTTGATTACCCTTTCAATCTCTTTTTTTGTTATGGGTCTATTTAGTTGTTCTACTTCTGAATGTGTTAGTTTAGGTAGGTAGTGTTTTTCCAGGAATTCATCCATTTCTTCTAGGTTTGCAAATTTGTTAGAGTACAATTTTTCATAATAATCTGATATGATTCTTTTAATTTCATTTGGTTCTGTTGTGATGTGGCCCTTCTTGTTTCTTATTCGGGTTATTTGCTTCCTTTCCTGTATTTCTTTAGTCAGTCTAGCCAATGGTTTATCAATTTTGTTAATTTTTTCAAAGAACCAGCTTTTGGCTTTGTTAATTCTTTCAATTGTTTTTCTGTTCTCTAATTCATTTAGTTCAGCTCTAATTTTTATTATTTGTTTTCTTCTGGTGCCTGATGGATTCTTTTGTTGCTCAGTTTCTATTTGTTCAAGTTGTAGGGACAGTTCTCTGCTTTTGGCTCTTTCTTCTTTTTGTATGTGTGCATTTATCGATATAAATTGGCCTCTGAGCACTGCTTTTGCTGTGTCCCAGACGTTTTGATAGGAAGTATTTTCATTCTCATTGCATTCTATGAACTTCCTTATTCCCTCCTTGATGTCTTCTATAACCCAGTCTTTTTTCAGGAGGGTATTGTTCATTTTCCAAGTATTTGATTTCTTTTCCCTAGTTTTTCTGTTATTGATTTCTAGTTTTATTGCCTTGTGGTCTGAGAAGATGCTTTGTAATATTTCGATGTTTTGGATTCTGCAAAGGTTTGTTTATGACCTAATATGTGGTCTAGTCTAGAGAATGTTCCATGTGCGCTATAAAAAAAAGTATACTTTGCAGCAGTTGGGTGGAGAGTTCTGTATAAGTCAATGAGGTCAAGTTGGTTGATTGTTGTAAGTAGGTCTTCCGTGTCTCTATTGAGCTTCTTACTGGATGTCCTGTCCTTCTCCGAAAGTGGTGTGTTGAAGTCTCCTACTATAATTGTGGAGGTGTCTATCTCACTTTTCAGTTCTGTTAATATTTGATTTATGTATCTTGCAGCCCTGTCATTGGGTGCATAAATATTTAATATGGTTATGTCTTCCTGATCAAATGTCTCTTTTATCATTATGTAGTGTCCTTCTTTATCCTTTGTGGTGGATTTAAGTCTAAAGTCTATTTTGTCAGAAATTAATATTGCTACTCCTCTTCTTTTTTGCTTATTGTTTGCTTGATATATTTTTTTCCATCCTTTGAGTTTTAGTTTGTTTGTGTCTCTAAGTCTAAGGTGTGTCTCTTGTAGGCAGCATATAGACGGATTGTGTTTCTTTATCCAGTCTGAGACTCTCTGTCTCTTTATTGGTGCATTTAGTCCATTTACATTCAGCGTAATTATAGATAAATAAGTGTTTAGTGTTGTCATTTTGATGCCTTTTTATGTGTGTTGTTGACAATTTCATTTTTCCACTTACTTTTTTGTGCTGAGACGTTTTTCTTAGTAAATTGTGAGATCCTCATTTTCATAGTGTTTGACTTTATGTTAGTTGAGTCGTTACGTTTTTCTTGGCTTTTATTTTGAGTTCTGGAGTTGTTATACCTCTTTGTGGTTACCTTAATATTTACCCCTATTTTTCTAAGTAAAAACCTAACTTGTGTTGTTTTATATCGCCTTTTATCACTCTCCATATGGCAGTTCTATGCCACCTGTATTTAGTCCCTCTTTTTGATTATTGTGATCTTTTACATATTGACTTCAATGATTCCCTGTTATGAGCATTTTTTTTTTTTAATTAATTCTCTAAATCTGTGTTTGTTGTTCAGGGTTCGTAGATTGTTATGTATGTGATCGATTCACTTGTTTTTCCGAGTCTTTGTTGCAAGAGGTATCCGAGGTAGCATCTACCTAGTCCGCCATCTCGGCCCCGCCTCTGTGATCGCCCTATTATTTTTAACAAAGACAGGGATGGGAGCTGCGAGATGATCATCTGTTGCAGTTATTAGGTAAACTGTTTTGGAGAGGAATTCTAATGCTATGGAGAATCTGGTAAATGTAAACACTGACTCCAAATTTAGTTATATGTTTCATCATTTATGAATCAATCATGCAAATTTGACTTGGTTCAAGTTACTCGTTAGATCTATTTTCCTTAGTTTCTTCATCTGTGATAGAGGGGAAGACTTGTGGGGCTGTGGAGAAAATAGATGAAATAATTTGGCACAGTGTTAGGCACGCAGTGACAGCATAATAATTATCCCTGGTAACAACACTGTGGTGGCTTTGTAACGTGTCATCAATTCAGCTTGGCTAAACTATGTTTCCCAGAAATCTCTTTCCTATACACTTCCAGTTAGGATGGGCCACAAGAGAGATTGTAGTGAGATATTTGGAAGACAAATGTGAAACAGCAATTATTTTGTCATTCACACACATAGTTGTTTATTTTCTAGCTCTCCTCATTGGTATGGGGCAGAAAACAAACCTACCACAGCTCCACCTTCTTCTGGGTCCTGCTTTAGCTTGTCTGACGCCTGTGCAATTTGTGTGCATTTAGTTCCATGACTAAAGGCCCTCGCTTCTACAGGGCAGACATATCATTCAGGTCAGAGGTCACAAGACCTAACATAAGTTTCAGTTCGTTCTTATGGGCACTAGCTCATATTTGTGTGTTCCAGTCTGTCCTTCTTCTCTACTTTATATCTATCGTCCCTTGCTGATGGTTTGCCTTGTGTCCTTCAATCCCTAGTACCAGATGTAAGCAACAGACTTCAGAGACTGCTTAACCAGATCCCACAATTGCATAATGTCAAATCCCTGTGACAAAGCAATCAACCAGTCAGTCTTTCTTTCTACACACACACACACACACACATACACACACAGTGTTTCTACTTCTCTGACTGAACCCTGGCTACTACCAATAATACAGGCAATACTGGAGAGTAATTCAATTTTCAATACTTGAATTCAATTTTAAAAACCCTCTTTTGATGGCTTGTGATCATGAATGGTTATTAATATGGTACCTTGGTGCTTTTGAAAATATCAGGGTAATATGTTGCTAAACACATTTGAAGAGCATTAGCACTTCTAATAATAATAATAAAGATTAACTAATGCTTCTTGAGTATTTACTGTGTCAGATGCTATTTCAAATATTTTAGAAGAACCCTAAGAAGTAGGTTTTACTGTCATTCCCATTTTACAGATGAGGAAAATAAGACCACACCCAAGTAACTTCCTGAAGTCACACAGTTAATACATGATACAGCCAGGACTTGCACACACCGTGCTGGTACCAGAGCCTGTGCTCCACACTGCTTTCTGATGCCAGCAGTTACTGTGAAATTCCAAGAGCGAAAACGAACTAACAACATCCCTGAAAATGAACTGGGTGATTGCTTAAAAGGGAAAGATGAGAGCATAAGAGGGTGGCAGTTCCTTGAGACTCACATTGGCTGGGTGGCGTTGATGATTTTCCAGCCTTCTCACTTTAGAAGATCATGTTCTTTCGTCAAAAATTATTTTATCTCCTTTCTTTCCTTATTCCTTTTTTTTTTTCCCACTGTCCCTCTCCACCCCCAGCTTTCTCCTTTTTTGATCTTTTTCTTGCCAGCATTCCAGGCTGGGAATATTTTTAGGAGCAGCTTGTTACATGATCTTTCACTAAAAATAATACGAGTCAAGTTATTGGCAAAAGAGTTAGCCTTGGAGGAACACCAATTGTGCAAAGCCTGGAAAGCGGTGAGGTAGATCCGTCCTGGTTTTAAAAACAAAATAAACCTCCGAGACTTTGTATCTGGTGGTGAGGGTGCTGAGACTAATGGAGCTGAATGACTATCCAGTGCTTCTATGGGCTCTGCTGACTTGAGTGTGTGAGGCCTTGCTAGACATGTGTTTTGGGACAAATTTGGATATGTGGAAGTGATATATCTCATTCTCCTCTAATGGCCTTTGAAAGTTTGAGTTCCTCAGGGCTCTGCTCTCTTCTCTTTTTACTCTGCCCACTCTCCTCTGGAAAACCCACACATTCCCATTCAATTTTTGTATACAGTTGGGCAGCTTAGTGGTTCAGAGTGTGGACTAGGGAGCCAGGCTGTCTGGTTTGAATCTGGGCTGTGCACTCCCCAGCTGGGTAACTTTAGTAATTCTACCACCACCAAACCAGTTGCCATTGAGTTGATTCCAACTCATGGTGACTCCATGTGTGACAGAGTAGAGCTGTGTTTCCTAGGGTTTTAAATGGATGATTTTCTAGAAGTAATCACTTGAACTTCCAACCTTTTGGTTAGCAGCCAAACGCGTTAACCCTTGGTACCACCCAGTTTTCTCATAGGTAAAACAGATTTAACAGTTTTGCTTAAACTGTGAGGGTTTTTAGCTAGATTAAACAATTTTGTATTTATAAAGTGCTTAGAAACTGTAAAGTGACTGGGAAATAGTAAGCATTTAAAAATGTTTATTAAATAAATCTGCAAATATATCTGTCTAGTTCAGACACTTCCTCTGTGTTCTAGACCCAAACAACCGTTGACTCCTTGTATCCACTTCGATATATCACAAGCTCATTTCCAGAACTGAATTCAATCTTTCTCCTAAAACACCTTCTGCCTTGGCATTCTCCATGCCAGGAATCACCCTCTCCCCATTCATTCCCTCATCTAGAAACATGAAGGTCAGTTTCATCTCACTCTACCTCACTCACTCTGTCCGTCAACTGTCTTTGAATTCTGCCTCCTAAATATTTTTCATGCCCTCCTATTTCTCCCTGTAACCTTTGTCACCACTGGTGGGCCGTGTCACCATCATCTGTTTTCTCAACCATAGCAATAAACTCCCAATAGTCTCCTTGTATCCGTGCTTACACTTCTCCGATTGATCCCTCAAACTGCGGCAAAGGGAATTCTTTAAAATAAACGAATATGACAGTGATATGTGCCTTTTAAAAACCCTTCTGTGAACTTCCGTGGATCTTGGTTCATAAAGCTTCAGATCTTCATCTTGGCCTTCAAGGCCCTTTGCATTCTGGCCTCTACTTACCTCTCCAGCTTCAACCCTCGCTCTCTCTCATCCTTCTTCCTGTCTTTTCACTTTGTGGGTCTTCTTTGGACTCACTGAACACATTGTTTTCCTTTCCACCTCAGAATCTTCAGAGATGTTGCTTCTTCTGCATAGAATATTAGTCCTGACCCTTCACCATCTCCACCTATCTATTTCACTCTTCCTTCAAGAATCGAGACTCAGATGCCACTCCTCATTCCAGATCAGTTTAGGGTCTCCTGTTGAACATTTCAATCACACCCTTGCTTTACTTTTGGGTCATTTATTACAATCATAATTAAATATTTTTTATTTAATTTCTGTCTTCCCACCAGACACCCCACTAGGAAAAATTCTGTTTATCTTGTATTTCTTGCTCCTAGAATGAGCTAAAAAAAAAAAAAAAAAAGTTTAATGAAACAAATACATTTACAGTTTTAGTCAAGTCATCACACTTTGATCCCTGTCGATGGGCATAGGTAAGGAATAAATTAAGCAGCTGCTTCCCTCTGAAACTTATCTACTTAAAAAAGTATCCTGGGTCCATAGATCCTAAACTTCTAGAAATGCTATGCCCACATTTTTTAGAAGGATTTTATTTCAAATTATCTTAGCCCAGCTTAGAACCATGCTTGATATCCCTGAAGACATTTGCTGCAAATGTTCATTGTCTATATTTTTGCATAGTTTACAAAGAAAAGTCTACTCCTATTTCTACACAGTCTCTTTCCCAAGGTGCACCTTTATTTCTGTTTGTAACAGAACATGAAGAACAACCAAATCTCTTTGTGACCTTTTGTTTCGAATTTGTCCCTCATTGCCCATAATGAGCCACAAATCATTGAAACAGGTAATGCTCTTTATCATTCCTCAGTGACCAAATTACCAGGAAAGCACAATAATACTCCTGAAACAAAAGAAAAAGGGAATGAAAGCCTGCTGAAAGGACACATTTACATTCGTAAGGATTTCTAGCTACTTTTGTGAAACAAGCTACAGTGAATGAATCAGGAACTTTATCAGATCTTTATTTCAGGGAAGCAAGATGAAAAGGAAGCAAAAGTCGTGCTGTATATTGAATAGTCAATTATCAAGTCTGAAGCTTTGTGTAATAATGGCATATAATATTTTACATTATCCGATACATTATAAGAAAACAAACAACCAGTTGTCTTTGAGTCAGCTCCGGGTCATGATGACGCCGTGTGTATCAGAGTAGAACTGTGCTCCACGGGGTTTTCATTTGCTGATTTTCTGGAAGTAGATCACCAGGCCTTTCTTTCGAGGCAGCTCTGGGTGGACTCAAACTTCCAACCTTTTGGTTAGCAGTTGGGTACATTAACTGTTTGCATCATCCAGGGACTAACATATTTATATTATTTATATTTAAATTATAATATAATTTGGGGAAAAATTGTAGAAATAGAAAAGGAAAAAAAAAAATGAATATAAATGTTTAGCCCTAATACACAACCATTTATTTTTGGTTGGTTTTTGTTCTCAAGAAAAATTTCCTCAAATTTTAAAACATGTTTATCTGACTCTCTCGATTCACTTATGTGGATAATTGTTGCATTTTTTTTTTCTCTCTCAATTGGATATGGAAATGAAGCAACGGAAAACACTTTCTTTTTCCGTGTAGACTGGTTGCATCTCTCTGCTTTGCTTAATCCTTGAACTCTTCCAGGGATTTAAAACTCCATTTAAAAATGTTCCATCATGCTTGTTAAGTTGAATTAGATTATTGACATTGGTGAACTAGCCAGGCCTCATGAGAACACATCATTGCTCCACAGAATCATTTAGCTCAATTTTCAAAGGGGGCCATGGATGTTCTGAAGTCAAACACATATTTTGGATATTTCATCCCTTCTCTTCATAACTAATTTAGTCTTTTTTCCCCAAGTCCTTTGAATTGATTATATTTTTGTAAGTATAGCTTCTTGGTAGTAAAAAATTCTGCAAAGATATTGCCTTCTACATGAAGTTACACTTCTCACTACTAAAATAGCTCTCAAATGTTTCAAAAGCAGTATCCTTATTCTAAGGATCATTTAAGGATTTGATGTTCATTTATATAAAATGTTTATAGTTTTACAAGTCTCCACAAGGTGGTTTCTAAGCCTCCATTTTCACTAACTAAAGAGTCCCAATCTTGCTATTCTGTCATCGCGTGGCTCGTTGATCTTCTTTTGAGTAGCAGACATTTGTCAGTTTTTGGTCAACCAAAATCCGTTCTACCTACCAGCTATTAATTGGGAATATATCCCTTGCTATGAGTCAGAACTGACTCAACAGTAATGGGTTTTGTTTTGTTTTGTTTTATATTCCTTGTTACGCTTACTTTACATGCCTTCAACCCTGGCCTGGGGAAGGTGTCTGAGCCAGGCCTGGCCACTTATAGTCTCATATTCTCCTGGCCTCAGAAATTTGTTTATAGATGGACATGTGATCAAGTCAGTGCCATTGAGATGCCATGAAATGTTGGAACTTTTGGGACAGAGGAAGGTGTTCTTTTTTGGCCGAATGAAAACAGGAAGCGATACATATTCCGAGGCTGTAGCAGCTACTTTTCAGTCACAAAGGGGAACTCTTTCTGAGACTGGAACCACTGTCATTAAGCAGTAGCTGTTCACACCCTAGAAGGAAGTCGAGCCTGGGCCTTAAAATGTCATTAATATCCGATAATAATCAGTTCCTAATCTCTGAAGGGTGATGTGAGTTATCTTATGGAATTTCAGAGAGCTCAGCTATGGATTGAAATGTGTCACCCCAAAATACATACTGGAATTCTAACCCCTATATATGTGGATATAATCCTGTTTGGAAATAGAGTTGTCTTTGTTATGCTAATAAGGCTGTACGAGTGCAACAAGACAAAAAGAAAAAAAAAAAAAAAGCCCATTGCCTATTGAGGCAATTCCAACTCATAGTGACCCTGTAGGACAGAGTAAAACTGCCCCATAAGGTTTGTTTCCTAGGAGCACCTGGTAGATTCGAACTGTCGACCCTTTAGTTAGCAGGCATAACCCCCTTTTTTTTTTTTTTTAGAATTTCCTTTTTTTAAAAAAAAATAATTTTTATTGTGCTTTAAGTGAAAGTTTACAAATCAAGTCAGTCTCTCACACAAAAACCCATATACAACTTGCTACACACCCCCATTTACTCTCCACCTAATGAGACAGCCCACTCTCTCCCTCCACTCTCTCTTTTCCTGTCCATTTCGCCAGCTTCTAACCCCCTCCATCTTCTCATCTCCCCGCCAGGCAGGAGATGCCAACATAGTCTCAAGTGTCCACCTGATCCAAGAAGCTAACTCCTCACCAGCATCCCTCTCCAACCCATTGTCCAGTCCAATCCACGTCTGAAGAGTTGGCTTCGGGAATGGTTCCTGTCCCTGGGCCAATAGAAGGTCTGGGGGCCATGACCACCGGAGCCCTTCTAGTCTCAGTCAGACCATTAAGTCTGGTCTTATGAGAATTTGGGGTCTGCATCCTACTGTTCTCCTGCTCCCTCAGGGATTCTCTGTTGTGTTCCCTGTCAGGGCAGTCATCGGTTATAGCCGGGCACCATCTAGTTCTTCTGGTCTCAGGATGATGTAGTCGCTGGTTCGTGTGGCCCTTTCTGTCTCTTGGGCTTGTAATCACCTTGTGTCCTTGGTGTTTTTCATTCTCCTTTGATCCAGGTGGGTTGAGACCGATTGATGCATCTTAGATGGCTGCTTGCTAACGTTTAAGACCCCAGACGCCACTCTTCAAAGTGGGATGCAGAATGTTTTCTTAATAGATTTTATTATGCCAATTGACTTAGATGTCCCCTGAAACCATGGTCCCCAGACCCCTGCCCCTGCTATGCTGGCCTTCGAAGCATTCAGTTTATTCAGGAAACGTATTTGCTTTTGGTTTAGTCCAATTGTGCTGACCTCCCCTGTATTGTGTGCCGTCTTTCCCTTTACCTAAAGTAGTTCTTATCTACTATCTAATTAGTGAATGCCCCTCTCCCACCCTCCCTCCCTCCCCCCTCCTGTAACCACACAAGAATGTGTTCTTCTCAGTTTAAACTATTTCTCAAGTTCTTACAATAGTGGTCTTATACAATTTTTGTCCTTTTGCAACTGACTAATTTCACTCAGCATAACGCCTTCCAGGTTCCTCCATGTTATGAAATGTTTCACAGATTCCTCACTGTTCTTTATCGATGTGTAGTATTCCATTGTGTGAATATACCATAATTTATTTAACCATTCATCCGTTGATGGGCACCTTGGTTGCTTCCATGTTTTTGTTATTGTAAACAGTGCTGCAATAAACATGGGTGTGCATATATCTGTTTGTGTAAAGGCTCTTATTTCTCTAGGATATATTCCAAGGAGTGGGATTGCTGGATCATATGGTACTTCTATTTCTAGCTTTTTAAGGAAGTGCCAAATCAATTTCCAAAGTAGTTGTACCTTTTGACATTCCCACCAGCAATGTAGAAGTGTTCCAATCTCTCCACAGCCTCTCCAACATTTATTCTTTTGTGTTTTTTGGATTAATGCCAGCCTTGTTGGAGTGAGATGAAATCTCATTGTAGTTTTGATCTGCATTTCTCTAATGGCTAATGATCGTGAAGATTTCCTCATGTATCTGTTAGCTACCTGAATCTGTTCTTTAGTGAAGTGTCTATTCATATCTTTTGCCCATTTTTTAATTGGGTTGTCTTTTTGCAGTTGAGATTTTGCAGTATCGTGTAGATTTTAGAGATCAGGCACTGATCAGAAATGTCATAGCTAAAAACTTTTTCCCAGTATGTAGGTAGTCTTTTTACTCTTTTGGTGAAGTCTTTGGATGAGCATAGGGGTTTGATTTTTAGGAGCTCCTAGTTATCTAGTTTTTTTTCTACTTTCTTTGTAATGTTTTGTATACTGTTTGTGCCATGTATTAGGGCTCCTAACGTTGTCCCTAGTTTTTCTTCCACGATCTTTATCATTTTAGATTTTATATTTAGGTTTTTGATCCATTTTGAGCTCTTTTTTGCACATGGAGTGAGGTATGGGTCTTGTTTCATTTTTTGCACATGGATATCCAGTTATTCCAGCACCATTTGTTAAAAAAACTGTCTTTTCCCCATTTGACTGTTTTGGGGCCTTTGTCAAATATCAACTGCTCATATGTGGATGGATTTATGTCTGGATTCTCAATTCTGTTCCATTGGTCCATGTATCTGTTGTTGTACCAGGATCAGGATGTTTTGACTACTGTGGCGGTATAATAGGTTCTAAAATCAGGTAAAGTAAGGCCTACCACTTTGTTTTTCTTTTTCAGTAATGCCTTATTTATCCGGGGCCTTTTTCCCTTCCATGTGCAATTGGTGATTTGTTTCTTCATCTCATTGAAGAATGTCGTTGGGATTTGGATCGGAATTGCATTAAATGTATAGATCGCTTTTGGTAGAATAGACATTTTTATAATGTTAAGTCTTCCTATCCACGAGCAAGGTATGTTCTTCCACTTCTGTAAGTCTCTTTTGGTTTCTTGCAGAAGTGTTCTGTAGTTTTCTTTGTATAAGTCTTTTACATCTCTGGTAAGATTTATTCCTAAGTATTTTATCTTCTTGGGGGCTACTGTAAATGGCATTGATTTGGTGATTTCCTCTTCGATGTTCTTTTTGTTGGTGTAGAGGAATCCAACTGATTTTTGTATGTTTATCTTGTTTCCTGATACTCTGCTGAACTCTTCTATTAGTTTCAGTAGTTTTCTGTGTATAAGATCATGCTGTTTGCAAATGGAGATACTTTGCCTTCTTCCTTGTCAATCTGGATGCCCTTTATTTCTTTATCTAGCCTAATTGCTCTGGCTAGGACTTCCAGCACAATGTCGAATAAGAGTGGTGTTAAAGGGCACCCTTGTCTGGATCCCAATCTCAATGGGAATGTTTTCAGGCTCTCTCCATTTAGGATGATGTTGCAGCCATAACTCCTAACCAGTATGCCACCAGGGTTTCCACAGGGTATGTCCTAAACCTAATCACTTCTGAAATACAAAAAAGAGCAGATTAGACACAGAGGCAGGACAAATGGGGGAAGACAGCTTCCATGCGAGAATCACCAAGGAACCAAGGAAGGCCAGAGCTATAGAAGCTGAAAGGAACAAAGATCTTCCCCTATAACTGATGCCCTGAATCTTGACCTCTAGCCTCCTGAACTGTGAGAAAATAAATTTCTATTCTGTAAAGCCACCTCCTTGTGGTATTTGTGTTACTAGTTCACTAAGACAAGCTCCCAAGATAAAATGCCTGCTGGGAAAACCTCAAGAGTTTTTGAGGGCTGTGGAAACCAAGTCCAATTGTTGGTGATATAAATCAGTTGCAGGGTTTGTTGTTGTTAGTTGCCATCAAGTCGGCACTGACTCATGACGACCCCATATACGACAGAATGAAATGTTGCCCCAGTCCTGTGCCATCTTCATGATTGTTGGTATGCTCAAGTCCATTGTTGTGGCCACTGTATATTTTGAGGGCTTCCAACCTAGGGGGCTCATCTCCCAACACTGTATCAGACAATATTTTGTTATGATTCATAAGGTTTTCTTTGGCTAATTTTTGGAAGTAGAATGCCAGGCCTTTCTTCCTACTCTGTGTTAGTCCGAACTCTCCACTGAAACCTGTCCACAAAATACCTGCAGATATTTGAAATATTGGTGGCATAAGCTCCAGCACTACAGCAACATGCAAGTCCCCACAGTATGACAAACTGACCAATAGTGAAGAGGGATTAAAAAACTTGCTCAAAGTCACACAGTTTTAAAATGGCAGAGCTGGGATTTGAACTCAGGCCTGCCTAATAGTTGAACCCGTTACCTTTATCACTACTGCTTCTGTAATCACTAGTATCATTAATTTGGTGCCTGCTGTCATCTGTGTGCCAGGCATTACGTCAAGTGATTCATATTCACTATCTTCCTTACACTGCACCGCAACCCCAGAAGGTAGTTATTAGCATTTTTAATAAAGTGACAAGGCAGGGGACTTCTACTTATTTGCATTATTTTGTGCCTTAAATGAATATCTTTTATACATTTATGAAATGTGTGCATTGTTACATGCATATTTATGAATGTCAGTCATCAAAGGAAATGGTAACTCCAGAGTAAATGCCACAGAACAGCCTTGTCTACTGATGGCAGAAGTGTATAGAAATGCATCTCTTCCACACAGATGAATCGATCCTTTGTAAATCTGCTTATGGAGTATTTTTAACGGGAATCAAGAAAGACATAGTGGCTTATGACCCAGGACTAACGGCCTTTAAAATATTTTTTCAAAAGCTTAAAAAAAAAAGCGATATTCTTTGCTCTATAAGGGCAACATTCTTCTTAAGGAAATGGTAAAGTCACTTTAAAAAATAATAACTATAGTATTAATATTATTAGCTTCTAACTTCTATAGTCTCTGATTTTCTATTTAATAGTACTCCTGTAAAATCTTATAATTTCTATGGAGATGACAGCTCTTATTTCAATTTGGCTTAACAGAGCTCTTTTGCTACTACTGGGTCCATAAAGTTTACTGATAAAGCTCAAAGACTAGAGCCTTCAGTATGGATTATAGTTCAATATAAAGAAAACCAAAATTCTCACAACTGGGCCAATAAGCAACATCATGATAAATGGAGAAAAGATTGAAATTGTCAAGGATTTCATTTTACTTGAGTCCACAATCAACACCCAGGGAAGCAGCAGTCAGGAAATCAAATGACATCTTGCATTGGGAAAATCTGCTGCAAAATACCTCTTTAAAGTGTTAAAAAGCAAAGATGTCACCTTAAGGGCTAAGGTGCATCTGACCCAAGCATGGTATTTTCAATCATCTCACATGCATGTGAAAGCTGGACAATGAATAAAGGAGACTGAAGAAGGATTGATGCCTTTGAATTATAGCGTTGGCAAAGAACATTGAATATACTATGGGCTGCCAGAAAAATGAACAAATTTGTCTTGGAAGAAGTACAGCCAGAATGCTTTTTAGAAGTGAAGACGGCAAGACTTCATCTCACATACTTTGGACATGTTATCAGGAGGGAACGGTCCCTGGAGAAGGACATCCATGCTTGGTAAAGTAGAATCCATTGCCATGGAGTCGATTTCCACTCATAGAACTGCCCCCAATGGGAGTCCCATAGGGTTTCTAAGGAGTGGCTGATGGACACTGCCGACATTTTGGTTAGCAGCTGAGCTCTTAACCACTGCAGAAGACCCTCAACGAGATGGACTGACACAGTGGCTACAATAATGGGCTCAGACATAACAGTTCCGAGGGTAGGGCAGTGTTTCGTTCTGTTGTTCACACAGCTGGGTGCCAACCATGACTCTGCCACCTGAGATGATTAAGGCTCAGTCTCTGACCTAGAGGAGTTTATTCTAACACCCGCGTTTCATTTTTAAACTCCTCCCGGTAGGGACAAAGATTCCTCTGTCTCCAGTCACCTTGCAAGCCGATTGGCTACACAACAGTTATATTAAACCTGAGAATCTTTGGAGAGAGTTTAACTTGCATTTAGTAAAAGAAGATAAGGTAAGTTTTTTTTTCCCCCTCTTTTTTTTTTCTTTTTACCTCTGGCTTTGAAATATAACTTCCCATAGTTTGAATTCCTATTAATTTTTTAGGATCTGCCTTGCCAGAGTGAAAACAAAGGCCTGTCTTCAAGGAAACTGAAGCCTGGGATACACTGAGTTCAAAAGAATCCTTT
Organism: Elephas maximus indicus; assembly: GCF_024166365.1. Taxonomy (NCBI): domain Eukaryota; kingdom Metazoa; phylum Chordata; class Mammalia; order Proboscidea; family Elephantidae; genus Elephas; species Elephas maximus. Next base: position 128,477,607 of record NC_064822.1, read on the forward strand.
TCTTTAAAAACCTCTGACAAATGAGGCAAAGCATTAGGTTTTACAGTAGGCACAAAAGCGATTTGATGATTGTTTGTGAGTTTATGAAAGATTATTATGCAAATAATATTTGGCAGTAGTGCTATTTTTCAACGAATATTTCAGGCAATAGTAAGTAAAACATTGCTTGTAAAAGTAAGCAAAAAGGCCCTCCATTTCAGCAGAATTACAAAATTTGTCAAATTATGAGGATAGGAAATCTGTATGATGCTCATGTCCTAAAGGAAATTGAAACATACGTTTAAAAAAAAATTAATTATCAGAATATAACTTTCTGGGGAGACATAAAGCTAGCACATAGATTTTTAGGTCCTCTTATATGTCAGTCTGTGCTAGGCACAGTACTATTTTTTTCTAAGATAGCTAAGATATTTTCTTATGGTATGTATTTTAAAAAAGAAGAATCAAAGGCTCAAAGATGTTAAATAAATCATCTAAGGTCATACAGCCAGTGAGTGGCAGAACAGGAATTCAAGCCCAGCTCTGTTTGACTCCAAAGCCTGTGCTCTTTCCATTATATCATCCTGGATCCTTTTATGGGATGATTTAGTTGCCAACTAGGGATAAAATAAATGGCCTCTTGAAATTCTTTCCATTGTCTTGACTCTCTTCTCCCTTCCTTGATCTCAATATCGACCTTAACACTGTTGTTCAGATATATATATAGAGAGAGAGACAGAGAGAGAGAGGAAGGGTTAGGAAACAATAGTAACTTGATGAGTTTAATGTAATTTTTCAAATTGAAGTTCTCCTCACTCTTCCTGGGTCATAAAATCTTAGGGAGAGGGGACTCCTAGGGTTCATCAAGTGGAGCCCAGTGTGTAAATCTCTGTCTCTCTTTCAACATATATTCATTTAGAACCACTATGTGTCAGGCAAGGTCCCTGGATGGCACAGATGGTTTGCACTGGACTATTAACCTAAAGGTTGGCCGTTCAAATTCATCCAGCAAAGCCACAAAAGAAAGGCCTGGCAATCTGCTTCCGTAAAGATTCCAGTCAAGAAAACCCTATGAAGCAGTTCCACTCTGTAACATATGGGCTCGCCATGAGTCAGAATCAACTGGATGGTCATGGGTTTATTTTTTTTTTTAATGTGTTAGGCAGTGGAGGCAGAGCAGTGAATGACACAGAGAAGTCCCAGTTATAATAGAGTGATTTTCTTATTGGTGCTACTCTCTTCTGCATTTTGTACCTGCTCATTTTTTTCATTCTAGCAGAGTAGGGTAAATGTGGGCTATAAAGGAAAGTGAAAAAAGTGAAAAGGCCAAACCATTTCAAAGACTCTCTCCCTTACATGACTCATTAAGACCCCCTAGTGCACAGTTGACATCTAAGGCGGTAATGAGTTACATAAAAGTCAATCTCAGTGCTTTGCCCTTAGCCTGTGGTCCTATTAACACGTTTAAATGCACTTTCCCCATGTGGAGTAAAGATTGTTAAAGATCTAGAAATACTTTTGGTATCCTCTGAGCAGACAAGACAGATGGACTGAAAGAGAAATTGTTGGCAAGAACATGTTGTTAGTAGCTTGGTTTGAAGGTGGCTCTGAGAAGCAGCTCAGTAATTTCAGTGGGTGTCAGGGAAGGGATTTGGAAGAGGAGAAGGGAAGTAACTGTAGAGAGAGCTCATGAATGATGAAAGAGTGGGAAGGCCGGGAACAATAATGTCAAACAGTGCCTACCCCAGCTACACATGTACTTAAACAGCGTTTGTAGGCAAGATGGACAAAGCCCCCTTTCTCCCCGTCACTGTGTAAGGATGGCACTCATTGTCTGAAGTTTTTTGCAACTTTGTCTCCATTTTGCTGTTTTATTTTGCTCTGTGTGAGATTAGGTATCTACCTATCTGCCTCCCTCCATGAAAGTGAAACTGGTCGAGAGCAGTGAAACACCAACTTCGTCATCTTTGGATACCCTCTCTGTACCTTCTCGGTGCTCCCTGTATAGAGTAGGTGTTCCAAATATGACCATTGGTCCTTAGAGAAAAAGGATGTCAGATCACTTATTTAGAGTACTTTTTCATTTGGTAAAGGGTCTGTACTTGGCAATATTTTTTGAATGATAATCGAGGCTGGGGGAGTGGGGAGGAAGCAGAAATATGTCCTGTTCCTAAGTGAGCTCAAAGAGAAGCAAACAGAGCAATCAAGGGTGGTTTTCACTCTCTCAGAAATAAAAAAGTTACCAAAAGATAAAAACAAAGGGCCATTTTCCTTGTTTCCTTACAAACCAAATCCTGCATTGTGAGATTCTCTGCATAGCCTGTTTCCCTAGACCTAACCAGCCTGCCGCTAAAAATAGGGTCATAAAACAGCAACAAACAGAATTTGTTTTATTCTGTCCCCAGTTTACTCGATGAGAACTTCATTTGTCTTTGTTTCTCCCCTAATTGTCCTGGGAAACCCAGGAGTTATTTTACTTATATTCTCAAAGTGCTCATCTGGCTGGTGCCATTCTCCTCCTCTCTTGCTCAGCAGCTGAGAGGATGCCAAGAAGTCAACAAGAGGCCTCCACTACAGTAAAACGGCACTGAACACCCTACGTGTGTGCATTAATGCCCATGATTCTCCCTTCTTACATTGCAGGTGTAGGCTGACAGGAATCACTTCTGGGTCTACAGGTCTAGTCCATGCTCCAGCGTGCTCCAGTGTGTCATGATGGATGACAGTATTGCAGTGTGGTAAAGAGCATGGATTTTAAAATTAGAATGACATAAGTTAGAATCCTTGGTCTGCCAGTGTTTAGCTGCATGTCTAGGCAAGTTATATATGCCCTCTAAGACTCAGTTTCCTCATCTATAAATTGGGGATAATAATGATCATATCATAGGGTCATTGTGATGACTGGATTAACCACTGGCTGTAGAGTCAATTCCGACTCACAGTAACCCCAAGGGTGTCAGAGTAGAACGGTGCTTCATAGGGTTTTCAGTGGCTGATAGCCAGGCCTTTCTTCCCAGGTGCTTCTGAATGCACTCAAACCTCCAAACTCTTGGTTAGTAGCCCAGCGTGCTAGCCATTTGCACTACTCAGGATAATGTTAAATGTGTAGTAATTAGAAAGAGCTCAATAAATGTTAAGTATTATTATTGCTTCTATCAGTTACCTAGGTTACCAAAAATGCTTCTTTTTGCCCTCAATATCTTAAAGATATTTTTGATAAAACAGCTCTTAAGGTTTTTATTCATAGTCCTACTTCCAAGGGGGCTGAGTGCAGAATGAAGGGAATGCTTATGTTGTTCCCAAGTGGCCCTGTCCTCCAACCCTGCCCCACTGTTTTGAAGGAGACATATTCTCACTCTCTCTTTTATAATGAATATCTCCTCAGGAGATCTTGAATACTCCATGCAAATAGAACCCTGAAGGGGATAAACCTTCAGATAGGGCCAGACAGCTAAGATCTCCAACATGTAAGGAAGAATTTGATAACGGCTAGATGGCTAGATGTTAGATCCACCACCTGTCTGTCAGTTTGTCATACTGTGGTGGCTTGTGTGTTGCTGTGATGCTCAAGCTATGCCACAGGTATTTCAAACACTGGCAGGGTCACTCATGGTGGACAGGTTTCAGTGGAGCTTCCAGACTGAGACAGACTAGGAAGAAGAAAGGCCTGGCAATCTATTTCCAAAAATTAGCCAATGAAAACTTTATAGATTACAATGGAATATTGTTTGATATAGTGTTAGAAGTTGGCGTACAGACTCATGGAGAGCTTACGTATAACAGAACGTTTTGCTCTGTTATACATAAGGTCTCCATAAGTCAGAGCCAACTCAATGGTGACTAACAACAACAGATGTTAAGTGAGAATGCAAAGGAAAAAAATTCATGTCCCAGGAAAAAAAGCATTTAAAAGAGAGAATATTGTCTGGACGTCAAAGGTTATATTTTAATTTACATTTTTCCTGAGGTGAATTAGTACATATAGCCAGAAAACATGTTTTTATTGCCTTCTGAGTAATATTCCTCAAAAAGATTATGTGTTTAGAAAACACTGGCAGGAAAGCTGGGACCTGTTATATGCCTAAGTTGAAAATGTGTATCATGATTCACCAGGCACAATCCAATTAGAAATTATCCCCTCTTTTATGCCTTTCAATGGAAGAAAAAAATTATTCTACTCAGTAATGAATGTGTAGTCCATTACAGTTATTGCATTCCTTTTGAAATAAATAAATAAATAAATAACATGACAGCTTTATTCACTCCATGTGGCAAACCAAATTGCTTCAAGTAAAGTGCAAATAAGACAAACACTAAAATTAAATTTTTCCTTCCTCTTGTACCTAGAGGCATATGCTCTGGCTGTAATGTATAAATTGAAATAGAAATAATAATAATGGAAAACCAAATGCAGATATTAAACTCGGTTAGACAACTGATTCCAAGGGTCAGCAATTTTCATGCTCCACCTGCTTGGAGAAAACTCCTTGTTAATCAGGGTGTTTGGATTTGATTCCCTGTTAAAACCATAAAAGATTTTAAACAGTAAGCTACCACATACCCATTGAATCTGGTTTATTTTTTAATTTCCAAAGACCCCCCAGTTTCCTAACTGAAATTCCAAAGGAAAATTGACTAAATGAATGCATGCTACTGGGTACTACTTTAAACAGCAACGGAGATACATATCAACATTGAATATTTAAGTTAGAAAATTTGATGGTACACTCTCCCTCATCATTGTGTTTGAGAGGACAATAATTTCAATATCTTTAAAGTTGCCCAATGCATATATTTATGGAGGACTTAAAAAAATCAGCATACCAAATTTCCATCATTTACTTTAAATATCCTTCTCGATAAATTCTGTACACATTTAAATAAGAGAAAACTCTCATGAGGCTTTCTTATCTTTTGTCTTGAAAAACAGTTCTATTAAGACCAGTTCTGTTTTATTCCCACTACCTTAATATTAGAAGGCTTTTGGAAAGTGGGCCTTTTTTAAATTTTTATTTTGTTGATTGTTGTTGAGAACATACACAGCAAAGCATACACCAATCCAACCATGTCTACGTGTACGATTCAGTGACATTAAGTTCTTTGCGTTGTGCAGCCATTCTCATCCCTCTTTTCTGAGTTATTTCTTCCCCATTAACATAAACTCATTTCCTCCTAATGTTCCTATCTAATCTTTCCAGTTGCTGTTGGCACTTTGATCCCATATAGACAGATCTTAAAAGGGCATAATGGTCAAGACAGACATTTTTTATTGTTAAGGTAGACCATTGCTTGGTTTTAAAAAGACTTTAGGGGCATTTTTTTGTTTAAGGTTTAAAGATTATCTTAGGGCAATAGTTGTAGGGGTTTGTCTAGCCTCCATAGCTCCAGAAAGTCTGGACCCCATGAGAATTTGAAATTCTGCCCTGATCAGGATTCTTTTATAGGCTCTTTAATCAAAATGTTCAGTAACGGTAGCCGGGCACCATCCAGTTCTTCCAGTCTCATGGCAAATGAGGCAGTTGTTTATGGAAGCACTTAGCTACACAGTCTATCTCCTTTTCCTCTTCTTGACTCTGTTGCAGTGTGCAGGACTCCTAACTTCTCTAAGAAAGTTTTTCTTTTTCTTCTGGAAAGTAGGAATAAAATAATACCTGGATGGAGCAATGGTTAAGAACTTGGCTTCTAGCCAAAAGGTTGGCAGTTCAAATCCACCAGCTGCTCCTTGGAAACCCTATGGGGCAGTTCTACTCTGTCTTATAGGGTCACTATGAGTCTGAATCGACTCTACAGCAATCACTTTGGTTTGGTTTTGGTAGGTTGTTATGATGAGTCAATGAAGTTACTACAACAAAGGTTTAAAAGAATGACTGGCATAGAGTTAAGTTCTCAGTAAATGTTATCTGGTGCTAGTCTATGAGTTATCAAGATTGTAGCAGCTAACAATTTGGGGTTCATAAATCTCATTTTGTGTCATTGCATTTCCTTGCCTTTGGCTGCATTGTCAATGCCACCCCCTTCCCCCCCGCCCAGGAATGTCACAGTGGAGAAGCCAAAAGCAATAGGCTCTGGAGGGACTCTAGGCAAAGAAGCAAATATGTCTGAGCAAGGTTTTTCTGTCCCCCTCCTACTTCAAAGCAAGATACAGATCCTTCCAGAGTAGGGGGAGGAGAAGAGCAAGGAGAAGAATTGGAAGGAAGCAACGGAAGCAGATGCTGGTGTGCGTCACTCAGAAAGGGACTGAATCTTCCTCTTAACTGTCAGCCAGAGACTAGACTAAACAACCCAGGGACTCTGGAAGTGGAAGGCATCTGTGCCCATTCTTACAGCTTGAGAAACAAGAGTCAAGAGATCTGCATGGGTGGCCAGGTCAGCAGTAGAACAATTTTTCCTGCACTCATGACTGGCCCAGTGATGATGAAGGGCCAGGTCGGCCCCACCAAATTTCCCAAGGCTCTAAAGTATAAGGAGCTGTCACAGAGCTAGGTCTGAAAGATTTTTAGTTTGGGAATCAGGAGAGAAGCAGCAGCTAATTCCACTGATGACTGAGGACCCCAAGGGATACATCACCTTTGGGAGCCAAGGACTAGGTGCCACCTCCTCCCACCACCAGACGACACAATGGTGGCATGTAGGCCTTTGGAAGCTTACATGCCACCTGGAAAGTGGAAAGAGGGCTGTGTATATACTGAGTTTCTACCACCGCTCAGAATGTGTGCTTAAAGCAGAACTTAAGTGGAGTCATAAATCAAGAGAATTACTTTTACTGCTCAACTGCGGCTTCAGTACTGATGAGACATGATGCTGTGAGCAGGCAGCAGCACTTTGGGTGGACTCACTGGCAGATCATCAGTGCCACAACAGGTCGGATTTCGTTTTGTTGTTAGCTGCTGTTGAGTTGACTCCAACTCATGGCGACCTTGGGTATAACGGAGCAGAACATTGCCTGATCCTGTGTCATTCTCACGATCGTCAGCATGTTTGATGAGTCCACTGTTGTGGCTATTGTGCCAGTTCATCTCACAGAGGACCTCCCACACTCTCACTGACCCTCTACATCACCACACATGATGTCTTTCTTTATTGATTTTTCCCTCCTGATGACGTGCCCAAAGCAAGAGATTGGGACAGTTTTACTGACGCACTTAAACTTTATTGAATGCTAACTCTGTGCTAGGCGCCAAGGTAAGTTTGTAAATGGGATTATCTCATCTCACCATCACAAAACACTGTGGGACAAATACTATTCTCCCCAATTTACAGATGCTAAAATTGAGGCCTAGAGAGGTGAGGGTTCCGCTGTTAGTGTGTGATGTGCCCAGGCAGTCTGTTGCTAGAGCCTGTACAGTTCAGTGCTATGACATCCTGCCTCAGTCCATTGTTTATCAATGGCACAATGCCTGGCCACCATGGGAGGTCGACCTGCTGTTTTCAGCATCGGCAGTCGGTGCCCTTCCAGGAGGGTCACCACGGAAGGTGGTGAGGAGAGGCATGTGAAGGACAGGTGGGATGTATGGCCACCTCTTCAGGTCACACTGGGGAAATTTTAAAATATTTGGGAGATATCTTTTTTTTATCTGAAGGATAGCTGGAGTTTTTACTGAAGGGAGTCAAACCAGAAAAATAATGATTTTTGTGTCATTGTGTTATGGTGTTATTTTTATGCTTTATGGTCTTATTTTTAGGAGTGGGCCAGTGTGGCTTAGGAAACAAAGGGCATACAACCGGGATCCATACCTATCACACAGAAAGTGATAGGATGGCACTTTGAAGGCATCCCTGCATGGTCTCTTGGCATCTATTGCTGCTGATGTCTGATTCCAATCTGGTTTTCATGACTCTGTTGTTAACATAATTATCCTTACTGGGTTTTCATTTTAGGATCTTCTCTTAGTTCTTGTGGTACAATACCCAGTGGTAGGGTACTCATTGTCTTCAAGTTGATTCCAATTCATAGAGACCCTATAGGCAGAGTAGAACTGCCCCTTAGGGTTTCCAAGGGGCAGCTGGGAGATAAATTGTCAACCTTTTGGTTAGCAGCCATAGCATTTAACCACTGCACCGCCAGGGCTCAGTTCTCGGTGTTCTGAAATTCCCTAACGATGTGAGCAGCGTGAACTTCATTCTCCCTGTTTGGTGTTCAGAGACCATTTCAATCTGAATCATTAGTCCTTCCTTAGCTGTGGGGTATGTTTTCTAATCTAATCCCTGGTAACATGTGTCCAAAGCATTTTAACTTGTCTTTTTTTCTAGAACCCATTAGATTATGTGGAACCCTTATGAATTTGTCCTCTAAGGCTTTTTTTTTTCTCCTCTCATTTTTCATTTTGTTGTCGTTATGCTTTATAACCTGAGGGCAGTGATGGTTCAGTGCTAGAATTCTCAACTTTCATGTGGGCAACTTGGGTTTGATTCCTGTTAGTTCATCTCATGGGCAGCCACCACCCATCTATCAATTGAGGCTTATGCATTGCTGTGATGTTAAACAGGTTTCCATGGAGCTTCCAGATGGATGAGGAAGAAAGTCCTGGCAATCTTCTGAAAATCAGCAAATGAAAACTTTATGGATCACAAAGGTCTAATCCCATTGTGCATGGGGTCACCATGAGCCAAGGGCTGACTTGATGGCAGCTAACAACAACATGCTTTATATCCTAGGAAGTCTCCTCGATTTTAACATCTGATATTCTTTTGATTTTTTTTTTCCAGAAATCATGTTTTTAGGCTCAAAGAGCTTTTGTTACTTTTTTTTTAATGATACCTTTTTTTTTTTGTAGGTGCGATATCTTCCCAAGTCTCTGTGAGAATACTAATTGTTTTGTTTTTAAGTTCTCTTCTGTTCCCTGAATTATCTCCAAATCCTCTGAAGTCAGTTCTTGGCTGTTTGTTTATCTTGAGCTTCATCTTCAAAGGTGCTGGTAAATTCTGCTTTCAGTGATTCTTGGTTTTCTATTCGTATTTTAAAATAAATACAAGTAGTGGTATTGGGTTTCTTACTCTTACACTAATAGATCTATTTCCTGATACGCTTTCTCTATCCTTTCTCTTCCAAGGAAGCCCTATGAAGTTGGGTGGGAGAAGTTCACTGACAGTGTTTGTTTCCAGAGAAGTGCATAAGGTGCCAGCTGTTAGGTACCTGTCCCTCAAATCCCAAATTGAGGAAAGCTTTATTTTGAGGCTCCAATTTTCACACCATGAGCCGCAGTTCTCATCTGATTTATTCAAGAAAAGTCCTCTGACTTTTGTCTGTTGGTGGTGATGATGATAATAAAGATGATAAAAATGATAGCTGATATTGATATGGAGCCCCAGTGGCAAAGTGGTTAAGTGTTATAACTGCTAACCAAAATGTCGGCATTCAAATTCACCAGCCACTCCTTGGAAATCCTATGTGGCAGTTCTACTGTGTCCTATACAGATGCTATGAGTCAAAATTGACTTGATGGAAACAGTATTTTTTTTTTTTTTTAATATCGATAGAGCATCGTGTGCCAGCAACTATCTTAAGGATATCACCTATATAGACTAATTTCATACTTAAAACAATCCTATGAGTTAGGCACTATCATTATCCCTTTCACACACAAGGAAACTGAGGTACAGAGGCTAAATAACCTACCCAAAATTACACAGCCAGTAAGTGGCAGAAGCAGGCTTTGAGCCAATGTAATCTTGTTCCAGAGTTCCCAAGCAGTATAGATGGTTAATGTGCTCTGTTGCCAACCAAAAGGTTTGTGGTACGAGTCCACCCAGAGGTGCCTCAGAAGAAAGGCCTGGCTATCAAATTCCAAAAAATCAGCCAATGAAAACCTTATGGAACACAGTTTTGTGGTGACACACATGGGCCGCCATAAATTGGAATCAACTTTATGGCAGTTGGTTTGGTTCTTTGGTTTAATTTTGTTCCCGAGTATATTCGTTTAACCTCTAGGTTATACTGCTAGGTTGATGGCTCTTCTGTGAGGATAGACGGCAACTAAGGCAGGTTTTCCATAAGTAGATCTTAGTTTCCATGTACAGACTTACACACTGTTACGAGCCCCGTGCTTCCTCCTTCCCTACTGACTCTGAGCTTGGGATTGCTCCAACTTTCCTACTAGTAGAAGAGCTCCCATCTCACGGCAACTCCTCTTGGAAGGGATTCTGTGTTGTTTCATCTGCTTGTAGACTTCCATTTGTTTCCCGTCATCCAGAAATGTGTTGACATTTCACTTTCACTAATGACCACCGTTCTTCATGACCCTACCTAAAGTCTATTGCTGATACATGTTTATTCTTTTCTATGCTCCTACACTCCTATTTCAGTGGACCCTCAGGAGGCCTGGATTCTAAATTTGTGGGCTCAGACTGCCATCTTGAATGACATTGTGTTTGGGTGTTTTGGGAGATATTGAAACTGCGTTGTGCAAAGAAGTATAGGTTCAAGCTATACTATTAATTTCCACTCATTTATTTTGCATTTATATATAATTAATAGAATATAATAAGAATATATTAATAGAATTTAATAAGTATGGATTCCAAACAGATTATTCTGTATAATTTCCACTAGGTCTCCAAGGAGATGTTCGAAAGGCTGGAGAAAGGGTTTATGTAAAGCTAACATCAGTTTAAATGTTCTGAGTACTTCAGTGAAGCAATTCTTCAGCAGATTATGAGGGATGTTCATTTGCACTTCAGAACAAAGTAAGTTCCTCAGAAATCATCAGAAGTGGTTTAGGAGATGCTTATCCCTGTTTGCAAAACATTCAATATCAAGGCAAAAGAGAATCTTTTTTTCCTCAAGAAACATTCAGTGCTTTTCTTCTATGGATATTGTAAGGATTAAATCACCTAATAAATATACATGAGAGCATAAGGCCTGACACATTGCAGTTGCTTGATAAATGTTGTTTCCTTCTGGAGTTATCAAAGGAACTTTGATAAGAGTTATTTCTCTAGAATCTCAAACTAAACTGAAGCATTAATGTTAGAAACTGAAAACTTGCTTTAATATGCAGAAAAGAAGACAGCATAGGGCTGTAGTTAAGTTTATCGACTATAGAGTCATACAAACTGAGGTTTAAGTCAGAGCTCTACCTCTTAATTGCGTGTGTTCCTATGACGCAGTTTCCTCATCTGTAAAATAGGGACAATAATAACATCTATTTTGCACAATTATTGGGAAGACTAAATAGGATCATGTATGTAAGGTACTTAAAAACCTATTGCCATCAAGTTGATTCCAACTCATAGTGACCCTATAAGACAGAGTAGAACTGCCCCATATGGTTTCCATGAAGTGCCTGGTGGATTCGAACCACCAAACTTTTGGTTAGCAGCCACAGCTGCCACCAGGTTTCCTAGTGCATTTTAAACTGGATGTAAAGTACTTAGCACATTGTGTGGCACATAGTAAAATACTCAACAAATGCCATCTGCTGTTGTCATAATCATAACTCTAATGCTTTAGGGATATGTTTTATTCCTGTAAATATTTTCCAAAAGCATAGAGAACAAAAGTGCTGGGTGGTGATGTGATCTTCACTGTTCAGTTATTTAGCACATGACGCTTTGGAGAATCATTTCCCCTGACAGTGCTTGGTGGAACTTTAATCTATGGAGATTTTTTTGAGACAAAAATTTCAAGTTCAAGTAAGTTAAGGCAGCAAAATATGTTTGATTCCACTTTGCATGTTAAAGGTTTAACAAATCTTAAATTACAAAAAAAAAAAACTCTGTTTGACCTAGAGTTTCCTCCAAACTCATTGTCCGCGTAATACCATTTGCAACCTAAGGAACCAATACTGTATGGAACATATGTTGGAAAACTCTGATTAACGTCTTTAGGCTTCAAAGTATATAGTTCTAGTTTATCAAGGATGTGACCCATAGTGATCGTTAGTTGAGCTTTAACTTCAGGTCACTAATTATCTAAATCACCTAAAATAGTGAAGATTAGTGTTTCAAAAGTACACGCAGTTGTAATTATTTCAGAAAAAAATATGCAATGACTCCAAAACAATATTGCTGGGTACATTGGGTAAATTTTCACTGAAAAAAATTAGATCAGATTGAATCAATTATCTAGATAGAAGGAAATGCATGTTATTGAAGGTAACATTGGTTTTGTGGGTTGTCGTATGTGGTTCGGGTTGGAGAGTGTGTTAGCTAGTCTCCAAAAATGCTTTCTAATGAACCGCATCTTCCAATATCCATGACTTTTCACATGAAATCTAGGCTGGTCCTGTGTATTGCTTTAGCCATAGAATGTGGAAGCTCTATGCCTAAGTCTTAAGAAGGCGTGGTGACTGTTTTTGTGCTTTTGGGAGCTCTGAGGCACCACGTAAATTCAGCTAATTGATGGAGAAGCCACATGAAGAGGAGAGACCCTGAGACTTTAGAGAGAAAGGGACACTCAACTATCTGACCATCCCACCTGAGCTCAGCTTCCTAACTATTCCTGTCAGTACATCAGACACGTAAGTGAGTAAGCTTGGACATACCAGACCAGACGAGTCCTTGGATGACTGTAGACCCATCCAAAATTGCATGGAGCAGAAGAGCTACTCAGCTGAGTCTAGCCAACCCACAAAATCAAGGAGAGATAATAAAACGGTTGTTGTTTCAAGCCACAGAATTTTGTGGTGGTCTGTTACGTAGCAGTAAATAACCAAAACAGATGTTAGTGTAGAGGGATGCGCAGAAAAATATTCAGACAGAATGCTTTTCATTTCAATTTTGTTTTTCTAATGACTAATTGAATGTGTTTAAAATTTGTTCTCATATTCCCTCTGACAATTCTACGCTGATTGAATTCATAAAAGCTTAAAAGGGCAAAAAAAAAAAAAAATCACAAAAAATATTTTGTTGAAATACTGTAGAAAAGGATCTTCTGTAGCAATTCATCTCTTGTGTCAGAACTGTCCATTTTTAGATAAAATTGCTAACAAGATCTAAAAAAAAATGTCAATTCCAACTTCGCCTGAATTAATTAAAAAAAAATAAACAAAAACAAAGAAGTTGTATATTTAACAAGGAACAAATTATTACCGTATCAGTATCATAGACTTTCATCCAAGACAGCTCTTGAACTATTCTTTTATCCTCCAGACTGATGATTCTCATGAAAAAAAGTGATTGAAGTGAGAGATGAAACTACACTTCACATGTGGTTTATTAAAGTGAGAATTAGAGGGGTTGGGGGACAGAGAATGAGGTATCATAGGTTGGGAGAGTGGTACCCAAAGGCTAGGCAAAAGCAGAAATGTATTTAATGAATATTAAAATGACTTCATTTGTATCCACTGTTTGGTGAAGCCGCAGGACATTTAAACGAATAACTAAAGGCTTTCTGTGCTGTGAAAGCAAAGAACAAAGGCAGATTAATCCAGACAGAAAAAATTTTCCACCTGGTTGGAGTACGGTCATGTTTATAACGTCAGAAGCCAAAACCAAACCCGCTGCTGTTGAGTTGATTCTGACCTGTAGTGACCCTGTAGACAGGGTGGGATTTTGAAAAGTTAATGCCAAAGAGAATGGGCCAGTTTTAGTATGAATGACTTCCAGTTTCAATAGGTGACCTCTTTTAACACCAAGCACCATGTGTTTGGAAAAATGCTCACTCCGGGGTGTGGTAAGAGGGCCCATCTGCATTGTGCCAAAGAGTCTACTCTAGTGAAGCAAGCTTCTGATTTATTATCTTGCTTTAAACACTTATCAGTGCATCCCCAGGAAAATCTAGGCCAATTTTGTTTGAGGCAGAGCCCGAGAAAGTTCTCGCACGATATACATTTAAGAGGCTTCTTTGGGCAAAAATAGTTACATGGTGAATTCTGTTCTTAAAGACATCCTTTTCTTCCAAGGTTACGTGGCGGTGGTTCCACTTGGCAGGTCTTCTGTACTCTGGAACGAAACCTGAAGTGCTATAAAAGCCCAGACAAAGAAGTCAAATCACCTTCTCAGGGAAATTAGTTGCAAAAATATCCTTAGGACATCTAATGAGAGACACTGTGCTGTCAACGGTGAGAAATATCTAAACCGAAGTCCCTGTGACGATATAAACTTATTTCCATTTGTATTGTCATATCCAAAGCTTTATAGTAACCTTTACTAAAATAATCATAAAATAAAGCCACCTGATGTACTGGTAGTAACTTTGTCTAGGAAGACGATGCTTCAAGTGTTTCAATATGCGGATGCGAACCTCTTTGCCTCTCTTTTCACAAACCTGTGAAGTTTCCTGGGCCATTCATTTTCCTCTTTATGTATAATGTTCATGTATTGTCCCTGGATCTGTCTGATCTCCCTGACACATGATCCTTTGTCTCACAGAGCCACATAACTGAAAAGAAACTGTAAAAGCCTTCTATGGTAGGACATCCAGGTTGTAACTTCATCTGTGGGCTGACTCAACAGGCTCTGTTATTCTTTACCCCAGAGACCTCTCTTCTCCTTGATACTTCTGTTTTGGCACCACCATCAGCTTTCAAAATCAGCTTTATTTTCTCTTTTTTAGTTGTGCAGGGACAACTTCACTTTTAGAATCCTCAGGATTCAAAGTGGCTTATTCACCATTTCAATTTAGAAGGTAGTCATTTTCCTGATTCTTCAGCTTGGCAAGTGGCTGTCTCGAAGAAAGATTGGCTGGAAAAAGAACTGGAATATACCTTTATGTATCACACTTGTGCTTTTGCACCTACATATTTTATCCCAGGCCATACTTTCTTTTTCTTAATGTGTCCTCTTGGCTGAAAGTGAAAGAATGAGATCATGGACTAAAATGCCATTTCTGGAAATTCACTTCTGACTTGCATTGAGCAAGCCAAGAAGAAGACATCTTAAAAGATTGTTAATGAGTAATATGCACAGTATTTATGTTGCCAGTAATATATAGCAACTGGTCTGCATTAATCAAAAATCAGCACATCAATGGGTTATGTTGATGAATTGTTTGGAAGAAGCCTTTCTGAATCTTAATGAACATTTTAAATACCATATACAATGCAAGTTTTATTTTAACGATGACCCTAATATCTCACTAGTAGGCAAGAAAGGACCCTAAACCTAAACCTAGCAGAGAAGGCTAGGCCACAATGGGGAAGGCAGTGTTGTAATTTGGGTAGGCATAGGCTCTGTGGTCAGACTAATCTGGTATCAAAACCCGGCTCCTGGACACATTGCCTGTAGAATCATGGCAAGTTATTTACCTCTGCAAGCATCAGTATCCCCATTGGTAAAAAGGGATAAGTTTGTTGTGAAGTTTATGTGAAATGATTCATCCAAAACGTTAAGCACAATGCCTGATATAAAGTCTGTTCTTAATAAATGGTAGTGAAGCTGGCATTTACCATTATTTTTGGCTCCATGAACTTCACTACCTCGATATGCTTGAGAAATTCTTTATCTTTTGGTCTCATTGCAATGAAGAGCCAGCGTGTGACTATAAACTTGTTGCTGTCAAGTTGATTCCAACTCTTAGCAACCCTAGACAACAGAGTAAAACTGCCCCATAGGGTCTCCAAGGTTGGAATCTTTCCGACAGCAGACTGCCACATCTTTCTCCTGTGGAGCAGCTACTGGGTTTGAACCATGACCTTTTGGTTAGCAGCTGAGCCTTTAACCACTGTAGTCCCAGAGCTTTGTAGTGTGTGACTACAGAACCTGAAAAAGCCAGATCCTCCTTTCCCCAGCAAACGTGTGACCCAGGCTCAGCCAATCACATCCTCTTACACAGACTCTGAGTCAGGACTTAGAATGTGTTGGTGGTGGAGAGGCTGGTGGCTGTAGTGCCTCATGTGTGGGGCACAGGGAGGGTGTCAGAGGTAGCAGTGCCATGGAGGCTTCCGGACTTATGCCTCTGGTGGGAGCAGTTCAGGCCATGAAATCCATGGTTCAGCAATGAGGGCAGCAGTTCCTCCCTGAGCTGGATTTGTGATGTGATTTTGGCTGCGGTCCTGCCTGCTGCCTGGCCTTTCTTATTCTAGCCGATTCTGAATCTGGTTCTCCAGCCTTTCTAGGGTTCTGTAAGCCACCTAATGTCATTTCGATAAATCCCTTTTCTCCTTAAATCAGGAAAAACTGGTTCCCATTGCTTAGCTTAAAGAACTCTGATTGATTAGAAGTGGCTATTATTATGTTAGCTTGTAAGCTATGCACTTTCATCAAATTACTCTGGGAATGTATTCTGGAAGGACTGTTATTCCTTCATTCACAAACACCATGGGAACAGGGAGTTCATCTGCCCTGTTCACCTTGTGCTATGAGTGCCTAGAAAAATATCTGGTTATATTAAAAAAAATGTTTAATAAATATTGACTGAATTAATGGATGAATTATGAAAGGAACAAAGAGAGAAGTTATAACAACATGCTATACATGTTGTTGTTAGATGTCATTCAGTAGGTTCCAACTCATAGCAACCCTATATACAACAGAACAAAGCACTGTCCAGTCCTGCACCATTCTCACAATTGTATACTTGAGCCCACTGTTGCAGCCGCTATGTCAGTCCATCTCATTGAGGATCTTCTTCTTTTTCGCTGTTCCTCTACTCTACCAAACATGATGTCCTTCTCCAGGGACTGATTCCTCCTGATAACATGTCCAAAGTATGTGAGACAAGTCTGGCGGTACTTGTTCCAAGACAGATTTGTTCATTCTTGATAGTCCGTGGTATATTCAATATTCTTCACCAACACCGTAATTCAAAGTCATCAATTCTTCTTCAGTCTTCCTTATTCATTGCCCAGCTTTCACATGCTTATGAGGCGATTGAAAACGCCATGGCTTGGGTCAGGCACATCTTAGTCTTCAAGGTGACATCTTTGCTTTACAACACTTTAAAGAGGTCTTTTGCAACAGATTGGCCCAATGCAATGTGTCTTTTGATTTCTTGATTGCTGCTTCCTTGGACGTTGATTGTGGGTCCAAGTAAAGTGAAATCCTTGACAATTCCAATCTTTTCTCTGTTTATCATGATGCTGTTTATTGGTCCAGTTGTGAGGATTTTTGTTTTCTTTATGCTGAGGTGTAATCCGTACTGAAGGATGTGGTCTTTGATCTTCATCAGTAAGTGCTTCAAGTCCTCTTCACTTTCAGTAAGCAAGGTTGTGTCATCTGCATATTGCAGGTTGCTAATGAGTTTTCCTCCAATTCTGATGCTCTGTTCTTCTTCATATACTCCAGCTTCTTGGATTAGTTGCTCAGCCTATAGACTGAATAAGTGTGGTGAAAGGATACAGCCCTGACACACACCTTTCCTGACTTTAAACCACACAGTATCATCTCGTTGTTTGAACAACTGCCTCTTTGTCTAAGTAGTTTCCTCATGAACTAGTACTATTAAGTGTTCTGGAATTCCCATTCTTTACAGTGTTATCTATAATTTGCTGTGACCCACACAGTTGAATGCCTTTGCATAGTCAATAAAACACAGATAAACATCTTTCTGATATTCTACACTTTTTTGTTTTTTATATTATGCTGTATACGTATTATACGTAGGCTGTATTTATTCTCCTCCATAAGGTGGTTACAAACTACATGTAATGCAAACTCAAACTGGTATTCCTTCTGTAAGAGAAGATGAAGAATTGACATTTCTTCAAGCCTTCATGAAGGTTTGATCCTTTTTCATTTACAAGGATGAACATTTTCTAGAGAGGAAGGGAAAAATGACCTAGTGAGGAAGTTCTGAGCTTCCAATTTTGGTCATGTGGAATTAGATAAATCAAAATACTCTCTCTCTCATAACAACTAGCTGATGGATACATGAAAAAACATTTTGAAAGCATTAGAAGTCAATTACCAGTCATATATCTAGAAAAGAAGTGGGACTCAGAGAGATGAGCATAATACTGGGGGCTATTTTTGTCCAGTTGATATTTGCTGATTCAATAGCGGCAGTTGAGAAACTGAGCTGTACTAGTGGATTCCCAGTGGTTGGGGAAAATAAAGTGAACTCTAAGGTTCACCGAAGATGGGAACTCTGTAATTCATTCTGTCACTTTGGGCTAGGGGAGTTCCGGGGTAGTGCAAATGCTTAAACGATCTGCTACTAGCCGAAAGCTTCGTGATTCAAACCTAAACAGAGGTACCTTGGAAGACAGGCCTGGCGAGCTACTTTTGAAAGGTCACGGCCTTAGAAACCCTATGGGGCAGCTCTACTCTGCACACATGGAGTAAACAAGAGTTGGAATTGACTAAAAGGCAACTAACAACAATGACAACTTTGGGTTGGAACTTAAAGAGCAGTGTCCTAGGAGTGAAAGTAACTTGGAAGTAAGCCCTCATAGTGATTACATCCCAGATTTGCATCACTGAGTGGCCAAGGAAATCTCAAGCTTTGAAACTGGATTAAAGTTATATTAGACTTCTAGAACTCCCAGATGCCTGGAAGAAGCAAATAAAAATTCTCCAGAGATAGTACCCCAGATAGCTTCGCTTGATACTTCAAATGGTTTGTACAAATTATTTTAGCCAAATACATTGGAAAGAACATTGGTAAAAAAGATGCCATGAGCAAGAGCCAATCAAAAATAACAGACAATAGAAATAAACTCTAAGAGACCCCAGATATTGCAATTATCAGACACAGATTACAAAACAATGCTTGATATGTATATTCAAGGAGATAAAAGATGGACATGAAATTTTTAGCAACAGAAAACTATAAATCTGAACAAAATAAAAACAGAAATTCTAGATCTAAAAAATACAATAATAAACATTATAAACTTAGTGATAAGTTTAAGAGCAAATTTAATACAGCTGAAGAGAGGAAGGAGCCCTGGTGGTGTAGTAGTAAAGAGCTCAGCTGCTAACTAAAAAGTTGGCAGTTCAAATCCATCAGCTGTTCCTTGGAAACCCTATGGGGCAGTTCTACTGTCCTGTAAGGTCACTATGAGTTGGAATCGACTCTACAGAAATGGATTTTTAATAGGTTAGGAACTAGTGGTCCATGTAACTCCCTGAACAAATCAAGATCTTAGATGAAAATTTTCAATATCAAATTAAAGAACCACCATGACCCCTGTCCTCTGGGCTGTAATGCAAAGGGGTGTGCTAAAGTAGGGGGACCAAGTCCATCGTTTGTCATCTCTGTCCTCTTCCACCCCCCCAAACCAGAGTGCAGAGATGCAAAGACCTCAGAGGAGTGGAGGCTGGTAAACATGTTGTACAGAGTGTCTTGTACAGTCTAAATTTCCTTGGCTCACCTCGGATACTCAGCCTGTTTCTGACCTTGCTGCTGGGAGGTCAAGGGTAGTAGTGATGGACAAGACAAGAAACCAGGTTCCTTGATGGAATTCTTAAGCCACCACACTGGCACTGGGTTGCTACCTGCATATCCCTTATTCCTTCCTGTTTTAGTTATCTAGTGCTGCTATAACAGAAATATCACAAATGGATGGTTTTAACAAAGAGAAATTTATTTTCTCACAGTTTAGGATGTTAAAAGTCCAAATTCAAGGTGCCAGCTCCAGGGGGAAGGCTTTCTTTCTCTGTTGGCTCTGGGGGAAGGTCCCTGTCATCAATCTTCTCCTGGTCTAAGAGCTTCTCAGCACAGGGACCCTGGACCCAAAGGACACACTCCCCTCCTGGTTCTTTGTTCTTGGTTGCATGAAGTCCCCAAGAGCCAACAGAGAGAGAAAGCCTTCGCCTGGAGCTGGCACCCTGATTTCAGACTTCTAGCCTCCTAGACTGTGACACATCTATGCCAAGAAATTTGGAACACAGCTAACTTGCCAACTTACTGGAAGAGATCCATATTTACGCCTATTCCCAAGAAAGGTGATCCAACCGAATGTGGAAATTATCAAACAATATCATTAAATATCACACACAAGTATAATTTTGCTGAAGATCAAAAGCGGCTGCAGCAGCATATAGACAGGGAACTGCCAGAAATTCAGGCCAGATACAGAGGAAGATATGGAACTAGGGATATCATTGCTTATGTCAGATGGATCTTAGCTGTGTAAGCAGAGAATACCAGAAAGATGTTTACCTGTGTTTTATTGACTCTGCAACAGCATTCAACTATGTGGATCATAACAAATTATGGATAACATTGCGAAGAATGGGAATTCTGGAATAGTTCATTGTGCTCATGAGGAGCCTGTACATAGATCAAGAGGCAGTTGTTCTGACAGAATGAGGGGATACTGTGTGGTTTAAAGTCAGAAAAGGTGTGCATGAGGGTTGTATCCTTTCACCATACCTATTCAATCTCTATGTTGAGCAAATAATCTGAGAAGTTGGACTATATGAAGAAGAATGGGGCATTGGCATTGGTAGAAGACTCATTAATAACCTGCAATACACAGATGATACAACCTTGATTGCTGAAAGTGAAGAGGACTTGAAGCGTTTACTGATGAAGATAAAAGACACAGCCTTCAGTATGGATTGCACCTCAACATAAAGAAAATGAAAATCCTCACAACTGGACCAATAAGCAGCATCATGATAAATGGAGAAAATGTTGAAGTTGTCAAGTATTTCATTTTACTTGGATCCACAATCAACACCCATGGGGGCAGCAGTCAAGAAATTAAAAGATGCATTGCATTGGGCAAATCTAACTTATTTAAATGTTGAAAAGCAAAGATTTCACCTTGAAGACTAAGGTGCACCTCACCCAAGCCATGGTATTTTTAATAGCATCATATGCATGGGAAAGCTGGACAACGAATAAAGAAGACAGAAGAATTGACGCCTTTGAATTATGGTGTTGGAGAAGAATATTGACTATACCATGAATGGCCACAGGAATGAACAAATCTGTCTTGGAAGAAGTACAACCAGAATGCTCCTTAGAAACAAGAATGGTGAGACTATGTCTTTCATACTCTGGACATGTTCTCAGGAGAGATCAGTCTCTGGAGAAGGACACCATGCTTGTTAAAGTAGAGTCAATGAAAAAGAGGAAGACCCTCAAGGAGATGGCTTGACACAGTGGCTGCAACAATGGGCTCAAGCATGATGATTGTGTGCCTGGTCCAGGACTGGGCAGTGTTTCGTTCTGTTGTACATGGGGTCGCTATGAGGCAGAACCAACTCAATGACATCTAACAACAACAACAGACTGTGAAAGAATAAATTTCTCTTTGTTAAAGCCATCCACTTGTGCTATTTCTGTTATAGCAGTACTAGACAACTAAGACAAAATTTGGTACCGGTTGCGGGATGAAACTAGGCTATGCTGCCCAGTCTATGCTGTTAGTGAGCTGTGAGGCACCTAGAGAATCCCACTAGCCTTTCTGGAAGGCTTTCTACTTCCCAGGCATGGTGTCCCAGGCAGGATTGGGAACTTGCAACTCTGGGTATGGTCCATCCTGCAGCCTTTGGTTCCCAGCCTACTGTGTGCATTCTCCATCCTGGCTTGGCAGGCTGCTCTCATCATCTCTGGGATCACTGTGTGAAGCTTAAGTCTTTTTTTATTTTTTTAATTTTTGTTGTGCTTTAAGTGAAAGTTTACAAATCAAGTCAGTCTCTCATACAAATATTTATATACACCTTGCTATATACTCCTAATTGCTCTCCCCCTAATGAGACAGTCTACTCCTTCCCTCCACTCTCTCTTTTCATGTCCATTCTGCCAGCTTCTAACCCCCTCTACCCTCTCATCTCCCTTCCAGACAGGAGAGGCCAACATAGCCTCAAGTGTCTACTTGATCCAAGAGTGAAACTTAAGTCTTAATCCCATACGACGTTAGGCTGAAGTCAAACTTGTACCAAAACCTCAGAACCAGAGATGGAGTCTACCACTAGGCTATGGGAGCAAGAACAGCCCCCTTCACCCTACCTTCTAGAGCTCCCAAGACCTGGGCTGCCCTCAATTCTGCAGTGCCCCAGGATGTCCAGGGGGCAGCCTCCAGGCCTCCTCAGTCTGCCTCATCCTCCTCATGGGGCAAGGACTGCCTGCCTCCTTCCTGGGTGTTGGAGCTCTTGGTACCTGTTATCCAAAAGCTAGCTAATCTCATCCACCCTCCAAGGGCCATGGAGTCATGTTCCAGAAAGTGAAGCCCAAGGAAGACTCTGATCATCAGCCTAATTACTTTGCACGCCCCAGCTTCATCTTGGTGGGCCTCTTTGAGTAGAGAGTTGGTGTCTTATGCTAATGAACACATACTGGGCTGTGTTGAGAAGGCTTGGGAGGAATCATAGCAAGGAGGCAGCAGGGATCTTCTTCCTAACTGCTGGAATTTGGGACAGCTTTTAGGTATATATCCTTGCGGAATGGGCCAGAGTCAATGTCCTTCTCTCCATACGGGGCTGGAAGGACCATTAAAAAATAAATAAATAAAACAGAAAGCCAGTTGCCATCAAGTTGACTTGGACTTATGGTGACCCCATGTATGTCAGAGTAGAACACTGCTCCATAGGGTTTTCAATGGCTGATTTCTTGAAAGTAGGTTGCCAGGGCTTTCTTCCCAGGTGCCTCTGGGTGGATTCAAATAACAAAACTTACAGTTAGCAGCCATGCACATTAATTGCTTGCACCACCCAGGGACTCAACATCTTACTTTAGGCCTTTCAATAGTTTCCTTCCCCACTGCTTCACCACTGACAGCACGCTCAAGTAAGGGCCTAGAAGAAAGGTTTAAAAAAGGACTACCTTCAGAGGTGTGGGCAGGGTCTAAAGAAACCACAAGGGCTAGCACAATACCCCAGGGCAAGTAAATCAGGACTATTGCCAACCTGAGGCCAAAGGGATTAGGGGAGGACGTGGTACCAAAACTTAGAAAAGCACTATCAGAAACGGCCACCTCGAGAGGAGTTGTGTTCTTCAATTGTGAGACAGAGCCACCTGAGGTGACCTGCAGGGAGGCAGCCAGGGGTGCTTCAACCTTAGTTTCCTCGCCCCTCAAAACTCTTGCCAGGACTCCCATTGGCTTGAGAGCAGGGTGGTGAGGGAGACATCTGGTACACCCCTTCCAGAAGCTTTTGACTCTGGTTAATAACTTAGTGGGTCATTACTTTACTCTGCACCCTTCTCAGGACAAGAAGTAAGAGTGAGGATACCAGAGGGTGTTTCTGTTTTTCACATTAGATTCTGTGAGGGCATCAATGTGTGGGTAGAAGTTGTTTTTAAAAGTTTCAGAATAAGGTACTGTCTTAGGCTGGATTCTCTAGAGAATCAAAATCAGTAAGGCATACAAATACATACATAGAGAGATTTATATGAAGGAAATAGCTCACTTGAATGTAGAAGATGGAACGTTCCAAGTCTATGGGTCCAGATGGAGGCCTTTCCTGATTCACATAGTCATAGACTCTGGCAAATCCAAGACTGGCAGTTCAGTGATCAGGGCTCTTGCTCACAGGCTGCAAAGATCAAAGAATCCCAAGATTGGCAGTAAAGACCAAAGGTAAATTGTTAGCTGAAGTCCCAAGAACCCCAGGTCAGATGAACAGGAACCAGCTGCAGGATCCAGCACAAGCAAAAAAGCCTCTGAGCCTTCCCAGAATGTCCACTTACATTCGATGCACGCCATAGGCCCAAGGAAACTCCCTTTCAACTGATTGGCTACTCACAGTAGATCCCATCATAGAGGTCACCGCATTATATCAAATCTCATCATTGAAATGATCACATCATCATACGACTGCCAAACCAATGAGAATCATGGCCCAGCCAAGTTGACACACAACCTTAATGATCACACTCCCCATCCTGCACCTCCAGCACTTCTCTTGAGACTATCATTCCTGGGAAAACAGCTGAAGAACAAGAAATGGAGGAATAAGAGTCATCCACAAGTAGTGAGGTGAGAACAGAAAAGTAGTGGGGTGGAGCACTGCCTTTTATTATTATTATTTTTTTTTTACCCCAGTCTAGTTCCTAGGACAGCACCAATTAGCTAGGCACCTTGTAAATGATTGTGAGTTAATTATCTGGGCTCGAGAAGCACACAGAAGGACTCCCTCAGAACCTACTTTTAGAATTATCACAGAAACAAAAAGAAAACTGCATCTCTGTAAGTTCTGGGCCTCAACTTTACAGGAACATATATTGTTAAAAATGGCCTGAACAAAGACACAACAAAAAATATAGATGCAAGAATATCTCACGGGGACCAGGTGAGAGGATGCTTGCAGAGGCACTTTGATGAACATGTGAGAGTTACTGTGGTATTAACAATCACAACCTTCCATTAGACCAGGACAGGACCTTACCACCCTGAGACTGGATTGAAGAGCATCTCCTTCCATCCATAAATCCACGGTTATCCATGTTCATGCTTGTCCTTCCTCGGCACCATCCCTCTCTCAGCCTCTTTGACTTTTATGTTTTCTGTATGTGGTTCTGAACTCCCTAATATTTGGTAAGGTTCTTTGAGGGGAAGAGTTGTGCCTGGACATATTTATTACTTTTCCTTCATTTTTTTCTGTCTCCTCACATCTCATTCAGATAATAACTAATAAATATTTGTTAAATTAATCAACTAGAAGAGATAATTTCGTAGTTAAATTGTATGTATAATATACTTTGAAAGCTGTTGTTAGCTGCCATCGAATTGAGTCCAGCTCCTGGTGACCCCAAGTGTGCAGAGTAGAACTGTACCAGAGGGTTTTTAAGATTGGGACTTTATGACTTGACAGCAGTGGTGTTTTCTTTTTTTTTTACAGGGGTGACCATATGACAAAGTTCAGACCAATGGGATAAAATATAAAATCTATGGTAGGTCTTTTAGGAGAAATAATTATTTCCTGAGGAAAAGGTATCAACTTAGATGGCACTGCTTCTGTTGTGGTTCACCCTTTGCCTTTTCCATCCTTTTTTTTTTTTTTTGGCCTGGAATGTAGAAGCCATCTTGCGACCATAGAAAAAATTAACTTGCCAAGGGTAGTGGAGACATACAAGACAAGAAACCAGATTCCTTGATGGGATCCTTAAGCTCTTACTCTGGCACTGGGCTGCTGCCTCCAGATCCTTTTTTATCTGGGCAAAAGTAATTCTTTTATTTATCTAATCCACGATTGTAAGGGTTTCTGCTTCTCAAATGCAGTCATAGCTGACTTACCCACTCCTGTAAAATGACTGGAGCCCTGGAGTTACAGTAGTTAAGAACTCAGCTGCTAAACAAAAGGTCAGCAGTTCAAACCCACCAGCTGCCCCTTGGAAACCCTATGGAGCAGTTCTACTCTGTCCCGTAGGGTCGCTATGAGTCAGAATTGAGTCGATGGCAATGAGTTTTGTTTGTTTGTTTGTTTTATAAAACAACTAATGGATCATACATAAAATTGCTAATAATAAAAAATCTCTCTTGAGATGCAAGTGGTTGATGGTTGACTAGACTCACCCTCTAGTTATGCCATCTGCTTATGCTCATAGCCTCAGAGACCTTGAGATTCAACTTTATGTTATAGAAAAATCATAAGTTTTTATAGCTGTAGATCTTTGTGATCATTTTTAACTGTTAGCTTTTCTAATGATCACACTTTGGTAGTTCTGGGTTTTACCTGAGTGGAGGTAATATACCTTACAGCTCTGAAAACACAGGAGGAAACTTAACTCCATGGTTAGAACTTCTCTAAATGGTTTATCCCTCACGTGTCTGTCAGTTTGTCGTACTGTGGGGGCTTGAGTGTTGCTGTGATGCTGGAAGCTATGCCACCGATATTCAGATACCAGCAGGGTCACCCATGGAGGACAGGTTTCAGCTGAGCTTCCAGACTAAGACAGACTAGGAAGAAGGACTTGGCAGTCTACTTCTGAAAAGCATTAGCCAGTGAAAACCTTATGAATAGCAGCGGAACATTGTCTGATATAGTGCTGGAAGATGAGCCCCCCATGTTGGAAGGCACTCAAAAGATGACTGGGGAAGAGCTGCCTCCTCAAAGTAGAGTCAACCTTAATGACATGGATGGAGTAAAGCTTTCGGGACCTTCATTTGCTGATGTGGCACGACTCAAAATGAGAAGAAACAGCTGCAAACATCCATTAATACTCAGAACCTGGAATGTAAGAAGTATGAATCTAAAAAAAATTGGAAATCATCAAAAATGAAATGGAATGCGTAAACATCAATATCCTAGGCATTAGTGAGCTGAAATGGACTGGTATTGGCCATTTTGAATCAGACAATCATACAGTCTACTATGCTGGGAATGACAACTTGAAGAGGAATGGTGTTGCATTCATCGTCAAAAAGAACATTTCAAGCTCTATCCTGAAGTACAACGCTGTCAGTGATAGGATAATATCCACACGCCTACAAGGAAGACCAGTTAATATGACTATTATTCAAATTTATGCACCAACCACTAGGGCCAAAGATGAAGAAATAGAGGATTTTTATCAGCTGCTGCAGTCTGAAATTGATCTAACATGCAATCAAAATGCATTGATAATTACTGGCAATTGGAATGTGAAAGCTGGAAACAAAGAAGAAAGATCAGTAGTTGGAAAATACGGCCTTGGGGATAGAAACAATGCCGGAGATCGAACGATAGAATTTTGCAAGACCGACGACTTCTTCATTGCAAATACCTCCTTTCACCAACATAAACAGTGACTATACACATGGACCTCGCCAGATGGAACACACAGAAATCAAATTGACTACATCTGTGGAAAAGCTCAATATCATCAGTCAGAACAAGGCCAGGGGCCAACTGTGGAACAGACCATCAATTCCTCACAGACAATTTCAAGCTAAAACTGAAGAAAATCAGAACAAGTCCATGAGAGCCAAAATATGACCTTGAGTATATCCCACCTGAATTTAGAGACCATCTCAAGAATAGATGTGACGCATTGAACACTAGTGACCGAAGACCAGATGAGTTGTGGAATGACATCAAGGATATCATCCATGAAGAAAGCAAGAGGTCACTGAAAAGACAGGAAAGAAAGAAAAGACCAAGGTGGCTATCAAAGGAGACTCTGAAACTTGCTCTTGACTGTCGAGCAGCTGAAGCAAAAGGAAGAATTCTTGAAGTAAAAGAACTGAACAGAAGATTTCAAAGGGCCTCTCAAAAAGACAAAGTAAAGTATTATAATGACATGTGCAAAGAGCTGGAGATGGAAAACCAAAAGGGAAGAACACGCTTGGCATTTCTCAAGCTGAAAGAACTGAAGAAAAAATTCAAGCCTCGAGTTGCAATAGTGAAGGATTCCATGGGGAAAATATTAAACGACGCAAGAAGCATCAAAAGAAGATGGAAGGAATACACAGAGTCATTATACCAAAAAGAATTAGTCGATATTTAACCATCTCAAGAGGTGGCATATGATCAGGAACCTATGGTACTGAAGGAAGAAGTCCAAGCTGCTCTGAAGGCATTGGCGAAAAACAAGGCTCCAGGAATTGATGGAATATCAATTGAGATGTTTCAACAAACAGATGCAGCGCTGGAGGTGCTTACTTATCTATGCCAAGAAATATGGAAGACAGCTTCCTGGCCAACCGACTGGAAGAGATCCATATTTATGCCTATTCCCAAGAAAGGTGATCCAACCAAATGTGGAAATTATAGAACAATATCATTAATATCACATGCAAGCAAAATTCTGCTGAAGATCCTTCAAAAACGGTTGCAGCAATTTATCTACAGGGAACTGCCAGAAATTCAGGCCGGTTTCAGAAGAGGACATGGAACCAGGGATATCATTGCTGATGTCAGGTGGATCCTGGCTGAAAGCAGAGAATACCAGAAGGATGTTTACCTGTGTTTTACTGACTATGCAAAGGCATTCGAATGTGTGGATCATAACAAACTATGGATAACACTGCGAAGAATGGGAATTCCAGAACACTTAATTGTGCTCATGAGGAACCTTTACATAGATCAAAAAGCAGTTGTTTGGACAGAACAAGGGGATACTGATTGGTTTAAAGTTAGGAAAGGTGTGGGTCAGTATGCTGAACAAATAATACGAGAAGCTGGACTATATGAAGAAGAACGGGGCATCAGGATTAGAGGAAGACTCATTAACAACCTACGTTATGCAGATGACACAACCTTGGCTTGCTGAAAGTGAAGAGGACTTGAAGCACTTACTAATGAAGATCAAAGACCACAGCCTTCAGTATGGATTACACCTCAACATAAAGAAAACAAAAATCCTCACAAATGAACCAGTGAGCAACATCATGATAAATGGAGAAAAGGTTGAAGTTGTCAAGGATTTCACTTTACTTGGATCCACAATCAACAGCCATGGAAGCAGCAGTCAAGAATTCAAAAGACGCATTGCATTGGGTAAATCTGCTGCAAAGGACCTCTTCAAAGTGTGGAAGAGCAAAGATGTCACCCTGAAGACTAAGGTGCTCCTGACCCAAGCCATGGTATTTTCAATCCCATCATATGCATGTGAAAGCTGGAGAATGACTAAGGAAGACCGAAGAAGAGCTGATGCCTTTGAATTGTGGTGTTGGTGCAGAATATTGAATACATCATGTACCGTCAAAGAATGAACAAATCTGTCTTGGAAGAAGTGCGCCCAGAATGCTTCTTAGAGGCAAGGACTGCGAGACTGCATCTTGCATACTTAGGACATGTTGTCAGGAGGGATCAGTCCCTGAAGAAGGACATCATGCTTGGCAGAGTACAGGGTCAACAGAAAAGAGGAAGACCCTCAACGAGGTGGATTGACAACAATGAGCTCAAGGCATAACAACGATTGTAAGGATGGTGCAGGACTGGGCAGTGTTTCGTTCTGTTGTGCATAGGGTCGCTAGGAGTCGGAACCAACTCGAGGGCACCTAACAACAACAACAACAACAACAACAACGAATGGTTTATAAATAATTTTCCAATGTCTACAACACTGGGTTCTAGAATGCAAGTATTTTGCCAAATAACTTTCCTCTAATTCATGATACAGTGCCTTTTTACAGATTTGGTTGACTACCCCATTCAGTATATGCATAAGGAAAAATGGGCAAAATATCTTTTGAAAGGGATGTGGACTCAGGGATGCTTGAGCATCCTTTTTGCACCCCGGGAGCTCCTCAGACAGCTCTTGCCCTTCATTTTGGTTGTGGCATCTCTGAAAACTGAAATCTTGATATGTGATTGCTTTCTGGGGAAGAGGTTCCGGTGTCTCCCAAAGCATGTTCTGAGAAGTGCTTTTGAACAAAAGGGTGCGGTTAGGAAATACCGCCTTGATTGTCCTCTGTTAATATTCACAGTAAGTGTTAGCTTATTAAAGGCATCTGTTACTAAAACTACCTGTTAATATTGAGCTCAACATAGCTCTTTTCTTGTATAATGCTGATTTCTATAAAGGACCACTTGTGAAATGCTGGCTTAGAAGGCCATTGGAATCTAGAATGACACAGTTTTCACAATTCATACTTTCTTCCTTGATTTGTTTTTATTTATTTATTTTTAGCCTTAAGTTGTTTTGCTCATTAGTAGAAGAGCTTACAGAAGACTTAAGACAACAGCACCAACCAGCCACGCAAATTCACTCACATCAGGTAACTTTTCATTTCCTCTCCCTTAACTAGGGTTATTCACCAAGCATCTCCAGGACTTCTTCTATTGCAGAAAATTCTGTGACTCTGTTGTCTTGGGTTGAGGGACTTTTCCTATTTAAAGAGTCTCTCTGAGGGAGTGCTACCAATTTGTTGGGCAGATGCAACTCCTGTCAATCTCTGTCCCAAAGCAGGAATGCACTGAGGTAATAAATCACCTGCCCATCTCTGCAGAAATGTTCGGCTCTTCTTTTATCCAGAGGTGATGAAAGCTACAATCAACACATGTGGGCTATCTATTAGCATGGTCTTTAGGACTTTGGAAAAGTGATAGGGGATATGGGACGGGATGAAGGATAGACATCAGCTATTCTCAACATCCACTGCAAATGGGTCAAGCAGAAAAGGATACAAACTCCACAAAAGGCAGATTACACACCATCTAGGCCAGTCTATGCAGAGAGTTGTTAACAGGGCAGATCGGAGTTGGTGACATCTTTCTCTTAATGCTTTTGAACTTGCATGAGCACCTGGTTCATAGAGGGGGACAAGCAAACACCAGAGATGGACCAGAGTCCAGAGTAAAGCCTTTTCTACTGAATTTCTTGGGTTAGCTTTTTCACGTAGACAGCATTTTTAAGCAGAATGCTTATATTTTCTTAATCTGACGAACATTACCAAGCACTTTCCTTTTGCAAAGCATCATGGTTGCAGAATTCCCGTGGCTGCTGTTATAAATTATCTCAAACTAGAGGCTTGAAACAACACAAATTTATTCTTTCAGAGCTCTAAAGGCCAGAAGTCTGAAATTTCAGTGGGGCAAAATCAAGGCATTAGCAGGACCACACTCCCTTCGGAGGCTCTAGGAAGAGAAGCCGTTCCTTGCCTCTCCTAGCTTCTGGTGACTGATGGCATTCCTTGGCTTATGGCCATATCACTCCAATTCAAGGCCAGCATCTTCAAATTTCTCTCAGCTCAGTCTTCACGTGGCCTCCTTCTCTCTATGTGCTGGTGTCAAATCTCTCTCTGCTTCTCATTTATAAGAACACTTTTAATGGTATTCAGGAACCACAAGGATAATCTCTTCATCTCAAGATCCAAATAAATGTAGCATTTACAAATCAGAACCTATACATTTGGGTGGCCACTCTGCAGCCTACTACAATGACAAAAACTCTGATAGTGTAGCAGATTGTATTTTTCAAAGCAGCCACAAAATTAACTTGTATTCCACATGCCCTTCTTAAAATGCAACTTTAACACACCTATTGAGAGGTGTGGTCTATATTCTCTCCACCTTGACATCAGTTTGGCTTTAGTAACTATTGTGGCCAACAGAGTATGGTAGAAATGACACCATAAAACTTCTGAGGCTAGGTCATAACAGGTGATACAGCTTCCATCTTTCTTACCGGAACGCTCTCTCTAGAAACTTTCAGCTGCCACGTAAGCAGTTTTTTTGCCCTGAGACTGAATGCTGGGAGGAAACCCACTCTAGCCCATGTGGAGAGACCACAAAGAGAAGCCTCCTCCCCCCATTCCAGATCCAACCACCATCTAACTGCAGCCATATGCAAGACCCTAAGACCGAGCTGGCCCCAACCAACTCTTCCTGAATTCCTGACTCATAGAACCCATGAAGCTAATGAAATGATTGTCATCTTAAGCCACTAAACTTGGGGATGAAATTGCTAAATAGCAACAGATAACTGAAACAGTGGGATACAAAGATAGTTCATCGAACTTGAAATCCAGATGGGGAGACCAGATACGCACATAAGGAGAACAAAAGAGTGAATGAAGGGAAGAAGTAGACCAGTCTTCTATAGGAATGGATTGAATATGGAGCTAGATTGTCTCAGGTTTTCAAGCTGGCATGAAGAAGTCACTTTAAAATATCAGAGGTACTACATATTGTTGTTGAGAGTCCCCTCAGTCCTGAAGGCTGAAGGGTTGTCAATGGAAGGGGCTGTTTTTCAATCTGGCCTCTAATTTATGGTTGGTGGTAAAGATTCCTACAATATTGTGTTTGAAACAACTTGAATTCACATCAGCATTTTTTTCTTGGGTAAATAATAATAACATTTACGTGTATTACCTGCATTATTTGACCTTCATTAGAACCCAATAGATGGTCAATTAGTCCAGCTTTATAATTCTGCTGGATTATTTATTTTTTTTTTTTTAAAAAAGAAGTTGTTCCCAGTCAAATTAATCAATAAAATGTATTTATCACATGATTACTCAGGGCAGAGAAGCAATGCAGTAAATATGGCAGAGAAAAAATATAGGACACAATCTTTTCCATCAAATATTTGTTAAAGCTTTTGGACATTTGTGCCACAGAGACACACACATGCACACACACAGAGATAGCTAACAATAGTACACACATAGATAGTAAACAACAGTAAGGAAGAAATGTTAGGTGCACAGTGTTAGGTACAAATTAAATACAGTGTTTAACGCATCTTCTATCTTAACACAGCCTTTAAAGGAGCCCTGGTGGCTCAATGGTTAAGTGCTGCTAACCGAAAGGTTGGCAATTTGAACCCATCCATTGGCTCTACAGGAGAAAAGACCTGAAAATCTGCTCTAAAGATTATACCTGAGAAAACCCTGTCGCTTTGGGTCACTACATGTCGAAACTAGACTCAAAGGCACCTAGCAACAACAAGAATGAAGTGGTCTTTTGCTTCAGATTATACCCTTGCCCTAGCACACAATTTTTCTAATTCTGACTGTGTCTTGATAATGACACTTTAAGCTCAAGTAGGTTGAATCTCCCGTTCTGTACATCCTGGCCTTTATCCTAAAGACAATAATGAAATAGAAGCATTTTGGAGATCGCATGTCTTGGCATAGAAGTTCTTTGAATCTCTGGAGTAGCATTTCTGAAAATGTATTTGTCTTAGTTATCTAGTGCTGCTATAACAGAAATACTGCAAGTGGGCGACTTTAACAAACAGAAATTTATTTTCTCACAGTTTAGGAGGCTAGAGGTCTGAACTCAGGCCACCGACTTTAAGGAAAGGCTTTCTCTCTGTAGGCCCTGGTGGAAGGTCCTTGTCTCTTTTCAGCTTGCGTTCCTCAGTTCCTTGGCTATCTGCATGTGGCCTGGCATCTATCTTCCCCCATTGCTGCTTCTCTAAACCTAATATACCAGTTTTATACCTCAAAGGTAATTGGTTTAAGACATACCCTACACTGGTATGGCCTCATTTGTACAACAAAGAAAACCCTATTCCCTAATGGGATTATATCCACAAATATAGGGGTTAGGATTTATAACACATATTTTTGGGGGAAATAATTCAATCCATAACAGTACTTCATAGAACATCAGTCCCATGGGATGTTTTGAAAGAAAAAAGAAAAGGATTTTAGGATGAAATAAGTTTACAAAGTTCCTCATACAACATCTTCACAGTGAACATTAATGTATTAAATCAAAGCCTCTGAGAAGTCCTGCAGTTAAGAAATCTATGTAATTTTGGTTAATCAAGTATTTCCTAAACTCCTTTCACCATAAAAACTTACCTCCCTTTCTCCTCTTTCCTTCTTCCTTTTTTTTTTTCTTTTTTGGTTTCATGTAGTATTTATTAAAACACTTTATGCACTGCTACTCTAGGGACAAAGGATGGTACAGTGAAATGAGTTTTATGCCAATTAATTACTGTTTGTGTGCTCTTCACTATGTAACCCTTAGGTAACTTGGCTAACTTTTCTGAGCCGTTCATTAGTACAAGATGAATAGCTATAATAAATTCTACCTCTTAAGATTTTTGGGAGGTGATTGATAAATAATGACTTTTATTCTCCTTCCTCTGGAGAATTAACTTGGCCCCTTCCAAGGTGGGTCTGGAATACGTTTCAGAGTTGTTGCAATGAGGATACTTGTCCTTGATACAGCACCAACCACAAATAGTATCTCTACACTGGGGGGCTGGGCTCAGAGGGAAGTAAAAGTTGGCCAGCTTTTCCTCGTTCCTAGACTCCTCTAGTTGACACCCTAGCAATCACAGACTAGGTTGGAGAGCCAGGAGCACCCATTTTTGGCATTATTAACTGTGTGGCCTTGGACGAGTTTCTTGGTTCTCATGCTTGGCTTCTCCATCTATAGAATGGGGACAATAGTAGGAGCTATATAATCGACTCCACTGCACTGGGTCTGGGTTTTATATTCTAAGATTGTTATGAATATTAAAGGATTAATATCTTGAACAGTGTCTAAAACATGGCATGGTAATTATTAGCTATTATTACAAGATTATGAGTATAGAGACAGATATTAAATTGAAGTAATACTTGGCTCCCCTTTGGATTGAAAATAGCCAACTGTTGAGACAAAATTATTTTGGTATTATACTGTGCTTTTTTTTTTTTCAGAATTAAGTCAATTTTCCACTTTATTAGTTTGAACCTGGCCTCAGAAATGACACTGCCACTCTGAACTTTTTCTTGAATCGCTGTAACCTCCTCATCATGCTATTTCAGGCTCTCCAAGCCTTGGGAGAGCCAATAAATCAGATGAAATTTTCTGTATTACTCTGACAGACTTCGTTAACCCTCACAGAGCAAGGTGATGTCTTTTTAATGCATAACGATTTGGTTTAATAAGACGAGATATGGCTGAGAGTGGTTATCACCATGGGTATGCGGTCATTAGAAAGTTGGTGGGGCACAAGATGGGCACCATGAAAATTATCACAAGGTTGAAATCAGGGCAAAGCTCAGCATGTGGGGTGAGCTGCAAGAATGCCCTTAGCACAGTGGTTATTAATATCTGCTAAAGAACCTGACCTCTGTTGCTGTAAACAAGATCAAATAAGTACATGTTCCTTCTGAGAACAACTTTGAGATGAAAATTGAAGCATATGTCAAAGGGAAGAGGAAAGCAATTTGTACTAAAATGAAACATGGGGTTTTTAGTCTTAATATCTAGCAATTTGGGCATTTGTCATGAAAGATTTGTTACCTGAGGTATGATTATAATTAGTATTCTCCTCCATGGGACTCTTAGTCTCTCACTTTCTAGAAGAAAAGGCTTAGAGGAACCTGATGTGTACGAATAGTCTTTAGGAAGGACATTCCCCACCCCCCCCCGCCCCTTTTTGTTTGGAATGGCTTTGCTGTTCCCCTTACCTCAATTATTTATACAAGATGAAAGAAGCTTCAGGGTTATAGAGTCAGCACTAGAGACAGGCCCAAGCAAATAAGGTGGCCACCCTCCAGGTCTGGAACCGCTTTTCCATCCCTGACTCAGAGCAGGTGAAAAAACAAACAAGCCCTAAAGAAAGCCTCAAGCCCAGTTTGTTTATAGTTACGTCTTACTGTGGTGCCCTGTTGCCACCTTTCTGCTCCTGAAGGTAAGATTTTTTTTTTTCCAGGAAGGAAGCTCATCAGAATTAGCCAAGTTTGGAAGGAATATTTTTAATTCAATGTTTTATTTTATTTTACTGGATCGTTTCAGTTGTGTACAGAAGGAGAGGACCACTGATATGAAAATGCATGAAAGGATCACTCATTTCAAGTCAAATTTCATCTTCATTCTCCAGGGTTACATCCTGTCTCTCTCTTTCTTTCTTTTTTTTTCACTCTCCTTCTTTCAGGTTAAGTCAAAGTTAGCACCAAATCAATGAAATAACTATGACTTTCTTCCAGGTCCAATGGTCAGCGAGGTTTGTATCTGTTAATACTTTACATTACTATAGAAACATGCTTGAGTGGTTTGTGGCAGTGTTGTTAAACCATTCCAAAGACATTAAATGCCTGGTATATGTCAAACAATATAGTTTGTACAGGAGTCCCTGGGTGGTGCAAATGATTAGCACAGTCAGCTGCTAACTGAAAGGTTGGTAGTTTAAGTTCAGCCAGAGATACCTTGGAAGAAAGGCCTGGTGACCTACTTCCAAAAAATCAACCATAGAAAATTCTACGAAGTGTATTTCTGCTCTGACACACATGGGGTTGCCATGAGTAGGAGTGACTCAATGACAACTGGTGTATATTTTGTGCTGCGCAGTTGATATGAAGGGGTATAGGAGGAGATTACTTGCTAACTGAGGTCAAACAGAAAAGTTAAATGGCATTTTAAAAAAAAAAAACCAACTGCAATCGAGTTGATTCCGACTCATAGCGACCCTAGAGGACAGAGTAGAAATGGCATTATAAGATTTAAATAGTGTATCAAGGCACTGAAGTAGACATGCCTCTAAGTCATACACAATTAACTGGCAAATGAACTGCGCAGAAGATGATTACTATTGAAGTAGGGAGCGAAAGTCAGTACTTTAATCTGGGTTTTCCAGATGATTTAGAAAGTGAAATCTGAGCTGGGTTCAATAGGAAGGTAAGTGGCTGCTTTTCAGACAGGTGAAATGAAATGGACAAAACTCAGGTAGTGGGTGAGCACTTGGTGTTTCACAAAGAAAGTGTGACAGATTCATTGGAGGGTTGTTAGGTGCTGGTAAGTCGATTTTCAACTCATAGTGGCCCCATGTGGCGGATTACAACCATCCCATAGGGTTTTCTAGGCTGTAATTAATCTTTATGGGAGCAGATTGCTATGTCTTTTCTCCTGAGGAGTTGCTGGGTGGGTTCAAACTGCTGACCTTTCAGCTAGCAACCAAGTGCTTAACGTTTGCACCACGAGGGCTCCCTGATTGGAGTAGAGGTTTAGTAAAAGTGGATCGGGGCTAAGGCTAGAAAGTTGGCTAAGATCAGATTGTGGAGGCCTTTAAATTTCCAACAAAAACATCTGGATGTCTAATTTCTGAGTGATGGAGAACCTCTGAAAGCTTATTAATATTGAACAATGAGAGCAAGATAGTTTGCAATCTAGCCTAGTGTAAGAATGAAACAGAGGATTTTCAATTATTCAATTTAATCGTGGATGAGAATTTGATTGCTTGCAGTCATGGATGCTCAAGGGAAATTTGCAGGCTTCCCTCCAACCCTGGTAGGCACAGTGAAGGAGCAGCTGGGATGGAGTGGAAGTCTGTGTTTTGGGCACACGTACAGCTGGTTTTCAATAACTTCTCAACTGCTTTATTACTGTCTGACTTTGCACAATTACTCTTATGAGTCTCAGTTTTCTCATCTGTGAAAGGGAGATACAATATCTACCTCAAAGTGTTATTAGGAGGAAGTAGAAATGATCAATGAGTTCTTGGATTATAGTTTATACTCCATGAATGGTAAAGTTTCTTTTTTGTTTTGTAATTATTACCATTATCAGTCATCTCATAAAAAAAAAAAAAAATCTCATAGACCAGCTTAAAATTGTGGCCGGATCAATTCTGATATATTAACTGCATTTTTTTTTTTTTTTTGCCTCAAAAACGCTTATTAAAAATGTCTGTTTGGTAGTGAATCAGCAAAGTCATCTTGACATCTGAATGTCAGCACCTTGAGGCAGAAGGTTGGTGCCCTGTTTAGAAGGACAACTGCTTTGCCTCCCCTGAGGAAAGTAGCAGCTGAGAACCAAATGTTTTCACTGATATCCTGGCTGTTTGTTTCCTCCTGGGGACACAGAGAGTTGTTGATTCCACCTCAATCCCTGACCCCAGGAGACCGATTCCCCCGTTCTGGAGGCGGCAATGAATGGAGTGTTGGCTCATACAGACCAGGTTCCAAATTCTGGCTCTGCAACTTACTACCCGGGCATCCCAGTACAAGTTACTCAGACTCTGAACCCACAAGCTTCATCTTTAAAGAAGAACGATAATCCTTTGCAGAGTTGTTGTGAGAATTAAATAAAATAATGTGTATGAAGATCCTTATTTCAAGTAGGCCCTTAATATCTGGTAGCAATGGTTACTTTCTTCTTTATTCCTTTCGTCCTTCCTTTACCTACTTAGTTTCTCCTTTAGGGAAGACTAGGATTCAATGCAGCCCATGGAAACTGAAGATGGAAAGAGAAATTTATGCTTCCTTTTTACATCCTCCTAGGTCTCAGCTGTAATCTGCTGCCTAACTCAGTTTCTCTCCTTTGATTAGAAGGGAGAGGGGGTGGTGGTGATTCAGCAGCAGAATTGTCAAGAGTACGGGGTTTGATTCCAGGCCAATGCACTTCATGGGCATCCACCACCCATCTGTTAGTGGAGGTTTTCATGTTGCTATGATGCTGAACAGGTTTCAGTGGTGCTTCCAGACTAAGGCAGACAAGGCAGAAGAAGGGGCTGGTGATCTACTTCTGAAAATCAGCAAGTGAAAACTCTATGGATTACAAAAGTCTAATCTGCAACTGACCGTGGGGTTGGCACAGGAACTGGCAATGTTTCCTTACATTGTGTGTGGGGTGGCCGTGAGTTGGGGGTTGACTGGATGGCAACTAACAACAATCAACAATTAGAAGAGGGATAGTCAAACAAGCCACTGCCACTGATCATCCCTGAATAAGACCTTTAGGCAAAGACCCAATTAACAGAGGACAAAACAGGGCAAAATACCTGATAAAGACGTCTTTTGTAACCTGAAGAAAGGTGAGGAGGAGTGAATGGGTAAGTAAGAGGGGATCAAGATGATAAATGGGTAAGTAAGAAGGGATCAAGATGAGTAAAATTCTCAAAGATGAGAAGATGAGAAAGGAAAAGAGAAAAAACTATAGGACAATATTTTATTATTATTGTTTAATCTTTTTTTAAAAATTATATTTTAGATGAAGGTTTACAGGACAAACTAGCTTCTCATTAAACAGTACACATGTTGTTTTATGACACTGCTTAACAAACTCACAGCATGTTAACACTCTCCCTTCTCGACCTTCAGTTCCCTATTACCAGCTTTTCTGTCCCCTCCTGCCTTCTAGTCCTTGGCCCTGGGCTGGTGTACCCCTTTAGTCTCGTTTTGTTTTATGGTCCTGTTTAATCTTTGGCTGAAAGGTGAACCTCAGGAGTGACTTCATTACTGAGCTAAAAAGGTGTCCGAGGGCCATACCCTCAGGGTTTCTCCAGTCTCTGTCAGGCCAATAAGTCTGGTCTTTTTTTGTTTTGTGAGTTAGAGTTTTGTTCCACATTTGTCTCCAGTTCTGTCCAGGAGTCTCTATTGTGATCCCTGTCGAGTAGTCAGTGGTGGTAGCCAGGTACCATCTTGTTGTATTGGACTCATTCTGGTGGATGCCGTAGTAGTTGTGTTCCATTAGTCCTTTGGAGTAATCTTTCCTTTGTGTCTTTATTTTCCTTCATCCTCCCTTGTTCCTGAAAGGGTGAGACTAGTGGAGTATCTTAGATGGATGCTCACAGGCTTTTAAGACCCCAGATGCTACTCACCAAAGTAGAATGTAGAACATTTTCTTTACCAACTATGTTATGCCAATTGAGCTAGATATTTCCCCAGACCATGGTCCCCACAGCCCTCAGCCCAGTAATTTGGTCCCTCAGGGAGTTTGGATGTGTCTATGGAGCTTCCATGACCTTGTGTAGGGCAATATTATAAACAAATATTTATTCATTTATTAACTAGAAAATAAGGATTTTTTTTTTCTTAAGCCAAATGCTCTTAGAAAATCACCTTATTGTAAGTAGACCAGCCATATTTCTTATTCATAGACCACCACAAAAGAGGAAACTTGCCAGCTATCTATTTGGGGGCCTTGCTAGAAAAATTCATTTTATTACCCAGAGTCAGTTGCTTGCTGTAAAAAAAAAAAAAAAAAAAGCAACAGGACCTTTCCTCCTGTTATTATTCAAATACAACCCAGGTCTCCGGTCTGACTGAGAAATAAGTTATACGTAGGCACCGAACACAGACTAGTGCCTTAATTGGTTATTAATATATGGCCATTTCTATTCTTAGAAATAACCAGTGTTTGGATAACTACCTCAAAAATAGATTCCAGATTCCATGGCTGTGTTCTATCACACATAAAACAAGGGGCCGTTAATGGGCAATTGGATGGACTACAATGCCATTTCTGGAAACTTCCAGTTACATTTGTTACTGCTTTAAAAGGTCATGCTGGGAAAGTTGCCTGAGAATCCAATTTATCTTGAATATTAATAATTTATCCATCAGGAAACTGCCTAGGCTGAAACTCAGTGTCAAAACTGAACACCTCCTGGATCTGGTGGTCCACAGGATAATGGTGGGTGGTTGCAAATAAATTCCATTAAAGAATTAATATGATAATATGTTTACCAAATTTGAGAAGATTTGTGGGTGCCATTAAAGGAGAGGAAGTATGTAATTTTTAAAACTTGAAAGGGGAATTCTTTTCTTAGTTCTAAATATTATTTGTTAATTGAAAAACTCTGATAAAGCCTCAAGCTGAAAGTTCACTAACCACATAATTAATGGGGATATTTATTATTGATGAGGTAGCACTTATCACTAATATATATTGATAGATGTTCAGTTCCATTTATGGAAGGATAAAAGAGTCTCCGGATATGAGATTAATAAATGACAAGTTTTTACTGCTATATTTACAACCTGAGAACCAAGTGACTCCACCGCTGAATAGGTTCCCACTCGGAACAAGTCAACTATTTCAGGTTTGTTGAATGCTTGCGTGGAAAAAATTCTAAACCACGGAAACAAGTTGCCCCTGTGAAATTTCCCCAATAGTGTCTGGTCGGGCATCCTCCCCTATGTGGATGCTTTGTGATGTCTCGAAGGCAACCAGTACCAAAGTCCATGAAAGATTTATAGTTAAAAACAAACACCTTGACTCACATCCAGTCACCCTTTTCCAAATGCAGCTGGGTCTGAAATAGTGGCTGAAAGAGCTTCCTGCTCACTTTGGCCCCAGCCCTGCCCACGCAGAGGGCTCCTCTGTTTCCACTAGAAGGAGCCAGGGACAAAAACTCCATCCATCTGAAAATTCTAGGAATCATTTCAGTGTTGGAGAAGACAAAAAGAAAATAACTTTGTGGTTTCAATGGACAGGATTTCAGCGTTAAGGACGGGAAATATCAGTCAGAGATCATCATGTGTAATGTCACGCAGGGCACCAAATACCTGTGAAGAAATAGCCCACTCTAAGCCCTTAAATGCCATGTGTGGTTAAGAACATTTGCCACAGGGGAGAGTTTCTCAATTAGACCAAACTAAAAGCCACTGTACTGCAATCCCCAGATGACTGGAATGGGGCTTTCGATGACATAATGAGTCACATTTACATAATTTTTAAAAAGCTGAACAGCTCATTTCTTTTTTTGTCACAAATGATGTGGCTTCTACTAAGTGTGACTGGGGTGGTTGCAGATATAAAGTAACCAATGGTAGTTTATTATCTGTTTTATTAAGACACTATCGCCAAAGTGTACCTTAATTTACCCAGAAGTGATCGCAATGATGTAGGTAGAGCAGAGCCAAGGAAATAAGCAAAGAAGCTAAGTGATGTGGGGGCAACTGAAATGCATGTCACAAACCTATGTCCTTATTGCTGTGAGGAGGCCTCAGAGCACCCTTCAGTACCTACTTACTTTTATTTTAAATACAATCTAATAGCAAATAAGAAGCAGATGATTTTAAAGAGAGAAATAGGATGTTGTCAGAGTCAGGCAATTGAAAGCAGCAAGAAATGACAGAGAGCCAACAGTTATAGAAGAAACTGATAAATCAAAACAGCAAGGAAATTGCTCAACACATTATCAGTGCGGTGCTATTCTTTGTGGGGTAAAAAAAAGTTAAACAAAACAGGAGATTTGGTGTTCAGATTAATAACTCTCTGAGATCATGAAATATGCAACTTGTGCTAGGAAGGCAATGATGTATTTTACAAATAGTTCCAACAAAAAAAGCCATATTATTTTAGATTCAGTCATCTTGAAAATTCACTGGTTGCAAGGCTAAATTCTCAGATTGTTCTGCATAGATAACAAAGAAGCAGTGGAGTATCTTGGTTAAAACAGTGGATGCCTGAATTTAAACCCTAGCTCTGCTACATACAATCTGTGTGACCTTGGGCAACTCATTTCATCTCTCTGAACCTCAGTTTCCTTAATTGTAAAACAGGATAGTCTTAAGGATTAAATGAGTAAGTGTATGTAAAGCATTAGAGGAGAATCTGGTAAATCTAAAAATATAAAATCCCTGAAAGAAAATAGAGGGAGAAAAGTATGGGAATTAATCTTTTAGAAAAACAGGATAACAAAACACCAAAAAATACAAAAGTAGAAGACATAAATGAAACCTCATAAAAATTAAAAGCTTACCGCCATCAAAAGACATTATCAAAAAAGTAAAAAAAGAACCTAGAGACTGGGAAAAAGTCTTCAGGAGCAACATAATAAGGGTCTAATCTCCAAAATTTATAGAAAACTTCAACAGTTCAGCAACAAAAAGGCAAACAACCGAATTATAAAATGGGCAAAGGACGTGAAAGAACCTTCACCAAAGAGGACATCCAAGCAGCCAGCAAACACATGAAAATATGCTCACGATCATTACCCCTTGTTGTTGTTGTTGTTAGGTGCCGTCGAGATGGTTCCGACTCATAGCGACCCCTTTGCACAACAGAATGAAACACTGCCCGGTCCTGCGCCATCCTTACAATCGTTTTTATGCTTGAGCTCGTTGTTGCAGCCACTGTGTCAATCCACCTCATTGACCCTGTGCTCTGCCAAGCATGATGTCCTTGTCCAGGGACTGATCCCTCCTGACAACATGTCCAAAGTATGTAAGATGCAGTCTCGCCATCCTTGCTTCTAAGGAGCATCCTGGTTGTACTTCTTCTAAGACAGATTTGTTCGTTCTTTTAGCAGTCCATGGTATACTCAATATTCTTCACCAACACCACAATTCAAAGGCGTCAGCTCTTCTTCGGTCTTCCTTATTCATTGCTCAGCTTTCACATACACATGATGCGATTGAAAATACCATGGCTTGGGTCAGGCGCACCTTAGTCTTCAGGGTGACATCTTTGCTCTTCAACACTTTGAAGAGGTCCTTTGCAGCTGATTTACCCAATGCAATGCGTCTTTTGATTTCTTGACTGCTGCTCCCATGGCTGTTGATTGTGCATCCAAGTAAAATGAAATCCTTGACAACTTCAACCTTTTCTCCATTTATCATGATGTTGCTCACTGGTTCATTTGTGAGGATTTTTGTTTCCTTTAAAAAAAAAATTTTTTTTTTTTTTATGTTGAGGTGTAACCCATACTGAAGGCTGTGGTCTCTGATCTTCATTAGTAAGTGCTTCAAGTTCCCTTCACTTTCAGCAAGCAAGGTTGTGTCATCTGCATAGCGCAGGTTGTTAATGAGTCTTCCTCCAATCTTGATGCCCCGTTCTTCTTCATATAGTCGAGCTTCTCGGATTATTTGTTCAGCATACAGATTAAATAGGTATGGTGAAAGAATACAAACCTGAAGCACGCCTTTCCTGACTTTAAACCAATCAGTATCCCCTTGTTCTGTCCAAACAACTGCCTCTTGATCTATGTAAAGGTTCCTCATGAGCACAATTAAGTGTTCTGAAATTCCCATTCTTCGCAGTGTTATCCATAGTTTGTTATGATCCACACCATCAAATGCCTTTGCATAATCAATAAAACACAGGTAAACATCCTTCTGGTATTTTCTGCTTTCAGCCAGGATCCATCTGACATCAGCAATGATATCCCTGGTTCCACGTCCTCTTCTGAAACCGGCCTGAATTTCTGGCAGTTCCCTGTAGATAAATTGCTGCAACCGTTTTT
This sequence comes from Elephas maximus indicus, assembly GCF_024166365.1. Taxonomy (NCBI): domain Eukaryota; kingdom Metazoa; phylum Chordata; class Mammalia; order Proboscidea; family Elephantidae; genus Elephas; species Elephas maximus. The sequence continues at coordinate 128,520,640 of NC_064822.1, forward strand.
GAAGGATCTTCAGCAGAATTTTGCTTGCATGTGATATTAATGATATTGCTCTATAATTTCCACATTTGGTTGGATCACCTTTCTCGGGAATAGGCATAAATATGGATCTTTTCCAGTCAGTTGGCCAGGAAGCTGTCTTCCACATTTCTTGGCCTAGACGAGTGAGCACCTCCAGCGCTGCATCTGTTTGTTGAAACATCTCAATTGATATTCCATCAATTCCTGGAGCCTTGTTTTTCACCAACACCTTCAGAGCAGGTTGGACTTCTTCCTTCAGTATCATCGGTTCCTGATCATATGACCTTGAGTCCATCCCACCTGAATTTAGAGACCATCTCAAGAAGAGATTTGATGCCTCAAACACTAGTGACCGAAGACCAGATGAGTTGTGGAATGACATCAAGGACATCATCCATGAAGAAAGGAAGAGGTCACTGAAAAGACAGGAAAGAAAGAAAAGACCAAGGTGAATGTCAGAGGAGACTCTGAAACTTGCTCTTGAGCATCGAGCAGCTAAAGCAAAAGGAAGAATTCAAGAAGTAAAAGAACTGAACAGAAGATTTCAAAGGGTCTCACGAGAAGACAAAGTATTATAATGACATGTGCAAAGAGCTGGAGATGGAAAACCAAAAGGGAAGAACACGCTTGGCGTTTCTCAAGCTGAAAGAACTGAAGAAAAAATTCAAGCCTCGAGTTGCAACAGTGAAGGATTCCATGGGGAAAATATTAAACGACACAGGGAGCATCAAAAGAAGATGGAAAGAATACACAGAATCATTATACCAAAAAGAATTAGTCATTAGCCATTAGAGAGATGCAAATCAAAACCATAACAAGGTATGATCTCACCCCGGCTATGTTGGCACTGGTAGAACAAAACAAAACAAAAAACCAGGTAACAACAAATGTTGGCGAGGATGTGGGGATATTGGAACCCTTATCCATTGCTGGTGGGACTGTAAAATGGTGTAACTACTATGGAAAACAGTATGGCCCTTCCTCAGAAAACTGGAAATAGAACTACCCTCCAATCCAGCAATCTCACTCGTAGGTATATACCCTTGAGGCCTAAAAATTAATGACACAAACAGATATATGCACACCTATGTTCATTGCAGTTTAATTCACAATAACAAAAAAATAGAAACAACCGAAATGCCCATCAGCCAATAAATGGATAAGCAAAACATGATACATACATACATGGTATTCCTTATGCAACCATAAAGAACATTGATGAGTCCGAGAAACATATTATAATATGGATTGAACCTGGAGGGCATAAAGTAAGTCAAGCACATTAAAAAAAAACCAAAAAACAACAAAAAAAAAACAACCTTGCCATTGAGTTGGTTCTAACTCATAGTGGCTCTATAGGACAGAGTAGAACTGTCCCATAGGGTTTCCAAGGAGGGGCTGGAAAATTTGAACTTCTGGCCTTCTGGTTAACCACACTCTTAACCACTTTGCCACCAGGGCTATGATCAATTTTTTTAAAAGAAGACAAGAATAGAATATATAAAGAGGCCAATGTTCATTGGGGGAGGAGGAGAAGGAAGGGGAAGCACACTGTAGATCTTTTGCTGTTGTTAGGTAACATCCAGTGGATTCTGACTCATAACGACCCCTATGTACAGCAGAAGGAAGCACTGTCCAGTCCTGCACCATCCTCACAACTGTTGCTATGTGTGAGCCCATTGTTGCTGCCACCGAGTCAAGCCACCTCATTGAGGCTCTTCTTTTTCACTGACCCTCTACCAAGCATGATGTCCTTCTCCAGGCACTGATCCCTCCTTATAGTGTGTCCGAAGTATGTGAGATGTAGTCTCGTTATCTTTGCTTCCAAGGAGCATTCTGGCTGCATTCCTTCCAAGACAGATTTGTTCATTCTTTTGGAAGTCCATAGTATATTCAATATTCTTCACCAACACCATAATTCAAAGGCATCAATTCTTCCTTATTTATTGTCCAGCTTTTGCATGCATATGAGGTGATTGAAAACACCATAGCTTGGGTCAGGTTCACTTTAGTCTTCAAGGTGACACCTTTGCTTTTTAACACTTCAGAGAGGTCTTTTGCGGTAGATTTGCCCAAGGCAATATGTCTTTTGATTTCTTGACTGCATAGGTGTTGATTGTGGATCCAGGTAAAATGAAATCCATGACAACTTCAATCTTTTCTCCATTTATCATGTTGAAGCTTTTTGGTCCAGTTGTGAGGATTTTTGCTTTCTTTGTGTTGAGGTGTAATCCATACTGGCCCTTGATCTTCATCAGTAAGTGTATTAAGTCCTCTTCACTTTCCGCAAGCACAGTTGTGTCATCTGCAATACAGATTGAATAAGTATGGTGAAAATATATGACCCTGACATGCACATTTCTTGACTTTAAACCATGCAGCACCCCCTCTTTCTGTTTGAACGACTGCCTCCTGGTCTAAGTACAGGTTCCTCATAAGCACAATTAAGCATTCTGGAATTCCCATTCTTTGAAATATTATCCATAATTTGTTATGATCCACACAGTCGAATGCCTTTGCATAATCAGTAAAACACAAGTAAACATTTTTCTGATATTATCTGCTTTCAACCAGGATCCATCTGACATGAGCAGTGATATCCCTTGTTCCACATCTTCTTCTGAACCTGGCTTGAATTTCTGCAGTTCCCGTGTTAATGTACTGCTGCAGCCACTTTTGAATGATCTTCAGCAACATTTTACTGGCATGTGATGTTAATGATATCGTTCAATAATTTCTACATTCTGTTGGATCACCTATCTTTGTAATGGGCACAATTATGGATCTTTTCCAGTCAGCTGGCCAGGTAGCTGTCTTCCAAATTTCTTGGCATAGACAAGTAAGCATTTCCAGCACTGCATTCATTTGTTGAAACATCTCAATTGGTATTCCATCAGTTCCTGTAGCCTATTTTTGGCCAATGTCTTCAGTACAGCTTGGACTTCTTCCTTCAGCACGATCAGTTCCTGACCATATGCTACGTCCTGAAATGGTGGAACTTCAACCAATTCTTTTTGGTATAGTGACTCTGTATATTCCTTCCATCTTCTTTTGATGCATCTTGCGTCATTTTAATATTTTCCCCATAGAATCCTTCAATATTGTAATTTGAGGCTTGAATTTTTTCTTCAGCTCTTTCAGCTTCAGAAATATCGAGTGTGCTCTTCCCTTTTGATTGTCTACCTCCACATCTTTGTACATTTCAATACTTTACTTTGTCTTTCTGAGCCACCCTTTGAAATCTTCTGTTCGGCTCTTTTATGTCATTGTTTCTTCCTTTCTCTTTAGCTACTCCATGTTCAAGGGCAACTTTCAGAGTCTCTGCTGACATCTATTTTGGTCTTTTTTTTCTTCCTCATCTTTTTAATAACCTCTTGCTTTTTTCAGGGGTCCTGGTGTTGTCGTGGTTAAGAGCTATGTCATGCTACAGCTGCTAACCAAAGGGTGGGCAGTTCAAATCCACCAGCCTATCCTTGGAAACCCTATAGAGTAGTTATACTCTGTCCTATAAGGTTACTATGAGTCAGCATTGACTCCATGGCAATGTGGGTTTTTGTTTTTTTTTTACTTTATTCATGCATGATGTCCTTGATGTCATTCCACAACTTGTCTGATCTTTGGTCATTAAGGTTCAATGTGTCAAATCTGTTCTTGAGGTGATCTCTAAATTCAGGTGGGATATACTCAAAGTCATACTTTGGCTCTCATGGACTTGTTCTAATTTTCTTCAACATCGACTTGATCTTTCATATGAGCAATTGAAATGGGTCTGTTCCATGGCTGGCCTGTGGCCTTGTTCAGACTGATGATATTGACCTTTTCCATCATCTCTTTCCACAGATGTAGTCGATATGATTCCTGTGTATTCCATCTGGCAAGGTCCACGCGTAGGTGTAGTCATCCATTATGTTGTTGAAAAAGGGTATTTGCAATGAAGAACTTGTTGATCTTGCAAAATTCTATTGTGTGATCTCCAGCATTGTTTCTATCACCAAGCCCATATTTCCCAACTACCAACCCTATTTCTTTGTTTCCAACTTTTGCACTCAATTGCCGGTAATTATCAATGCATCTTGATTACATGTTTGATCAATTTCATACTGCAGAAGTTGGTAAAAATCTTCGATTTCTTCATCTTTGGCCTTAGTGCATAAATTTGAATAATAATTGTATTAAATGGTCTTTCTTGTAGTCATATGGATATTGTCCTATCACTGACACTGTTGTACTTCAGGATAGATCTTGAAATGTTCTTTTTGACAATGAACGTGACACCGTCTCTCTTCAATTTGTTATTCCTGGGATAGTAGACCACGTGGTTTTCTATTAAAAATGGCCTATATCAGCCCATTTCAGCTTACTAATACCTAGGATATCAATGTTTATGCTTTCCATTTCATTTTTGATGACTTCTAGATCTGGGTACATGTTATTTTTTGTTATGGGAAAAGTGGCACCAAATGTGGGTACAGTGAGCACAGCATGACCAAAATAAATGATGGCACTAAGAAGCACTCATGAGGAAAAATGCCTGTACCAAAGAATTTGACGTATATAAAAGGGCAACAACTCCAAAAAAGAACAAAAAATGACTCCAGGATCACATATGGGAGGGTATAAGCAAATATATCTATGGGTAGGTACAGGTGTATATGTATGTAAGAACAGATACAAGTGTCTATATGTAAATATAGATATGTGTGTGCAGGCACATATGTTCATTACACACACGACTATAGATACTCCTCAGATATAACCAAATACCTTCCAAGATCGGTTTTCCAGGTTTGAAAGCTTAGGACCATAGTCTTATGGGACAACTCAGTCAGCTGGCATAATATAGTTCACGAAGTTCATGTTCTGTGTACTAGTGAAGCGAGTAGTGCCTGGGGTCTTAAAAGCTTGTGAGTGGCCATCTAAGATACAACTATTGGTCTCTACTCATCAGGAAAAAAAGAATAAGATGGTAACCAAAATCTCAAAGAAGAAACAGAGAAGTCTACAAGGTTGATAGTCTACACGAGCCACAATCTCAACTACCCTGAGACCAGAAGATCTAGATGGTGCCCAGCTACCACCACCAAGTGATCTGACTGGGGGCACAATAGGTAATCTTGGTTAGAATGGGAGAAAAATGCAGAACAAAACTCAAATTCTTAAAAAAGGCCAGACCAACTGAACCACTTGATATCAGAGTTCTCCCTGAGACTATCTCCCTGAGAAAATCTTTAAAACTTGAATGAAAAATATCCCCTGAGATCATCTTTTAGCAGAAAAACAGAATAACACACAAAATAAAGGATATTACCCGTTATATCAGTGCTGCACTAAAAAGCAATCTGTATGAGTCCAAAAGGTCAACATTTAATCCAAAGTAAAGATGAGATGATAAGATAGTAGGGAAACTAGAGTACTGGAAATGGAACAACGAGAACACAATTAAAGATCAATACCATTGATCAATTTTTGTGGAGACTGTCAAACAGAAACCTAAGTTGCTATTGCAAGCTTTCACCAAAAACACAATAAAATATTATTAAAAAAAAAAAAAGAGAGAGAGAGAGAGAACCTGGCACAGACTAAGTGCTATGTAAGCATTCCCTGGAAAGAAATTTGCATTTATCAAGTACCTTCTGTATGCCAAATACTGATATCTTAGTCATCTAGTGCTGCTATAACAGAAATACCACAAGTGGGCAGGTTTAACAAAGTTTATTCTGTCACAGTTCAGTAGGCTAGAAGTCCAAATCCAGGGCACCAGCTCCAGGGGAACGTTTTCCCACTCTGTTGGCTCTGGGGGAAGGTCCTTTTCATCAGTCTTCCCTTGGTCTGGGAGTATCTCAGTGCAGGAACCTCAGATCCAAAGCACGCGCTCTGCTCCCGGCACTGCTTACTTGGTGTTATGAAGTCCCCAACTCTCTGCTTGCTTCCCTTTCCTTTTATCTCTTGTAAGATAAAAAGCGGTGTAGGCCACACCCCAGGGAAACTCACTTTACATTGGATCAGGGATGTGAACTGAGCAAGGGTGTTATATCCCACTCTAATCCTCTTTAACCACAGGCAGAGATTATGATCTATAACACTTAGAAAAATCACAAAATGGAGGACAGCCACACATGGCCTAACCAAGCTGACACATGTTTTTGGGGGACACAATTCAATCCATTACAACTAGGAAGGTTGTCACCTCTAGCATTTGATTTTATAAGCTGTTAATATATAAAGTGAAATACCAGGATCCAGCCTTCAACATTCCTCGAGCCACAGTAACTGGCAGTAAAGAAATATCAACTCTGGGACGAGACTATGTGGTCTATTAAATCTAAGGTTCATTTAACCCAATTTCTGCTATAGCAACTGTGATAGTTTTCTATTGCTGTTACAACAAATTACTGTACAAATTTGTTATCTTTCAGTTCTGGAGATCAGAAGTCCAAAATGGGTTTTGCTGGGCTAAAAGGAGAGTGTAAGCAGGGCTCTGTTCCTTCTGGAGGCTCTAGGAGAGAATCTATTTCCTTGTGTTTCCAGTTTCTAGAGGTTGCCAGCATTCCTTGGCTTGTGGCCCCAAGGCAGCAACAGCATCACTCAGACTTCTGCTTCTGTAGCCACCTTTCCTTCTCTGGCTCTCTGCTTCTCTTTTTTTTCTTCTAAAGACCCTTATGATTACATTGGGCCCACCCATACAATCTAGGATAATCTCCTCATCTCAAAATCCTTAATGTAATCACATCTGCAAAGTCTTCTTTGCCATGTAAGGCAATGCATTCACAGGTTCTGGAGATTAAGTCGTGAACATCTTTGGGGGACCATTATTCTGCCCACCACAGCAACAAGCTTTTTTCTTAACATTTTGCACCTCTTTAGCTACTATTCTGTGTGTGTATGTGAAATAGCTTATTTGAATTTTTGAATGTTCATGCACTACCACTTCTGCAACAACGTTAATTCAATTGCTGTTTTAGACCTCAAGAATGCAATTATCTTGGAAAATGATTCGTCTGAGGATAAGCATGATAACTATTTGCAAGGTAAAAATGCTGATCAAAAATTCTGGGAACTTAATGGTGTCAAGAGGAAAGTTTCAATCATTTCCAAGCAAAAGAATATAGGAAATCTGCCTTTTGAAATATGTCTACCAAAAAAAAAAAAAAAAATCAAATAAGTATAGAATACAGTGCTGTAAACAGAAGTATGAAAGTTCTGAGTGTTGAAAAGATATTTTCAACATTCAATAAACCCAAATTGAGGACACTCTACAAAACACCTGACCAGTATAATTTAAAACCGTTAAAGTCATGAAAAACAAGGAAAAACTGAGAAACTGTCACAGACCAAAGGAGATTAAGGAGGCATAATGATGACAAGCAATGTGGTAGCCTGAATTGGATCCTGGAACAGATAAAGCTCATCAGTAAAAAACAACAACAACAACAACAAAACTGGTGAAGTATGAATAAGGACTGCAGTTTAGTTAATAGTAACGTACTAATGTTAATTTCTTAGTTTTGATCACTGTAATATGCTTATATGTTAACATTAGGGGAACCTGGGTGAAGAGTATACAGGAATTCTCTGTACTACCTTTGCAACTTTTCTGTAATCTATAAATCTAAAATTGCCCTCCCCCCCCCCCAAAAAAAAGTTTACTTAAAAAATATTTTCAGATCTCTGAAGGACTGGGCAGTAGAAACAGCTTGGGTGCCCATGTCAGAAGAACAGGTTGGAATCTTGCTTCCCCTACCATCCAACAGGGCGATTTGTAACAAGAAGTTTGAAATTTTGAGTCTCAGTTTCCACATTCATAAAATGGGGATGAAAATTCCCACCTTACACAGTATTATTGACAGGATTAAACGAAAAATCATGGACCCACACAAAAGGTACAAGCAGAAATATTTCCAAGGCCTCTTTGAATTATAGCTTCAGTCTAAACATAAAACTCAATCAGTACATGTACTTTTTTCTATTTTACTTGTTAAGCACTGAGTTTCTGTTAATGGTGGTGGAATAATTTGGAAAGGGTAGTGGTAATAGTCGTACAACATGATGAACGTAATCAATATCACATTTTGTACACGGAAAAATTGTTGAGTCGGCAAATGTGTTTATATATATATATATATATATACACATATATATTTACCATAATAAAAAAAAGTCCGTAAATGATCTGTGATGCCTTCAATAGGGAAACATTAAGAAAGCCAGACATTTGGTCTCATTCGAGTTTATATTTTATATATATTCAACATTTTTTCCCTTTTTAAAAGTAAAATTAAGTCTGTTGGATTTGATGAACCAGTGGTTTTTGAAAATCTGATGCACTGACTTGGGGTGAATACCCCTGGGTGTGTACGGAGACTTGGACAAGGAGTAGCTTGGTAAAAATTGGTAGATTTGACACGTAATTTTGTGTTTGTCTGATTCAAACTGGTGGTGATCCCAAGTCAGGTCTAGGCAAAACATCACCATGAAAGTCTTGAGGAAGTCCTCTGTAGAGAGAGCAGGCGGTAAAGGGCACTGGGCTGGAATTGCCCTTTCATTCTCAGGGAGACCTGACTGACACGTGGTTAAGGACACAGGCTTTGGAGCCAGACTCTCTACATTTGAACTCAAACTCTGACTCTTGCTTTTTAGAACCTGAGTAAGTGACTTAACCTCTCTGCGCCTTATTGGAGATAATCAATAGGAACCTGGTCCCATCTGTGCTTTAGAGAGCCTTCTGGAAGCAGTGTGGAGGATCAGTTAGAGCAAACAAGACCCAGCCAAGGGGGCAGTTGGGAAATCAATGCAATAGAAAGAGAGAGATGAGGAGGGCTGAGCTGTGCAAGAAGCCATGTGATTTTGGATGAGGGATCTGACATGAAAAACTTAAAAGAGGTAGAATCTAGGTGGGTTGACTCTGAGGATGATGTGTGAAGATCAGGGGAAGAGAGGACTCTAGATGGACTCTTAGTTTTTCTGGAGAGAGGAATTTGGTTCATTAAGATAGGGAATCAAGGAAGCATAGGGAAAAGTAATGCTTATGGTTTGGGACATACTACACGTGTTGTATTTTGGGATATTCATGAAGAAATGCATATCTTGTATAGGCTGTTATATTTTATCTCATCTACAGCTCTGTGAATAAATGAGGCTTAGAGACATTAAGTACAAGATCATGGTAAAGAATACTATTTCTTTTTGTCATTTTTGTAAGTGTATCCATCACGCAACTTTTGCCAATTCAAATTTTTACAGGTGTACAACTTATTGACATCAATTGCAATAATCGGCTGTGCAACCCTAACCTTAATCAGTGCAATTTTTCCAAGACTGTTCACCACCCTTTCCCCCTCCCTCCTACCCCTGGTAATCACTAATAAGCTTTGGTCTGTATACATTTGCCCTTCCTTGTCTTTTTATATAAGTTATGTCATACGATATCTGTCCTTTTGTGTTTGAATTATTTCACTCAGCATGAAGTCTTCAAGCTTCATCCATATTGTAGCATGTGTCAAGACTTCATTCCTCCTACTAGATGAGTAGTAAGTATTCCATTGTACATACATACCACATTTTGTCTATCTATTTATCTCCTAACCTGTTAATGGGCATTTAAGTTGTTTCCACCTTTTGTCTATTGTAAATGAACCCCTGAAACTATTACCCTGAGGTAATCTTTAAACTTTAGACCAAAAATATTCCCTGAAGTCTTCTTAAAATCAAGCAATAGTTTAACTTAATGAATAAAGAATGTCTGCCTTGAGTATTGTGCTCTTTTAAAATCTATCTACATAGGATCAAATTGACAGTAGCAACTCGAAAGATTAGATAGGAAGTTTACGGGGCAGTGAGTTTATGTTAATGGAAAAGGAGCAACTCAGAAAAGGAGGGTAAGATTGGTTGCAGAACTCAAAGAATATAATTAGTGTCACTGAACTCTACCTGTAGAAATGGCTGAATTCGTGTATGTTTTTGTGATGGTTAAGATTGTGTGTCAACTTGGCTGGGCCATGATTCTCAGTGGTTTGGCAGTTGTATAATGTGATTACTTCCTTGTTGAGATTTGATATGTGATCGCCCCCACAATGGGATCTGCTGTGAGTAGCCAATCAGTTGAAAGGTAGTTTCCTTGCATGTGTGGCCTGCATCAAATATAAGTGGACATTTTGTCAAGACTTGGGGGCTTTTTGCTTGTGCTGAATCCTGCAGCTAGCTCACGTTTGTCTGACCTCCTGTTCTTGGGACTTGAGCTAGCAGCTTACCTGCAGTCTTGCCTGCCAATCTTGGGATTCATTGATCTTTGCAGCCTGTGAGCAAGAGCTCTGCTGTCTGACCTGCCAACCTTGGGTTCACCAACCCCTTCAGCTACGTGAATCAGGAGAAGCCTCAATCCTGATCCACGGACTTGGGATGTTCCAGCCTCTACAACAACATGAGCCATATAAATCTCTCTCTCTCTATTTATATGCTTTACCGGTTTTGCTTCTTTAGAGAACCTAGCCTAAAACAGCTTTGCTGTGTATATTCTCAACAACAGCAAAATAAATAAAATTTTAAAAAAGAATGTTATTTCTACCACTTACTAGCTGTGTGACTAAAGAGGCAACTTACTTAATCTCTCTCTGCCTGTTTTCTCATTAATAAAATTGGAACAATAATATTAATAATAGCTACCTCACAGATTTGCTGTAGGAATTAAATGAGGCAATACATAAAATAATTTAGCCCTGGCTGGCTCACTGGAAATCCTCAATCCATGTTAGATATTATAGTAATTTGTAGCTAAAATAATAATAAGTAACTTGCCTAAAGGTATGTAACTACAAAAGTCTGAGCTAGTTATTTTGACCCAGAACTACCTCTTTGCACTTCAGCACATGGATTCTGAGAGCTAGCTATGTCCACACTTATGTCAGGGGGAGCTGCATTTTTAAAGGCTGCCCAAGGATCAAGGAAGGTGAAGACACCTTACCACCTCCCTCCATTCTTTCTATTTGGAAGGTACCAGGCCAATGATAACCTTTGTCAACCCTGTGTAGTTCACTTCAGGAAGGTGAACTACACAGTGCAGAGTTTGAAAAGTGAGGAAGAGTTGAGGGACTCTGAATGGCAAGTGTTTTCTTTCAATGTTTTCAGTGAAGGGAAGGAAAGAGATGCCTAGCTACAGTGGACACAGGTGAGGGGTAGAGATTTAAGACAAGTGAGAGGGGAACACATTTCTAGGCTAGCAGGAGGAGGCTAGCAGAAAGGATGAAATTTAATAGAGAGAGAAGATGAGAAATGAAGGCCTAGTGCTGCAGGAAGCTGGTTAAGATGGGAAAAGAGTAGGGGTAGGGAAGGACTCAGGACTTAGCGAGAAGTGCAGAGACATCTATATATCAGAACAGGGCTTTGAAGGGGGATTAATGTCTAAAAACCTCAACTTTTCTCAGTAAAATCAGAGCCAAGATTACATGGTACAGTGAAGAGGAGAAAGGGTGGAGCAGGAGATTTGAGAGCGGGGCTAAAATTCTGAAGTAACCGTTGGGAGTCAAGAGAAAGAACGCCGAACCAGAACGTGAAGAAGAATTCAAAAGCTGAGATGCAAAGGCTGAGTTTTTAGAGCCCCCAGTCTGCCTTTTCATATGATTTCCTCCAGTATTGCTGAACAGTCTATTGGAGAAAGCAGAGGAGGCCAAGGTCATCATTGTATTTTATGTTATTTCTAAAATACAGTCACTGTTTAAAAAGCTTTAAAATCTATAAACTAAAACCTACCCATGTTTCAGGATGGCATGCTGTGTAGACAGTTTGGAGTAATTTCCTGATGAAAGGCCAAAACATGAACCTATTCTTTACGTGAGTGAAATCTAGAAGATTCTCCATCGTGTATCTCAGGCGTATAACAGTCATCCTTTTTCCAAACGAAAATGCGATTTAATCCATAATTAGATCTCTTTTTAAAACATTTATTCCTTTATTAAGAGATTCAATTGAGTTATCTCAGAAGATAATATTGACTACTTTGAGATTTGACTAATAAAAAATATCCTTGCCAGAACTTAGCTAAAGTGAGGTCTAGAATTAGGTCACAGTCACTCATGAAAAAGCCTTCAGAAACCAAGATAAGGAGGAGAGAAAAAAGTGAGTTTAGCACGAGAGTAAGAAGCTGGGGTCACAGAAGAGGAGAGATTGACAGCTGTCTCTAGAGAAAGGGGTAGATGTGCAGGGCTCACAATATAGGGTAGATGAAGGGAAAGAAGTCTGTGGAAAAAAAAAAAACCCTGAGAACTGGAAGTCTGTGAAATGTCATCAGGTGCTGAAACGGTGGGCTGATTTAAAAAAATAGGGGCTTGGGGACAGAGTGCCTTCTCGTGGATTCCATTTGTTCTCTGTGCTTCAAAGTTGCTGAGTCTCTTTTATTCTTCTTTTGTGCCCGTTCCTCTCATTTCCACTGCCTCTTAGCCCCAAAAATGTGAAATCTGCATGCCCACTCATTAATCCACACATCACTGGCAAGGCAGACAGTGGTGTGAGGTATTTGCATTTAAATGGTCTGTGCGCAGGCAGGGCTCCCCTGCTTCTCTGATCCTGGAGGACTGAGGAAGAGGAGGCCGGATCATATTTTTCCCCTTCTGTTTTAATTTAACAAACCCGCTTGGCTACCAGCAAGGAGCTGACAGATTGCAGACTGTCATCATTTAATCTTAAAACGAAAATTAATTTTCCTTCCTCGGGATTAGAATTGGGAGCAGGGGAGAATAAAATAGCCCAAAGACACAAGGTGACCTGTCTCAGTGGGGTGACCCAATGCACAAGCCAGCTAATGATGCCCGTCTGTCAGCTGAGCCCTGGGATCCAGAGCCTGAGGGAGAAGCGCGCAGCCCTGACAGATGGCGGCGGCTTCTCTGATTATCAAGCTCAGTTAGGCTCAGGCTCTATTTTAGCCCCTCCACCAAGGTTCTTTCTGAATACGGGCTGTTGCCTTAAAACATATTCATTCCTGCTTTTGTTCATCAGATTCTTAGGATCAAAAGGAACACAGGCAGTTGCTGAATTTTTGCTCCTAATAATTCAATTCTGTTTTGTGTTAAGGAAACTCATAATCCATTTTACCCCAAAATTATTCTTTATAAGTGGGAAATCAAATCGGAAATGGCAACAGAGAGTAGACGCTGGGCAAGAAATTCAAATAGACATCGCCTACGGTTAATGCTATTTCGCAGCATCGGAAATTTAGACTTGTGCATTACCTTGCTAAAAAAAGAAACAGGAACCCAATTTAGCAAGCTGGTGTTTTCCAGCACAAAAAAACATCAACCCAGGAGCTCTTTTCTTGCTTTGTCTTGGGTCTGAGAAATCAATTTTCCTTCTAGGGCTCATGAAAAAGTGGTTACTCGATGTTATGCCCTCCAAATCATTGAGCTTCTCACCAGCCACATATAAACATCAAAGACTAGCAGGAGCAAACCGCCCAGTAGTGCAGGGATGAGAAGGGCCATAAGGAAGTAAAGTAGCACTGGAAAAGGATCTCAACCCTCTGCTACTCGAAACTTCCAGGAGCAAAAATGTGGCTCCAGGCAGCAGCTGTGAATTATAGCATGCCCAAGAACTTGCTCAGGCCCCTTCAGGCCAGGTCTCATGCTGTTTGAAAAAGTGACAGGGGCTATATTTTCACACCCAGCTGTTGCCTTGTGACTTGGTAGGCAAGAAGTTGTGGGAGCTTCTCTAGCTGCCCAGCATTGCGCCTTATTTAGAACTCTTGTGGAAAGCAGACCAGAGCTGTGTGCACTGGCCGGTAGAAGAAAGGGTGATGTGGCAGGTGTTCTTAGCAGACACATATTCTGGAACAAGTTAAGGCAGTGAGGTGTGGCATGAGACATAGTCTCATTATCCAAGGGGGAGGCTGTAAAATCCCGTTGACCAGCTGTCTTGGTAGCCTCAAACGGCTGCTTCTCTTTGGCATAGCCTTGAAAAATAAGTCTTCCATTTGCAGGAAGAAAGGCATGAGTAGAGGAAGGAAGAAGCTCTCTCCCAACTTCCTTTTCTAATTATCCTCTAGCATAGGCTTTGATAGATTAAAAATGCTCAATAAAATAGCACAGTTTAGTGAAGAGAACATTGGACAGAGAGTCTGGAAATCCATATTTTATACTTAGCTCTGTCACTAACTGAGTGACTTGGGAGAAGTTACTTGATCTCTTTGGACTTCAATTTCTGCAATCATAAAATAAGGGAATTGTAATTGGTAATGTTCACTGTACCCTGGGGTTCATTAACATTTTCTGATTTTTTGATTATCAATAACACTAGTAGCATAAACAGTTAAGCATTCAACTATTAGCCAAAATGTTGGCTGTTTGAACCCATCTCCAAAGACAGGCCTGGTAATCTGCTTCTGAAAGGTCATAGACTTGAAAACTCTATGGAAAAATTCTGCTCTGTACACGTGGGGTCATCATGAGTCAGGATCTAACAGCAACAGTAACCAATTAGCAGATCAGGAGCACTATATATTCATTCAAGAATGAATGGACTCAGAAATCTGTAATTCTGATGATCTGCCCAGATAAGGAACCACTAAACTAGATGACCACTAAGATGAGGTAATTCCGTTTTTCCTCATATTACAGTGCACATCCTTCCCAAATGCAACTGCAGATTGAAAGTCGATATTCTGTAAATTCTTAACTCCCAGCATCAATGGTATAAGAGGAATCTGGCCAGCACTGTCCAACAGAACTTTCTGCAATGATGAAAATGTTCACTATCTGTGTCGCCCAGTACCATAGCCACTTTCCATATGTGATTACTGATCACTTAAAAATGTAGCTAACGTGACTGAGGGACTCAATTTTTAAACTTTAATTTGCTTAAATTTAAATAGCTAATGGCTAAAAAAACAAAAACCAAACTCCGTTGATTCCAACTCATAGCGACCCTATAGGACAGAGTAGAACTGCCCCATAGAGTTTCCACGGAGTGGCTGGTGGATTCAAACTGCCGACCTTTGGCTAGTAGCTACCATATTGAACAGCACAGAATCTACCATATTTTAGTGCAACAAAGTAACAAGTGCTGTGCTGTGATTAAATGGAGAGCAGGTCTGTATTCTACTACCGTTTTTACATTTCAAGGCCGTGTAGGGCAAGAGACAAGGCTCTGTGACTCAGTTTCTTTTTTTACCTCAAATTGGGTGGTAATATTTACTTTACAGTATTGTTCAGAAGATTTAGTTAAATTAGATATATGAGACACATCTGAGAACCATAAAATGTTATATAAATGGAAGATGTTGTAAGAGGTAGGTCCCTGGGTGGTGTAAATGGTTTGCACTCAGCTAATAACCAAAAGGTTGGCGATTTGAATCAACCC
Organism: Elephas maximus indicus; assembly: GCF_024166365.1. Lineage (NCBI taxonomy): Eukaryota > Metazoa > Chordata > Mammalia > Proboscidea > Elephantidae > Elephas > Elephas maximus. Next base: position 128,535,997 of record NC_064822.1, read on the forward strand.
AGCAGCACCATGGAAGAAGGGCCTGGCATTCTATTTCTGTAAGATTACAGCCGTTGAAAACCCTGTGGAGCAGTTAGTTGTTCTACTCTGAAACACGTTGGGTCACCATGAGTGGAAATCTTCTGAAGGAAAATGGTTTTGTTTTCTTGTTTGTTTTGTTTTATTATAATGTGTAGCTTGCTGTTGAAAGATGCTCTTGTTTTAATGCAAAACACAATAATGTCTGAGATCATGTAACTAAATGTGAGAAGAAATTGGTAATACCGGATATGAATGGCTGAGTATAAAGAGGAGAAACTAAAACATAAACTTTCCAATGAAGGCAGAGTAGAGGGGATGGGAGAGTGATGGAAAAGTTAAGACATGTGGTATCAGGGCAGTAAGGAAGAGGGGAAGAGTAGAGCTGTCCTTTGGGAAGATATTTCAGGGCTCAGAATTACTCAGCATGAGAGTCGTCGTTGCTGTTGTTGCTGTTAGGTGCCGTCGAGTCGGTTCCGATTTAGTGATCCCGTGTACACCAGAAGAAACGCTGCCCGGTCCCGTGCCACAGGATGATAGTAGCATGGACAAATGTCAATTCTGAGGGGCAGTAAACAGAAAAAATCATTACTTTGAATTAGAACACTTATTTTTCCAAGCTGCCTGAGAGAAAATTATCTGGACGGATTTGAGCAAGAGCCAGAAAGGTCAAGAGAATTTATGCTGTAGAATATGTTCAACAGCAATGTGGATGGTTCAGTGCAGAAAGGAGTTGACAGCAGTGTATTATTTGAGGGTGAGTTAAAACATATAATCTGTCAGAGACCAGGAAATAATTGTTTGATGAATAGGTGCTGGAATTCTATCAGAATCATAAAAATAGCATATCATCGTGAAGTCAGGTCAGTTGGAAAAGGGTGATCTTGGTCTGGATTGGCAAATGGTCCACCTGCATAGAGTGGAAGGAATGAAGGACGCAATAGAAAATTAAGACGAGTTAAAGACCATCTTGGTGTTGCCTAGTACTTGGAAAAAGTGGCAATGTGGCATCTATCTCATTGGTCTTTTTTCTGTCCTCTCATATCAGTCCCTACGTGGGACTGAGTAGGATTAGTTCTGGAGTCTTTCTGGGTTCAAATCCAAGTGTTACCATTTAATAGCTGCAACTTTGGGCTAGAAGCAATCTTTTAAGCCACACTTTCCTCATTATAAGACTACATTATCACCTATCTCTGAAGAGTATGTGAGATAATTTATGTGCAAACTAGCACTGTCCCTGGCAGATTAAAAACATAAGTCTTTTTAGTATATGTTATACTATAATATCTTGAATTTCCTAGCATATCATAGAAAAAAGAAACGGACAGCCATTCACTGGATAAATTAGATATTGCAAATTAGAAAGGCCGTTTTCTATAGATCGATCAATTTTTATTTCAGGGAATATAGTCAGTTCAAGCTAAGTAGTGCTTTAATCTAGTCATTCAGTCGTTTCATTCATTTTTTCCTCAATTTTTAAAATTAGGGATCTTTTTTTTTATTGTGCTTTAAATTAAAGTTTACAGCTCAATTAGTTCCTCGTATAAAAATTTATACACACATTGTTATGTGACCCCAGTTACTATCCCTGTAATGTCAGCACACTCCTCCTTTCCACCCTGGATTTCTTGTGTGCATTCAACCAGCTCCTGTCCCTTTCTGCCTTCTCATCTCTCCTCAGGGCAGGAGCTACCCACTTAGTCTTATGTATCTACTTGAACTAAGAAGCACACGGTTCACAAGTATCATTTTATGTCATATAGTCCAGTCCAATCTTTGTCCGAAGAGCTGGCTTTGGGAATGGTTTTAGTTCTGGGTAACAGAGAGTCTGTGGGCCATATCTTCTGGGGTTCCTCCAGTCTCAGCCAGACCATTAAGTCTGGCCTTTTTACTAGATTTTGGTTCTGCACTCCACTTCTTCCCTGCTCCATCAGGGACTCTCTGTTGTGTTCCCCTTCAGGGCGGTTATTGGTGTTAGCTGGGCACTGTCTAGTTCTTCTGGTCTCAGGCTGATGGAATCTCTGGTTTATATGGCCCTTTTTGTTTCTTGGGCTAATATTTTCCTTGCGTCTTTGGTGTTCTTCATTCTCCTTTGTTCCAGGTAGGCTGGGACAACTGATGCATCTTTGATGGCTGCTCTCTAGCTTTTAGGACCTCAGACACCACACTACAAAGTGGGATGCAGAACATTTTCTTAATAAACTTTGTTATGCCAATTGACCTAGCTGTCCCCTGAAATCATTGTCCCCAGACCCCCGCCTCTGTAACTCTGTCCTTCAAAGTGTTTGGTTGTATACAGAAAACTTCTTAGCTTTTGGTTTAGTCCAGTTGTGCTGACTTCCCGTGTATTTTGTGTTGTCCTTCCCTTCACCTGAGGTAATTCTTGTCTACTATCCAGTTAGTGAATACCCCTCTCCCTCCCTCCCCACCCTCATAACCATCAAAGAATGTTTTCTTCTGTGTTTAAAACTTTTCTTGAGTTCTTATAGTAGTGGTCTCATACAATATTTGTCCTTTTGTGCTGACTAATCTCACTCGGCATAACACCTTCCAGATTCATCCATGTCATGAGATGTTTCTCGGATTCATCCTTGTTCTTCATTGTTGCATAGTATTCCATTGTGTGAATATACCATAATTTGTTTATCAATTCATTCTTTGATGAGCACCTAGGTTGTTTCCATCTTTTTGCTGTTGTGAGCACTGCTGCAATGCACATGGGTCTGCATATATCTATTTGTGTGAGGGCTCTTATTTCTCCAGGATATATTCTAATGAGTGGGATTGCTGGATCTTACAGTAGTTCTATTTCTAGCTTTTTAAGGAAGCAGCAAATCAATTCCCAAAGTGATTGTACCATTTTACATTCCCACCATCAGCGTATAAGTGTTCCAGCCTCTCCACAACCTCTCCAACATTTATTACTTTGTGTTTTTTGGATTAATGCTAGCCTTGTTGTGGTGAGATGGTATCTCATTGTAGTTTTGATTTCCATTTCTCTAATGGCTAATGATCCTGAGCATTTCCTCATGTATCTATTAGCTACCTGGATGTCTTCTTTGGTGAAGTGTCTGGTCATATCTTTTGCCCATTTTTTTACCGGGTTATTTGTCTTTTAGAGATTAGACACTGATCAGATTTGTCACAGCCAAATTTTTTTTCCTGGTCTGTAGGCTGTCTTTTACTCTTTTGGTGAAGTCTTTGGATTGAGCATAAGTATTTGATTTTTAGGAGCTCCCAGTTATCTAGTTTCTCTTCTGGTGTTTGTGCATTGTTAGCAATGTTTTGTATTCTGTTTATGCCATGTATTAGGGCTCCTAATGTTGTCCCTATTTTTTCTTCCATGATCTTTATTCTTTTAGATTTTATATTTAGGTCTTTGATCCATTTTGAGTTATTTTTTGTGCATGGTGTGAGGTATGGGTCTTGTTTCATTTTTTTGCGGATGGATATCCAGTCATGCCGGCACCATTTGTTAAAGAGACTGTCTTTTCCCCAATTAACAGACTTTGGGCCTTTGTCAGATATCAGCTGCTCATAAGTGGACGAATTTACATCTGAATTCTCAATTCTGTTCCATTGGTCTATGTATCTGTTGTTGTACCAGTACCAGGCTGTTTTGACTACCATAGTGGCATAATACGTTCTAAAATCAGGTGGTGTGAGGCCTCCCAGTTTGTTCTTCTACTTCAGTAATGCCTTATTTACCTGGAGCCTCTTCCCTTTCCAAATGAAGCTGGTGATTTGTTTTTCCATCTCTTTAAAAAATGCCATTGGAATTTGGATTGTATTGTATCTGTAGATTGCTTTGGGTAGAATTGACATTTTCACAATATTAAGTGTTCTTATCCATGAGCAAGGTAAGTTTTTCCACTTATGTAGGTCTCTTTTAGTTTCTAGCAGTAGTACCTTGTAGTTTTCTTTGTGTAGGTCTTTTACGTCTCTGGTTAGATTTATTCCTAAGTATTTTATCTTCTTGGGGGGCTATTGTAAATGGTATTGATTTGGTGATTTCCTCTTTGAAGTTCTCTTTGTTGGTGTAGAGGAAACCAACTGATTGTTGTATGTTTATCTTGTATCCTGATACACTGCTGAACTCTTCTATTACTTCCAGTAGTTTTCTTTAGGTTTTTCCGTGTGTAAGATCATATCATCTGCAAATAGGTATGCTTTTACTTCTTCCTTACTAATGTGGATGCCGTTTATTTCTTTTTCTAGCCTAATTGCTCTGGCTAGGACCTCCAGCACAAGGTGAGTAAGAGTGGTGATAAAGGATATCCTTGTCTAGTCCCTGTTTTCAAGGGGGTTGCTTTCAGACTCTCTCCTTTTAGGATGATGTTGGCTGTTGGTTTTGTATAAATGCCCTTTGTTATCTTGAGGAATTTTCCTTCTTTTCCTATTTTGCTGAGAGTTTTTATCATGAATGGGTGTTGAACTTTGTCAAATCCCTTTTCTGCATCAGTTGATAAGATCCTGTGGTTCTTGGCTTTTGTTTTATTTATGTGACAGATTACTCCATTGTTTTTCTAATGTCAAAGCATCCCTGCATACCTTGTATGAATCCCACCTGGTCATGGTGAATTATTTTTTTCATATGTTGCTGAATTCTATTGGCTAGAATTTTGTTGAGAATTTTTGCGTCTAAGTTCATGAGGGGTATTGGTCTGTAATTTTTCTTTTTTTACGGTATCTTTACCTGGTTTTGGTATCAGGGTTATGCTAGCTTCACAGAATGAGTTTGGGAATATTTCATTTTTTTTTTTCTATACTCTGAAATACCTTTAGTAGTAGTGGTGTTAAATCTTCTCTGAAAGCTTGGTAGAATTCTCCAGTGAAGCCGTCAAGGCCAGAGCTTTTTTTTGTTGGGAGTTTTTTAATTACCTTTTCAAATTAATTTTTTTGTTATTGGTTTATTTAATTTTTCTACCTCTGTTTATGTTAGTTTAGGTAGGTAGTATGTTTCTAGAAATTTGTCCATTTCCTTTAGGTTTTCAAATTTGTTGGAGTGGAATTTTTCTTAGTGTTGTGTTATTAAGATTCTTTTAATTTCAGTTGGGTCTGTTGTGATATTGCCCATCTCATTTCTTATTTGAGTTATTTGCTTCCTCTCCTGTTTTTCTTTTGTCAGTTTGGCCAACGGCTTATCGATTTTATTGATCTTTTCAAAGAACCAACTTTTGGTCTTGTTAACTCTTTCAATTGCCTTTTTATTCTCTATATCATTTAGTTCTGCTCTAGCTTTTATTGTTTCCTTTCTTCTGGTGCCTGAGGGCTTCTTTCCTTCTATTTGTTCAAGTTGTAGCTTTAATGTTTTAATTTTGATCCTTTCTTCTTTTTGGATGCGTGCATTTATTGCTATAAACTGACCTCTGAGCGCTGCTTTTTCTGTGTCCTAAAGGTTCTGGTAGGATGTGTTTTCATTCTCATTTGATTCTGTGAATTTATTTATTCTGTCCTTAATTTCTTCTATAACTCAGTAGCTTTTGAGCAAGGTGTTGTTCAGTTTCTACGTATTTGATTTTTTTCCTTGCTTTTTCTCTTGCTGATTTCTACTTTTATGGCTTTATGGTCAGAAAAGATGCTTTGTAATATTTAAATGCTCTGGAATCTGTTAAGGCTTGTTTTGAGGCATATTATGTGGTCTATTCTGGAGAATGTTCCATGTGTGTTGAAAAAGAAGGTGTACTTGGTTGCTGTCAGGTGGAGTGTTCTGCATATGTCTGTGAGTTCAAGTTGGTTGATCGTGGCATTTAGATCTTCCACGTCTTTATTGAGCTTCTTTCTGGATGTTCTACCCTTCACTGAAAGTGGCTTGTTGAAGTCTCCTACTATTATTGTGGAGCTGTCTATTTCTCTTTTCAAAGCTGTTAGTATTTGTTTTTGTATTTTGGAGCCCTGTCTTTGGGTACATAAATATTTATTATGGCTATGTCCTTCTGTTGTATTTACCCTTTAATCATTATATAGTGTCCTTCCTTGTACTTTGTGGTGGATTTTGCTTTAAAGTCTATTTTGTCAGAGATTAATATTGCCACTCCTGCTCCTTTTTGATTGTTGTTTGCTTGATATATTTTTTCCATCCTTTGAGTTTTAGTTTTTGTCTTTAAGTCTAACGTGTGTCTCACGTAGGCAGCATATAGATGGATCGTGATTTTTTATTCATTCTGCCACTCTGTCTCTTTATTGGTACATTTAGTCCATTTACTAAAATTAAAAAAAAAAAATTTTTTTTTGGATCCTTTTTTAAAAAAACAGCTTTATTGAGGTATATTTTAAATACCATAATACTTATCCATTTTAAGTGTACAATTATTTCATTTTAACTAATATGCATTGAGTGCTGCCTTGTGTTATGCCCTGTTTAGACAATGAGAATACTCCGGTGAACAGATGGATGAGGTCCTTGCTTTCAAAGAGCATCCAGTCTACTGGGAAAGGCAGATAATAGACAAAGCCTATAATAATTAGGAAGGAACAATAAAGTAGGCAGTCCCATTTTTAGATAGGATGTTCAGAAACATTCTCTCTGAGGAGGTGATGTTGAACGAAGTTAGAAAGTGAGCCATGTGTCTATCTAGGGGAAAATTATTCCAGGCAGAGAATAGCTTGTGCAAAGGCCCTGGAGAAGAAGCATGCTTGTTGTGCTCCCTGTATTTCAGGGAAATCTAGGTGGCCAGCGTCACTGAAGCAGAGTGAATGAGGGGAACCAAGAGAGGAAGGAATCAAGATGGAGAGTAGCTTGATCATGCGAAGCCTTAGTTTCCAATGTAAGGCTTATGCATTTTGTTCTAGGTGTGATGAGAAGCCACTGGAGGTATTGGAGCAGTGGAATGACACAATCAGGTTTATGTTTTAAAAGTCTTGGAGAACAGATTCTAAGAGGTAAAGAGTAGGGACAGGGAGGCAAATGAGGACAGTAGTGCTATAGCCCAGGTGAGAGACACAGAAGCTCACACCAGCAGTGGAGTCGGTAAGAAGGGGTCAGAGTATATTTTGATGATAACGCTGACAATATTTCCTGATACTTGAAAATGAGCCTTGAAAGAAATAGTGAGGTCAGGATAACCCCTAGGATATTGGCCTGAGCAACCAGTGACCGGTGGGGCCACCATTTGCAAAGACTGGGGATACTGGAGAAACAGGCTTCTTGGGGGTAGGGAAGATGTGAATCAAAAGTTCTGTTTCTGATGTTTTTATCTTAGGTGCATACTAAGAGTCCAAGTGGAAATTATAAGAGTGGCCCATTTTATGTAACATGTTTGAAAATAAAGGCTTTGCAGTGGAGGACTTGAGGTCCCTACCAGTTACCAGTTGTCATGGAGTCAATTCCAATTCACAGCAGCACTAAAAGACAGAGTAGAACTTCCCCATAGGGTTTCCAAGGAGTCACTGGTGGATTCAAACTGCCAACCTTTTGGTTAACAGATAAATGCTTAACCACTACACCACCAGGGAGGTCCCTAGGTGGCACAAATGGTTTGCACTCAACTACTAACCTAAATGTTGATGGTTAGGAAGAAATGCCTGGCAGACTGCTGTAAAGATTACAGCCAAGAAAACCTTATGGAGTAGTTTTACTTTGTAACACATGGGGTCGCCATGAGTTGGAATCAACTCAATGGCAACAGGTTCGGTTTTATGGTTTAGTGGGAGATTTAAAGTCGACCAAACCGAGTTTCTAGAAGTCTGGATCAGCAGAGCTAAGTGCTGCAACACAAGTGTGTCCCATAGGATTCTGCATAACAAAAGAGCTGTAAAATCTCTAAGCCTATTTGCCAAAAAAAACAAAAGCTAGACACAGAGTAAAGCAGGAAATATAACCAAAACCAAAACCAAACTCAGTGTCATCAAGTCAATGCCAACTCATGGCAACCCTATAGGACAGAGTAGAACTGCCACATAGAGTTTCCAAGGAGCACCTGGCGGATTCGAACTGCCGACCCTTGGGTTAGCAGCTGTAGCACTTAACCACTACTCACCAGGGTTTCTGCAGGAAATATAGGTAATAAAAATTAATTTGTCAGATCTCTTTAATAAGAGAATTTAGAAGCCATGTGTTGCAAAGAGCTCTGCTAACCCGATTAATTGCTGAGGAGATAAGCAGAGTATCAGATAGTTTCAAAGTAAGAATGGACAAAGATCGGTTTCAAAACAAATACCTTCTCTCTATATTACTGCAAGAAAGCACAGCATGCAGGCTACAGGGCTATTTTTCATTTAACACCGAGAAGCACTTCTTGCCTTTTTTTAAAGCTGTCTTGTTATAAAATCCTAAGATGGTTGTAGGGCTGGTATCTGTTGAGAAGTTTTAAGTGCATTTCAGTATTTATTCATTTCTCAATTCAGTAGTTAAGGCTGCAAGACAAACCTGTATTTCAGAGTATGATTTCAGTGGGTTTTTAACTGTTGGGAGTTTATTTATCTGGAGTGTCAGAACTAAAATTTTTTCTTATCCGTTGTATTTTCAGAGACTAGTTTTCATAAACCTTGGCCAGGAGATCTCACAAATGCCTCCCCGGAGTGAATGAGGTCAATAGTGAGATTTATACGATATTTAAATATTCAATAGGCTATCAGAAGATCTTAACCACATTTATCGCCATATGAAACAGTCCACATTAAATAAGTAAGGGAACTCTATAGGATGCAGAATCTCTTTGATGCATTTCAAGGGGTGGATGTTCAAGCTCCTTCTCTTTAGTAATCACGTAGCTGGGGAAATAGTCCTGAATCTTAACTCTATAAAAATAAGTTAACCTAAAGACATTGTTTCCATCAATCAACAAATGTGTCCTGACCATATGTGTTGTCCTCCCTTTGAGAACAAAAGATAATTTGTATAACCACTCCGTGCATTCTCGTGATCACAGAAGCTGAGGGTTCAGTATTAAAATTAAAATAATAAATATCCTAATGAAATAGAGAAATACATGCTTTCTTGGCATTCAAGTCAAGGCATTTCAACAACGTTAAGATTTCGGGGTCTCCCCGGGTGTTGCAAATGGTTCACGTGCTCAGGTGCTAACTAAAAGATTGGAAATTTGAGTCCTCAAAAGAAATGCCTGGCAATCTACTTCTGAAAAATCAGTCATTGAAGACCCTGTGGAGCACAGTTCTACTCTGACACACATGGGGTCGCCATGATTTGGAGTCAACTCGATGGCAACTGGTTTTTCTGTCTACTTGTTTATTGTTGGTCTTCCCCAAAAGAATGTAAGCTTTATGAGGGCAACATGTGTTTAGTTAGTCCAGCACCTTGACTGTCAATGTGTCCATACATTACAAAACACCCTCCACTTCTAGGTAGCAGAAGTACAGTGGGGTTGGCATGGTTTTTGATGATGAGCTGTGTGACCCTGGTCAAATTACTTAAACTCACTCAGCACCAGTTCTGCCATACGTAAAATGAGAATAATAATACCTACATGGCATACTCTTTGTAAGGATGAAAGACAACAACATATTTTAACATGAATTTCAATAACTGGCAAATAGTAGATAATCATTAAGTGTGTTTGTCTAACCCATCCCTTTCCCTTTAGCTTGAAATAATGGGAGGAAAATGTCATATGCCATTAAAACCCAAAACCCAGTGCCATAGAGTAAATTCCATTAAAAAAAAAAAAATTTTTTTTTTTTAATTCCATTAGGTACATATTAATTATCCATTAGGTACATATTAATGCATTCCAGTGCTGTTATTACATTTCTACAGATTCGTTTGGAATAGCTTTAATATTTATTTTAAAAGAAGAACATTTTTACCTTGAAGCTCCAGTGATAAAATGACAACATTCAATATCTGAATTTCTGATTATTATCAAAGATTATGCTTTTACAGAATGCCCCCTCTTTGAAGATAGTATGTCAAGACGTGTGCTCTTTCACGAGCATTTTCTAAAGACTGAATTGTGAATAAAGGAAGAGTTGACATTCTGAAAGGATTCATCAGATGATCCCCAAATTTTGATTTTTAATATACATATCAGAACAGCAAGGTAATTTATGACTATGATTGACAACCTAAGCTGCTCTATTAAATGCACTCATCCAGAGCCAATTATGTTTTTCTAGCTGAAGAACCAACTTCAAAGTTGTCTTGAGCACTCCTAGGTTGCCAAGATGTAGTAAATGTTCTGATCTTGGTTTTTATTTTCCTCTTTCCATCCAAAATGTTGAGCTAACCTGTACCTGGTGGACAACTTACCCTATAATTACTAACAAATTACTTAAAAGTAAATAAAGAGTCTGGATTTTTTTAGTTAAAAAATATAGCTCCATAAAGTGACATTGCCATCACACCTGTCTGGATTTAACTCTTGATGTCATTGACACCTTTTTCTTGAAACTCTCAGAAGTATGTTTTTTTCAGTTGACCAAATTGACAAAAGAACATTTTTAGATTATTTCCATATTTTACAATAACACATTGCTTTATCTGATTATAGTGAATATTAACCATGTGTCAGTTTTCACCAAAAGAAGAAGGAAAAGGAGAGGGAGAGGGAAAAGGAGGAGAAGGAGAAGAAGACAAAGAAGAAGAAGACCACAGTGATGACAACAGTGACGACGGTGATGACGACAACTATGTGATCCCATTGGACTTTCAGGCAGTGACTGTGCTAAGTTACTTCTTTAAGTCATATTTCAAAAGCATAAATTGCACAGTCTTTCAATTTAAAAGAGATGAATCTGGAATTAAAGTTTTAAATTGTCTTGAATTGAGGCCACTTTAAATGGAAACTTTATCAGCTAATATAGGTCAAGAAACCAGTTTTCTCAGCAATGAAACATTTATAGCATTTCTCTCCCATATAAATTCTTGTATGTTGAAAATGTTGATGATTCTGGCTGAAGACTTTCCCACATTCGTTGCTTTTTTAAGGTTTCTGTCTAGTATGAATCTGAATTACATCATGGGAAAGCTAGTTTCATGATTCATTTGGAATATTTGTGGTCTTGAATATGGAAAGCCAATTATTCTATGACTTGTTGTATAATGGTCAAGAAATATGTGTGAAGGTTCTTTGTGAACTTTAAAAGTGTTATATAAATATAAATACAACTATATAGAATGTTACCTTATGTGAGCTTGCTCACAGAAAGAACCATGTCTTATTATTCTTTGTGCCAATGCAGCAAAACATAGAAACCCTGTTCCTGAATGAACAAACAAACATCAGATGTAATGAGGTGATATCTAAAGCTAAAATATTTACGAGCAACAATTAAAATGGATGAAGTATTTATGTCCTAAAATCCTGGCTGTTAAAGCTGAGGCTTGGAGGATGGGAGAAATGGGCTAGAGAGAGCCTGGTCCAGAGACCAGGGCTGGAAGAGATAGAGGAGAGCAGAGTTATGAGGCTACAGCCATAGGACCTAATAGTCACTTGGTGTCAAGAAATCCAGGAGGAGATTGTGGGGCTTCAGTCAAGGCATCGGAGTTTGGAGGAAGTTCACCTGTCTCTGGAATTGGTAGGAGGGCAAAACTGCATCCCAGTCCCGGAAGAACGCACTGATGTCCAGCAAGCCAACAGAGAGACTCAAGCACAAGAGGCACAAGATAGGAAAGCAGTTACAACATAATGGGGCCAATTTCATATAAACCAGTTACTTGAGTTACAGGGTGGAGGTTTATTATGACTGTGTTCCTGCCCTAGAAGAACCAGAAATTATGGCAACCAAGAAGTGTTCATTCACCATGGAAAAGTCATCTGATTTAGGTATAACTCAGAAATACCTGAATTTCCTGGAATTCCAAGCATCTCAGCAATCGATATGCAAATACCATACCTTGTATTAACACACATATAAAGTGGTGATAGTTTTTTTTTTTCTTTTAAGCGGTGACAGTTCTTTTATTACTTAATTGAAACCAAGCCTCCTGAGAAAAATGAACTTATTTATAACAAGTGCAAGGGACTTATTTTTAAAATGACTTTTGCATGTCATCTGATTTGTGACACATAAAAAAGAAAGCAGCTCTCTGAGCCAATTGGGACAGGGGTTACATATGGCATATGTAGCAACTGTTCCTCTCTTTCTGTTTCATACACATGTCCAATAGGACAAGAGCAGCTGCATCATTTATCAGCTGCAAAAAAAAAAATTTTTTTTTTATTACACAAGTAAGGGCTTTGTCTGGGGTCAACGAGACAGAATAAACATTTGCCACTTTGGACATAAATTTCTTGCATTGGCTTGGACGTGCATGTTGATAAATGATTTTGAATTGCCTAAGGATTTCTCTGTTGATGGGAGACCACTGTTTCTTGACAACATTCAATATCCTTGATTCCATCCTTCAGCGCCAATGTATTTGTGTTTGATGGCAATCACAGACTTGCAAAGTGCCTGCTAAGTGAATATGGGACAGGTCACGCTTACAATGCCAGCTCACAGTTAACCTCTGCCAAGCTTTACCCTCCTGTAATACTTCTATTATTAATTACTCATCAGAATTTAATTACCAGCAGCACTTCTTGAAATTTGCCACCACCAGCTAATTTCAAGAACACAAGAAGCCCTGGCATTATCCAAGAAGGCCACCTCACACAAAGTGCCTGAAATAGCTGCAAGGTTCTCACAGGAATATTCATAGTAACAAAAGGAGTGCACGATGGTAAAGTTAAAAGCGGAACCACAAAGCCAGTATCTCATTCTCAGCAAACCAAACAAACACAGCAGGCCTGTTTGTGATAGCAGCATGGCACTGAATGAATGGCTCCTTTCCCCCTTTAGAAATTGCTTAGTGCCATAATTACAGAGCTCTTCTCAGGCTTCAGGTTATAAAGTTCTGGTGGGAGAAATCCGAGCCTCATTTCCTTATGGATTAGGAAGGGCCTGAGGTGCACAGACATGCCAGGCCATCTTTTAGCCTTATTTCTAATCTGCAGCCAGATTGTCTATGAATTGCTTCCTGAACATACTTTATACTCTCTCATTTCCAAATATCTGTTTACTTCTATTTCTGCCAAACAAAATGCTAGCCGTGCCCCACACTAAAACCTTCACCTTTCTAAATCTTACCAGTCCTTTGATTTGAGTCTCCATCATCCCTAACCTCCTCTGAATACCACAACCCAAAGTGTTCTCTTCCCTTTTACAAAGACCTAACATTCTTATCACCTTGGCACCTCCCATGTAATAAATTTGGTGGCAATTTATTTACATACACAACGAATGATTGAGACAGCTAGTACGGGGAAGCAAAAAGAGTACTGGGTTGAGAATCAAGTGTCCTGAGTTTTGTTCCAGTTATAGTACATGTGGGGCCTTAGGAAACTCACTTAATGGCACCAGGCTTCAGTTAACTCATCTTTAAAATAAGAGGATTGGATTAGATCATCTCTTTTTTCACTTCTAACTTTAGGACACCAAGAATTAGATTAATTAATGGCAATGAATGTATTTACCCTTTTATTGTTGTTGTTATAACCCATAATATTGTGGATTGAGTTATTTTCCCCTCAAGGATATGTTAACATCCTAGCCCCCAGTATCTGTGATTGGGATCTTATTTAGAAATAGGGTCTTTGCAGATGTAATCAAGTTCAGTTGAGGTCATATGGGTTAGGATGGGCCCTAAACCCAATGACTGGTTTCTTTATAAGAAGGCCATATGAAGACACAGGGACACAGAGACACAAAGAGAGAATGTCATGTGATGATGGAGGCAGAGTTTAGAGTGATGTAGTTGAAAGGTAAGGAATGCCAAGGATTGCCAGCAACCATTGGAAGCTAGAAGAGAGGCATGGAACAGATGCTGCTTCAGAGCCCCCATAAGGAACAAATTTTGCTGACACCTTGATTTCAGACTTCTAGTCTCCAGAACTGTGAGATAATAAACTTCTGTTATTTAAAGTTATCTAGTTTGTGGTAATTTGTCACAGCAGCTCTAGGAAACTAATACATCTAGTATTAGTCACACAGAAAGTACTTAAAAAACAGTACACACTCTGTGCAACCTGAGATACCCAGATAACACAACCTTGCTTGTTGAAAACGAAGAGGGTTTGATGCACTTACTGATGAAGACCAAAAACTACAGCCTGATTACACCGCAACATAAAAAAAAAAAAAAATTATTATTATTTTTTTTTACAACATAAAGGAGGAAAAAATTCTCACAACTGAACCAATAAGCAACATCATGATAAACAGAGAAAAGACTGAAGTTGTCAAGGATTTCATTTTAACTTGGATCCACAATCAATGCCCGTGGACACAGCAGTCAAGAAATCAAATGACACATTGCATTGCGCTAATCTACCATAAAAGATCTCTTTAAAGTGTTGAAAAGCAAAGATGTCAATTTGAGGACTAAAGTGTGCCTGACCCAAGCCATGGTATTTTCAATTGCCCGATATGCAGGCAAAAGCTGGACAATGAATAAGGAAGAGAAGAAGAATTGGTGCCTTTGATTTATGGTGTTGAAGAAGAATACTGAACATACCATGGACTGCCAGAAGAACAAAGAAGTCTGTCTTGGAAGAAGTATAGCCAGAGTGCTCCTTGGAAGCAAGGATGATGAGACTTCATCTCATGTTCTTTGGACATGTTATCAGGAGCAACCAGTTCCCGGAGGAGGACATCATGCTTGATAGAGGATCAGAGAAAAAGAGGAAGACCCTCAGTGAGATGGACTGACACAGTGGCTGCAACAATGGGCTGAAACATAGCTACAATTGCGAAGGTGGCGCAGGACTGGGCAGTGTTTCATTCTGTTGTACGTAGGTTCGCTATAAGTTGGAACTGACTTGAATGCACCTAACAATAACATTCTGTAGCAGGCACTGTTCCCATCTAGTTATATCTTCCATTATTCCCTAACCCTGCTCCCCCAGGATTATATAATATTGGTGTCTGAAAGAGATAGACCAAAAACCAAAGCCAAACCCACTGCCGTCAAGTTGATTACTGACTCATAGCTACCCTATAGGACAGAGTAAACTGCCCCATAGAGTTTCCAAGGAGCGCCTGGTGGATTCGAACTGCCGACCTTTTGATTAGCAGCCATAGCTCTTAACCATTACAACACCAGGGCTTCCAGAGATAGACCAGAGTTGTGCTGATATAGAAAAACATTCTGGAGGAAGTGTGCTTTGAGATGATCTTTAAGGGAGGAAAGACATTAATTTGTCAGAAAGGAGTGGGAGAAACAATATCTGTAATCACGTGCTGGAGGAAACAGCATGCACACTGAATTGATAGAGGTGAGTAATAGAGTGAAGGCTGGGGACTTGACAAAAAGTTTTGAATGTCAGGTTGAGAGGTTTAGATGTGATGGGACAGGCAACAGAGAACTTCTTGAGCAAGGAATATAAGTTAAAGTGAAAGCCAGAACTCCTTGGGACTACCTTGTCTTTCCTGGTCTTGCAAGTTTCTGCCTTTGACAGGGTGCAGTCTTACCACTTTTCTATCGCTCATATAGTGGAAAATATCTGAGTTTTCCTTTTCTGACAAGTTTCCGCCTTACATAGTTTTAGGGTTTCAAAGATTTGTTTGTTGTTGTGAGATGCTGTCGAGTCAGTCCCTTGGTTCTGACTCATAGCAACCCTACACTGAGCAGAAAGAAACTACTGCCCAGTCCTGTGCCATCCACACAATCGTTGCTATGTTTGAGCCCACTGTTGTAGCCACTGTGCCAAACCACCTCTTTGAGGGTTTTCCTCTTTTTCACTGGACCTCTACCTTACCAAGTATGATGTCCTTCTATAGGAGTTGGTCCCTCCTGATAGCATGTCCAAAGTATGTGAGATGAAGTCTCACCATCCCTGCTTCCAAGGAACACTCAGGCTGGACTTCTCCCAAGACAGACTTGTTTGTTATGCTAGCAGTCCATGGTGTATTCAATATTCTTCACCAACACCATAATTCAAAGGCATTAGTTCATCTTCAGTTGTTCTTATTCATTGTCTAGCTTTCTCCTGCATTTGAGATGATTGAAAACATCGTGGCTTGGATCAGGCGCACCTTAGTCCTCAAAGAGGTATCTATGCTTTCAACACTTTAAAGAGGCCTTTAAATTTGATTTTGCCCAATGCAATATGTCATTTGATTTCTTGACTGCCGCTTCCATGGGCGTTGATTGTGCATCCACATAAAATGAAATCCTTGACAACTTCAATCTTTTCTCTGTTTGTCATGGTGTTGCTTATTGGTCCAATTGTGAGGATATTTGTGTTTTTTAGTTTGAGGTATATTCCATACCGACAGCTGTAGTCTTTGATTTTCACCAGTGTAAGTGCTTCAAGTCCTCTTCACTTTGAGCAAGCAAGGTTGCGTCATCTGCATTTGGCAGATTGTTAAAGAGTCTTCATCTAATCTTGATGCCCCGCTCTTCTTCATATAGTCCAGTTTCTCAGATTATTTGCTCAGCACACAGATTAAATAAATATAGTGAACGGATTTTTTTTTTTTTTTTTTTTAGTGAAAGGATACAACCCTGACGCATGCCTTTCCTAATTTTAAACTATGCAGCATCTTCTTACTTTTTTCGAATGACTGCTTCTTGATCTATGTACAGATTCGTCATGAACACAATTAAGTGTTCTGGAATTCCAATTCTTGGAAATATTATCCATAATTTGTTATAATCCATACAGCTGAAGGCCTTTGCATAGTCAATAAAACTCAGGTAAACATCTTTCTCGTATTCTCTTCATTCAGCAAAGATCTATCAGACATCAGCAATGATATCCCTGGTTCCACATCATCTTCTGAATCCAGCTTGAATTTCTGGCAGTTCCCTGTCAGTGTACTGCTGAAATGACTTTTAAATGATCTTTACTTGTATGTGATATTAATGATATTGTTTGATAATTTCCACATTCCATTGAATCATCTTTCTTTGCAATGGACACAATTATGGATCTCTTTCAGTCAGTTGGCCAGGTAGCTATCTTCCAAATTTCTTGTCATAGATGATTGAGCACCTTCAGCGCTTCGTCCATTTCAACAAATGGATGTTGAAACATCTCAGCTGGTATTCCATCAATTCCTGGAGCCTTGTTTTTTGTCAATGCCTTTAGTGCTGCTTAGACTTCTTCCTTCAATACCGTCAGTTCTTGACCATATGCTACCTCCCGAAATGGTTGAACGTCAACCAATTCTTTTTGGTACAGTGACTCTTTGTATTCCTACCATCTTCTTTTGATGCTTCCTGCATCATTCAATATTTTGCCCATGGAATCCTTCAAAATTGCAACTCAAAGCTTGAAATTTTTCTTCAATTCTTTCAGCTTGAGATACGCTGAATGCATTCTTCCCTTTTGGTTTTCTAACTTCAGGTCTTTGAACATTTCATTATAATACTATACTTTGTCTTCTTGTGCTTCTTTCTGAAATCTGCTCAGCTCTTTTATTTCATCATTTCCTTCATTCGCTTTAGCTACTCTACATTCAAGAGCACGTTTCATAGTCTTTTCTGACATCCATTATGGTCTTTTCTTTCTTTGCTGTCTTTTTAACGACCTTTTGCTTTCTTCATGTGTGATGTCCTTGATGTTATCCCACAAGTCGTCTGGTCTTCGGTCATTAGTGTTCAATGCATCAAATCTCTTCTTGATACGGTCTCCAAATTCAGGTGGGATATACTTAAGGTAGTACTTTGTTCTCGTGGATTTAATTTTTTTCAGCTTCAACTTGAACTTGCATGTGAGCAACTAATGGTCAGTTTCACAGGTGGCCCTGGCCTTGTTATTTCTGATGATACTGATCTTTTCCATCATCTCTTTCCACAGATGCAGTCAATTTGATTCCTGTGTTTTCCATCTGGTGAAGTGCACATATATAGTCCCCATTTATGTTGTTGAGAAAAGATATATATATATATACATACACACACATTCATATGGCTGAATATTAACTGAGAACAGAGTTAAAGCTTTCTCCAAGTTCCATGTGTGGCTTCAGGGTAGGCGACGGCTATTTCATGTCAGGGTGGTTGAACATAAGCTCCAGTCCCCTCAGATCCAGCCCTACAATTATGTACCCAGAGTATTTCAAATCAATATGAGAGTGAAAGGAAGCTAGAGAAAGATAACTTTATCAAGAACCAGAAATTAGACTATTACCACAATTAAGCACTAAATTAATGCTGAGCTTATGAATATCCAAGGCAAAATAACAGTATTATGGGATATTTTTGTCTAGTGGAAGGAAAGATATTTTTAGACGAATAGCTTTTTTTACAGGCTCTAAAATCAAGGTCAAATTATTCACATAAGTACTAATTATGGAGACTTTGAGAAATTCAATGGACAATAGCTATAGTTCCACATGCATTTTACATACCCATTCCTTAAATCTTGATTAAAAATGATGGAGATCATGGTATAAAATTGTAGTTAAGGGAGTACATTTTGATGAGGCATTGGTATTATAATCCAAATATAGTTTTTTGCCAGAATGTAAGCAAATGGATGGCTGAGTCTCTTTGGCTATTCACAAATATCATTCATTTCAATCAAGGTTTTGACAGTAGGTAAAGATGGGAGTTTCTATCAAGTACCTCAAGTACAGATAGTCCATCTACTTTTAAAAGAGATCTGTAGAAATGTTGGGTACCAAATGAACAAGCCACACCTGAAAATGTAACGCTCCACTATACCAACTTCCAATAATCTTTCTGCACAACAGCCCTTCCCTTCTGGACGTGTATTCAATGGTTCAAGATAGGCCACGTGCTCTGTGTTCTTTGCCCCCTTGGGCTAATTACCCTCCAGTGAATTTCTCTAAACAATTTTTTTTGTTTTAGTCTCTGGACTTCTAGCCTATCCCCTATCTGGCAGTCCATATATCTGGCATTGCTTTCATATAGCTACCTGACCTTATTATCTTCTTCCTGCCAAATAATCACTACATTACCAAGAGAAATGAGGATTTGTAACATAACTTGTAACTTAAACGCTGAAAATTATATGAGCAAAATGATGAAAAAGTAAATTTTCAGTACTATAATAAAATCACATAAATGCTATTGTGTTAAAGCTCTCCTGTAAAATTTTTATAATGTATAATAGTGCTATCCAATAGGAATATGAGTTACTTATGCGATTTAAAATTCTCTAGAGCCATATTTTTAAAAGAAACTAGTGAAAATAATTTTAATAATATACTCTACTGCCATGGATTGAACTATGTCTCTGCAAAAATGTGTGTATCAATTTGGCCGGGCCATGATTCCCAGCATTGTGTGGTTGTCCTCCATTTTGTGATTGTAATTTTATGTTAAAGAGGACCAGGGCAGGATTGTAACACCCTTACTAAGGTCCCATCTCTGATCCAATGTAAAAAGAGTTTCCCTGGGGTGTGGCCAGCACCACATTTTATCTTACAAGAGATAAAAGGAAAGGGAAGCAAGAAGAGAGTGGGGACCTCATACCACCAAGAAAGCAATGCCAGGAACAGAGCATGTCCTTTGGATCTGGGATTCCTGCACCAAAAAAAAAAAATCCTAGTCCAGGGTAAGATTGGCAAGAAGGACCTTCCTCCAGGGCCATCAGAGAGAGAAAGCTTTTCCCTGGAGATGACGCCCTGAATTTGGACTTTTAGCCTACTAGGCTGTGAGAAAATGAATTTCTTTTTTTTAAAACAATCCACTTATGGTATTTCTGTTATAGCAGCACTAGATGACTAAGACGTCTACATGGCCCAATATATCCAAATACTATTATTTCAACATGTAATCAGAATTTTAAAAAAAATAATGAGATCATTCAAAATTCGGCGTGTAGTTTACACTTAGAGCACATATCTGTTCATTTTAGCCTCAGTTCAAGTGCTCAGTAGCCACATGTGGCTAAAACTAAACCCATTGCCATCACGTCGATTGTGACTCATAGTGACCCTATAGGACAAGGCAGAACCCTCCCATAGGATTTCCAAGACTGTAAATCTTTACAAAAGCAGACTTCCACATCTTTCTCCTGCAGAGCAGCTGGTGGGTTCAAACTGCTGACCGTTTGGTTGGCACTTGAGCATTTAACTACTGCAACACCAGGGCTAGTGGCTACCATATCAAACAGCAGAGCTCTGTAATAAAGTGTATGCCTCTCAGGAAACTTTCCTAAGTAAATCTTAGCCTACAGTTTTGAAAAATATTCTAAATGGCAGAGCTATTGCTAAATCAACAAAACCCAGTGCCGTGGAGTTGATTCCGACTCACAGCGACCCTATATATAGCACAGAGTAGAACTGCCCGTAGGGTTTCCAAAGAGTGCCTGGTGGATTCAAACTGCTGCCCTTTTAGTTAGCAGCTAAGCTCTTAACCACTCTGTCACCAGGGTCCCAAGAGCTATTGCTCAGGAGTCAATATTCAAATTTGAAGTAATATCCAGCCTGCAATTACTTAGAGAATTAATTGTTATTGGCTGATTATATTATTCATTCAATAAATATTTATTGAGCCCCTAGAATATACTGTGTAAGTTAAGATGTTTCTAGATCCTTTGAGGAGTAGTCAATAGTCACTTCAAGATTGTTTTACAAAATGGTGATCAGTTTTGCTTCTTCGAGGTATACATTTTTTCTCCTTCTTGTATAAGAGGATGGAAAGAGGGCTCTGAAGGAACTGGAGCCTACATCTGCAGGGTGTCATTTTAGAAGCAGGCAGGTGAGAGCAGGCAAAGAAAAAATTCGATTTGCTGAAACGCTAGAAGAGCCTCAACGACACCTTGTTTGAGTAGTCCCTAGAGGACTGAGACCAACTGCAATAAATAACTTTTACAGAATGCTGATATTTTAAATTGTGAAAGAAATTATACAAGACTTGGAAATTATAGAGAAAATAAAGGAAAACAAAATCACCCATAATTCAACACCTTCTATGTATTTCTATCCCACAGTTCGATGTCATTCCTTTCATCCAGTCTTTATGAGGTACCCTCACCCCACCCCTTATGCCCCAGTTCTCAGAAGCCTGAGGAGTGAGAAAATGTTCAGTTTGCTTTTTATGTCTAAATTGTCATGATGTGAGCCTCCTAACCCCCATGCCCAACAGCTTAATTTCCAGGAATTAGCTGACCTCAAAGGATATCATGGCTGATTTCCAGGCAAGTGTCATGCTATCTCAGGAACACATCCTTCCATTTCTCCATGCAGTCTTTTGGTCTTGCGTCTTTGCTGTGCCTTCCTGCCCACCTCCCTCTTGAGATCACTTCTCTTCAGAGACACCAGTTTGCAGCTCATTTATCCCCACACTAGCCTAGCTGAGGGGCAAGCTACACCTTCAAGTTGCTGCTAGATGTGGTGACTCTCAGAGTCTACTGAGCACAGCTCACAACCAGGCTCCTTCCTGCCTGAGGTCGAGCTAACTCAGCTGCTACCATCAGACCTCTCCAGGCATTTCCACATCTTAGAGTATAGACCCAACTTAACCCTCAAATTGAGGCTGCCCCGTTTTCTGATCCAGGATTAGCCCCTTCCTGGGAAGGCTAACAGTGGATATATGTTTTCCCTTTATGGAAACATCACTCTCACAAACAAGGGTTGTCTTAGTCATCTAATACTGCTATAGCAGAAATACCACAAGTGGATGGCTTTAACAAAGAGAAATTTATTTCCTCACAGTAAAGTAAGCTAAAAGTCCAGATTCAGGGCTATGGCTCTAGGGGAAGTCTTTCTCTCTCTGTCAGCTCCGGAGTAAGGTCTTTGGCCCCTGGTCTAGAAGCTTCTCAGGCACAGGGACACCAGGTTGAAAGGATGTGCTCTGCTCCCGGTGCTGCTTTCTTGGTGGTATGAGGTCCCCAACTCTCTGCTTGCTTCACTTTCCTTTTATCTCTTGAGGGATAAAAGGTGGTGCAGGCCACACCCCAAGGAAACTCCCTCCACATTGGATCAGGGAGGTGACCTGAGTAAGGGTGGTGTTACAATCCCACCCTAATCCTCTTAACATATAACTACAATCACAAAATGGAGGACAACCACACAATACTGGGAATCATGGCCTAACCAAGTTGATACATACATTTTTGGGGGGACATAATTCAATCCATGACAAGGGTGTGTATGATCTGGCCCCATGACCTCAACAAGATAATTACAGCTGTCCACCATTGCACTTTTCAAGCCTAGGCTAAATTTTTTTTTTTTCCTCTTCCTTCTTTTCTTCTTATCTACCTTCCCTCCTTGACCTTTCTTCTCTTCCTTCCTTCCTTTTTTTCCTTTCCTTTTTGAGTTTTGCTTACTTAAAATGTTGTGTTTTTTGTGATACATGGGGTTTTACCAACTATCATGAAGATGACACAGATGTGGACGACATTTCATTCTGTTTTATACTGAGTCACCATAAATCAGCGCTGACTTGGTGGCAACTAATAACAACAACTACAAAATGGTATTAAAAAAATATGCTATTCTTCCCACTTTGAAATGTGGCATCTGGGGTCTTAAAAGCTAACAAGCGGCCATCTAAGATGCATCAATTGGTCTCAACCCACCTGGATCAAAGGAGAATGAAGAACACCAAGGTCACAGGATAACTAAGAGCCCAAGAGACAGAAAGGGCCACATGAACCAGAGACCTACATCATCCTGAGACCAGAAGAACTAGTTGGTGCCCGGCCACAACCGATGACTGCCCTGACAGGGAGCACAACAGAGAACCCCTGAGGGAGCAGGAGATCAGTGGGATGCAGACCCCAAATTCTCACAAAAAGACCATACTTAATGGCCTGACTGAGACTAGAGGAATCCCAGCAGTCATGGTCCCCAAACCTTCTGTTGGCCCAGGACAGGAACCATCCCCGAAGACAACTCATCAGACATGAAAGGGACTGGACAGTGGGTAGGTGAGAGATGCTGATGAACAGTGAGCTAATTATATCAGATGGACACTTGAGACTGTGTTGGCATCTCCTGTATGGAGGGGGGATGGGAGGATATAGAGAGTTGGAAGCTGGCAAAATTGTCATGAGACACTGGAAGGGCTGACTCATTAGGGGGAGAGCAAGTGGGAGTACAGAGTAAGGTGTATGTAAACTTACATGTGACAGTTTGACTTGATTTGTAAACGTTCACTTGAAGCTCAATAAAAGTTAATAAAAAAAAAAACTGTAAATTCTTCTTTTTGTCATCCCAGATTCTCTACTAGCTACAATAAACATCTTTACTACAATGAAAAAAAAAAAAAATGCTATGCTTGTTGTAAAAGAACAATATACAAATAGTTGTAAAAGAACTGTAAAAAATGAGAAAATCCAGATGAGCAACAACGACAAAAAGACTCATGGACTTACCATTTCAGAGCTAACCACTCTGTCAATCTAGCACGTTTGTATGTCTTAAAAAGAATCTTAAAGCTAAGGTAACCTCAAGTATTAGAGCCCTGGGCTAACCCAAAAAGAAGTGTGCTCCTCATGTGAAGTTAAAAATAGACTTGGAGGGGGAATTCTAATAAAAATCAGGAAAATTTGAGGGCTAAATTAAACTTTGATAATAAATTAACATTAGCCTAGTAAGTCCGAAAATACAGGTAAGTGTCTATATATATGTAAAAGCTTATTTGTTAAAATAACTTCTTTGGCTGCTGTATTAAAGGAACTTTTAAGTAAAAATATAAGTTATTCATTTCTTTAAAAAAAAAAAGCCTGTTGCCCTCAAATCAATTCTGACCCGTAGTGACTCTTAGACTACCAAAATTACGACCAGAAAATTACCTAAAAATGAAGACAGAATCTTGAACTTGAATGCCTAAGTTATATACTGGTTCTAGTAATGTCATAATCAAACTTGGGAAACGTGGACTTCACTAAGACTTTTTCAACCATTATGGTTTCTTTCTTCTTTTGTGAACTAATAAAAATAATGTAAAATGGGAGATCAAAAGATCCAGATTCTATCTCTCTTTCTTGCTATCTGGTGTCTGTTCCCTTGATGTCAAATCTTAGAAGATTTTTGAGGACAAGACATTGGATAAGAAATAACTCTGAAACACTAAATCCACTGAACGAAATTTATTTTTTAGAAAAAAAATTACTTTCAAGGACTTATTTTTTTCTTACACGGTTTTTACCTTCATCAGAAGTTTTTGGTGAAAAATGACACACAAACAGAAAAGAATCATTTGGTATTACTCTACTCTTAAATTCTAAAATTTCTAGATTCAGGTGCTTGAGATTGAAGATTTTGCCAGCGATAACCTCTGTCTTTCCCATGGGTACATTTAATTCTAGCCATTTAATTTTAAGCACTTGATTACTAGCCAAAAGACTGGAGTTTGAACCCATCAGAAGCACCTCAGGAGTCAGGTCCGGGGATCTGGTTCTGAATGGTCACAGCCTTGAAAATTCTGTGGGGCAGTTCTACTTCACTTGGAGCTGCCATGAGTTGGGACTGACTTGATGTCACCTAACAACAACAATTTTAAGCTTAATGACATTAGCTTAGTTTTAGCTATTATATCTTTCTGAAATGTACAAAACTCTGTTTTTGGAAATAACCTAGCCAGACTCCAGGCTCATTCCCCCATCACTGTCACTAACTGGTCTTAGACATTTCACAGGGCTTCAGTTATAAAACTTCATGAAAAATGAACAAACAAAAAATTTGCTTCACATCATTTGAAATGAAATAGATTTAGTACCTTATACACTTCACAGGGCACTTGACTAAATAGCTGATGACTTCCTCAAAGAAGCGAGTGGTTTATTCAAAAGTTAAGTGTGTATTCATGACAAAATCCTTTGCAATGCCACTAACTTTTGATGAACAAGTTAATTCTTTTGCATGGTTGCACAGAACACTCATAGTATGGACTACCAAAAGAAAAAACATTTAGCAGGTTCACAAATGCCATTTCTGCTACTGTCTTAGCTCCTGTATCTTTGGGTATGTTGGCAAACTGCATCTGGGATGGGAGAGGGGCATTCAGACTATCAGCCAACTACAAGTATCTTCTACCATTTTCTTACTCCCCACTGTTATCACTACTCAGGGCTCTACACTTGCTAGGTTAAAATAATGTTCACCTAGTGCCCTCTCTACATGGGTCAGGAATCGAACCTGGGCCTCCTGCATGGCAGGTGAGAATTCTACCACTAAACCACCAATACCATTGCCATGAGTCGGAATCGACTCGACAGCACTGGGTTTTGGGTTTAGTGCCTTCCCATGATGGATTTTAAAGTTAGGTGGTATGGTGGTAGATTTAGTACAATTTAAAAGTTGAAGACTGAAGATGAATTGATGCCTTTGAATTATGGTGTTGGCAAAGATTATGGAATATACCATGGACTGCCAGAAGAATGAACAAATCTATCTAGAAGAAGTACAGCCAGAATGCTCCTTAGAAGCAAGAATGGTGAGGCTCCATCTCATGCACTTTGGAAATGTTATCAGGAGGGACCAGTCCCTGGCAAAGGACATCATGTTTGGTAAAGTAGAGGGTCAGCAAAAAAGAGGAAGACCCTCAACAAGATGAACTGACATGGTGGCTGTGACAATGGGTCAAATGTAGCAATGACTTTAATAATGGCAAAGGACTGGGCAGTGTTTTGTTCTGTTGTACATGGTGTTGCTATGTGTTGGAACCAATTCAATGGCACCTAACAATAACAATAATCCCTTGTGTGTTCTCTCTCTGTCATTGTCTCTGTCTTTCTCTCTCACACACATACACATACATACACCAACTAACCAACCAACTAATCAACGAACCAACTGTGGCTCATGGCAACCCCATGTGTGTTAGAATAGAACTGCTCCTCATAGGGTTGTCAGTGGCTGATTTTTCAGAAGTAGATTGCCAGATCTTTCTTCTGAGGTACCTTTGAGTGGACTCGAACCTCCAAACTTTCAGTTAGCAGCCTAGTACATTAAACATTTGTACCATCAGGGACTCCACATTTGCCCAAATGGAATGCATCATATCACTCCCTTCTTGGAATTAATCAAATAAACCCAAAAAAAACCCAGTGCTGCCAAGTCGATTCCGACTCAAAGCGACCCTATAGGACGGAGTAGAACTGCCCCATAGAGTTTCCAAGGAGCACTTGGTGGACATGAACTGCCGACCTTTTGGTTAGCAGCTGCAGCACTTAACCACTACGCCACCAGAAGAGCTCTAATTTCAAATGACTATTTAAGGTGAAAGAGGAAGTCCTTAACCAATACTAGTCATGAGACTGTGAATTAGTTTACCAGACTACTTATTCAGTCAGCTTGAAGGGGATTTTGCTCAAAAACATTGTGATTGTGAAGAAACAGAGGAGAAAATAAGTATGAAGTATAGGATAGTCTCCAGGATAGAGTCTTGGTAGATGTTACATGGTGGCCATGCATGCCACAAGGCCTGAGGTAGCTTTAGGAGATTGGTGGGAAAGGGGCAGAGAAAGAGAGTTCAAATCCATGCATTTAACTACCATCCACTAGACAAACCAGGAATATAAGCAACCCTCTTGTAAAGGGAAAAGGAGTCAGGGGTTAGGAAATGAATATGAGGATTGTCTTAGATATCTAGTGTTGCTACAACACAAATACCGCAAGTGGATGGCTTTAACAAAGAGAAATTAATTTCTTCACAGTAAAATAGCTAAAAGTCCAAATTCAGGGCTTCAGCTCCAGGGGAAGTCTTTCTCTCTCTGTTGGCCTCCTCATCAATCTTCCCGCCCCGGACTAGGAGCTTCTTCGTGCAGGGACTCCCAGTCCAAAGGACGAGCTGTGCTCCTGGCACTGCTTTCTTGGTGGCATGAGGTCCTCCTCTCTGCTAGCTTCCCTTTCCTTTTTACCTCTTGAAAGATAAAAGGTGGTACAGGCCACACCCTGGGGAAACTCCCTTTACACTGGATCAGGGATGTGACCTGGGTAAGGATGTTACAATCCCATCCTAATCCTCTTTAATACAAAATTATGATCACAAAATGGAGGACAACCACACAATACTGGGAATCATAGCCTAACCAAGTTAAAACATTTTTTTGGGAGACACAATTCAATCCATGACAAGGACCATTAGTATAAATGATAGAAAGTAGTAAAGACTATCAAAGGTAAAAGTGAATGTTAAAATAGAAAGGAAGTTACCAAGGTGAATATACAGTCTGGGGATGTTGTGGCTGAGGGTCATGCTTCACTCACTCTGACTTTATGACTAAGATTTGTGAGTTGATTGTTGCTATCTAGACCTCAGATCTTTTTTTAGTATCGGTTGGCAGTGCCTCTTCCTTTTTCTACCCATAGTTAAATCACTTCCTAGTATCTTGCTCAAATTTGCCGAATACACCATCCACACCATGTTCATACACTCACAAATGCATGCACACAAATGTATGCACACACATGCTTTTACATACCCACACATGCACACACATGGACACAGACACAAAGCACAGGACCTACAGTGCCTGTTCAGTTTGCTGCACTTCATAGCCATTTCTATCTCTGGGAAACTGGTTGTTCATAGTAGGGAATACAACCTAAATGAGGCCCTCTTGCCTTTCTTGGAAAAAATCACATGGTCCCAAATAAGGATTTAGTTCTTGGGCATAGAACACCAAGAGCTATGACCTACCTTCAAATGCATTTCTGCAGAGTTTCCAGAAAACAAGATAATTGATAATCAAGTCAATTTGTCAAAACCAAGAGGAAATGAAAGTAATGAACTTGAAGCAACAGCAGGACAAGTAAGATGGAAAAAACACCACTCATCTCCTTTCCTCCCCCACACACCCAACTTGCTGTCAGAGTAGGGACTATTGCCATGGGGACTGTGCTAAGAATATAAGAGCAAGTGAAAGAGAGCTGTCACAGGGGGCAAATTATCTGTGGATCTGCAGGGGAGTGGTGGTTATCACAGTATGGTTGAAGGTTGTACCTGGGTAGACAGCACATAGTGAAGATTCTGAGGTTTTCACGTCCATCATCCATTAGCTGCAAATCTGAATTCATGTGAAAGTAATTTGCTCTGTAAAATACTGTTTCCAAATTAATTTCAGCTGAGAAAACCCAGCAGCCACAATATGTAAAGCACTTGCTGAGACACGAAGAAAATCTCTTGTAAGGCCTCCTTTGCCCCCAAGCCTGTCTACTGCCTGGCGTTTAGTCACTCTCATTTATTCAGTGCTTGTTGAGTGTTAAATTCCATACTAGGTGCTTTGGGGGTAAGAATCAGACACGTCTCTCTACTCGAGGAGTTTACAGTCCAGGATGGAAACAAGCAGATACACAAGTAAATATAAAATAGAAAGTGACATGAACCCCGGGAAAGGCATAGAGAAGGGACTATGGGAATTCATGGAAAAGGGAATCACTTTCGAGTAGAGTTGTCAGGAAAGGCTCCTTGGAAGAGGTAGACTGAGGCCTGAGAGAGAAAGCATTCTGCATATGAAAGGGAAGAGAAAGAACAAACGACAGACTAAGAAATACACACCTATGGAAAAGCAGGTCTTCCCTGCTTGAGGATATGGTATATTACAGGGACTTGAGGAACAAGAGTTTGGGCATGTAGTTTTTAGACAGATATGAAAAGCTTCGAATGGTAGATCAGGATGTCCGGACTTATTCTGAGGGAAATGGCGACATACGAGGGTCCAGAAGACTAAGGTCAAGGGCAGATCTTGAAAGTTTAATTAATAGGAAGGTTAACATGGAGGGAGGAGACCATTCAGAGACTATTGCAGGAGTCCAGGCAAAGGTGTGAGGGCTTGACCTAGGACAGGGTAAGTAAGGCAAAGGAAGAGACCAAGAGATTATAGAAACAAACATTTACGAACTCAATTCCTCGGACTGGTGTTCCTTGAGTTAGAGAAATCCACAAGCTGACCAAACTGATACGGAAGGGTTTCTCAATGCCTCTTGGTCTTTCCCACTGCACTAAAACCAGCAGCAGTAATGTGGGTTGCTGTTGTTGGTAGTTGCTGTCCAGTCGATTCCAACTCATGGCAACCCCATGTGTGCAGAATAGAACCACTCCATAGGGTTTTCAAGGCTATAATCTTTATGGAAGCAGATCACCAGGCCTGTCTTCCAAGGTGCCTCTAGGTGGGTTCAAACCACCAACCTTTTGACTAGTAGCTGAGTGCTTACCATCTGTGCCATCCAGGGATTTCTGCAAAGTGGGTACCCATTACCACTGAGTTGACTCCAACTCATGGCAACACTGTAGGACAGTAGAACTGCCCCATAGGGTTTCCAAGGCTATAATTTTTACAGAACCAGATTGCTGCATCTCTCTCCTGCTGAGTGGCTGGTGGGTTGGAACCACCAGCCTTTCAGTTAGTAGCCAAGCACTTAACTGCTACATCGCCAGGGCTCTTGTAATGTGAGAAACAGGATAATTGGTAGCACCTGGAAATTTCCTCTTTGTTCCCAACAGTCTGCTTGTACATATGTCTGGAGCTGAGAATAAGCTAGGCAGAAGGGTGATTCTAATCTCACAGCGGGGGGAAAAAAAACCAGGATTGTTAGAAAATACAGTAAAGTTGCTTTGAAAGCAAAAAATAAGATTGACGTTGGGTGCCATAGTTGTGAAAGATTTAGACAATGGGCATGTTTCAATCTCAGAATATTCCTGAGTCAGAAACATTATTTAAATGGATTTTTTTCTTAGGGAATTTCATGCATCATTTGAATGTACTGTGAATATCAGAAAATACATCTCCAAGAGAGCTTGTATGATATATAAACTAGTTCTCACCTGCATCGGGGGAAAAAAAACACACTCATTATGCTAAATGAAGGGGCCCTGGTGGTGCAACGGTTAAGCACTCACTGTTAACCGAAAGTCAGCGGTTTGAACTCACCAGCCATGCCTCGGGAGAAAAGACCTGGCAATCTGCTCCCATAAAGATTACCAAAAATCCACAGACCCACTACTGTAGAGTCAATTCTGACTCATAGCAACCATGTAGGACAGAGTAGGACTGTCCCACAGGGTTTTCAATGAGCAGCTGGTGGATTCAAACTGCCAGCCTTTTGGTTAGCAGCCACAGCTCTTAACCACTGCACCACTGGCCTTGGAAGCCCTATGAGGCAGTTCTACTCTGTCCTATAGGGCCGCTATGAGTCAGAATCGACTCGAGGGCACACAACAACAACATGCTGAATGAAGGATCTTGGTCATTTGTGGTAGAAACGGTTGAAGGAGAAGAAACTTACCTCCTGGATATCCCCGACAGCTAGATGCACATGGAAAGGTGGATTTTGTTGTATTCTCCTGAGCAGATCAGTTACCACGTTAAGTCCAAGCCAAACAGCCTAGAGAAAAAGATTCATGAGGTGTCAAATCAGAATTTAATTTCCAAAAATGTAAAACTGGGGAATGTTTTGAAATCCTGTTTCACAGCCATAATTCACACTCCTTGTACTTGTATATCTTCATAGGTTTTTGGCCATAAGAAGCAAACACAGAATTTAATGAGTTCTACACACGGTGGGAGTCAAGAGCAACCTCCCAGGGTGTTAGTTGTTACGCGATGTTGAATGTTTAGGGAGTAAATTGATGCTAGTCTAGAACCCCTTTGGCATGATGTAGCACATGTATATTAAAGATGTCTCTATTGTGTGACTATATCCATTTTTTTTTTTAGTGCTACCATTTATTGGATGCTGAGTATGTGCTAAGAGTTTAGGCATATAATCACATTTAATCCTAACAACAACTCTATGTAGAATTATTATTACCCCTATCTTGCAGATGAGAAAAATGAGGCACAGTAAGTGCAGTGCAAAAGGCAGAGCTGGGATTTAGTACCTCTACCTTCTTGCCTTAAGGAACAATCGGCATTTCTGGCCACGCTCTCCTCTTCCTCTTCTCTGACACCGTATTCTCCTACTTTTCTAATTGATACTTCTTTTGACCCTTTCCTTTATTCTATTGTCTATTGCAGGTATTCTTCATTAAAAAAAACCCTCATGGCCAAGATCTGTGCTGACTTAGCCATCTAGTGCTGCTATAACAGAAATACAACGAGTGGATGAATTTACAAACAGAAATTTATTCTCTCACAGCCCAGTAGGCTAAAAGTCCAAATTCAGGGTGTCAGCTCCAGGTAAAGACTTTCTCTCTCTGAACAACTCTGGGGGAAGGTTCATGTTATCAATTTTCCCCTGTCTAGGAGCTTCTCCTCACAGGAACACTGGGTCCAAAGGACGCACTCTGCTCCTGGCACTGCTTTCTTGGTGGTATGAGTCCCCACTCTCTGCTTGCTTCCCTTTCCTTTTATCTCTTGAGAGATAAAAGGTGGTGGAGACCACACCCCGGGGAACCTCCCTCTACATTGGATCAGGGATGTGACCTGGGTAAGTGTGTTACATCCCACCTTAATCCTCTTTAACATAATCTAATCTTGCCTCATTAACCACAGGCAGAGATTATGATTTATAACAAGGAGTGGTGGTTGGATTCCAACTGCCCACCTTTTGGTTAGCAGCTGAGCCCTTAACCACTGTGTCACCAGGGCTCCAGGAGTAGAGGACCTATCCAAAACTGTTTGACAGGGAATCACAGTTATTAGGCTTCAGACATTTCCAGTCACAATGGAAAAGTGAACTCAAGAGATGGATAATTCAGAGTATCTTAGCTCTTTGCCATTAAACCTTCATTTCACCTGACTCCCATTGTTCTGATTTCATTGCTTACCAAACAATTTTGCTATTCTTTTCTGGTATCTCCCTGCTAGCCAGGAATATGGGGATTGTATGAACTCTGAATTCTCCTTCCCGCCTCTAAACCAGTCCTTGCACATGTGTGAACTTGTGTATACACTCCTGCACACACATGCATGTACACCCTCACTGACAGTGAAAGCCCATTGGAATCCTGCAAATCCATCCCAGGATCCTCTGGGTCACCAATCACCACCCACAGGGCCATATTGGAGTGTGACAGATGTCGTTTCAAACGATAAAGTACTAACACCTGTGAATTAGTATTTCATATTTTAAAGACAATTGTGAGTTATATCCCTGTAATAAAATAATTCTTGTACACTTTCATTCTCTCTCTTAAATAGGAGAGAATTCCAATCAGTGAGAGGGGTAGCACACAAATCCTGCAGTCCATCTGTGTCACAGCTCAGAGGGAGTAACTTCTATTGCTGTATTCTTTCTTCTTCTTTTCTTTTGCCTATTTTTATTGTTGTAAAAACATATAACACAGTATTTGCCAATGCAACATTTTTCACATATGTGTACCATTTAGTGACACCAATCACATTAACCATGTTGTGCAACCGTCGCTAATATCTGTTGTCAAATTTCCCGTCACCATAAAAAGAAACTCAAAGCTTCCTAAACAGTGGCTCCCCTTTTCTCCTCCCCCCTGACCCTGGTAAACCAAAAGCCCGTTGCCACTGAGTCCATTCGGACTCATAGCAACCCTACAGGACAGAGTAGAACTGTCCCGTAGGGTTTCTGTAATCTTTACAGAAGCAGACTGCCACACTGTGCCCCCGTAGAGCGGCTGTTAAAGAGGGTTCGAACTGCTGACCTTTTGGTTGGTAGCCAAACGCTTCAACCACTGCGCCATCACCACTAATAAACTTTCGTCTCTATATATTTGTCTATTCTAGATATTTCATGCACATTATTTGTCCTTTTGTGATTGATGTACTTTATTCAACATAGTATTTTATTCTTAATAGCCCCCAAAACCGGTTGCCATAGGGTAGATTCTGACTGCTGGTGATCCCATGTGTATCAGAGTAGAACTGGGGTCCATACGGTTTTCAATGGCTGGTTTTTTGGAAGTTTGATTGCCAGGCCTTTCTTCTGGGTGGACTCTAACTACCAACCTTTTGGTTAGCAGCCAGGCATTTTAACTGTTTGCACCACCCAGGGACTCTGAATAGTTTGAAGGATTAAATTATTTCTTACTAAGGTATTGTTAAGCTTAATATCCGTACCAAAATATGGCCTTTGGTCAGATTGCCAGGCCACTGGGTGTTTCTTGAAGGGAAGTTTTAGTCTGTGTAAACATGTATTCCTTAGACATAAAAGCTGATGGATTAATGGACTCCTTTAGCCTCTTCCAAAGTTGATGTTTTGTGGAACTATTTAGACTCATAAAAAGGTTCCTGTGATAAAGTAAACCCAGAAAACTCTGTATATTATTTTTCTCCCTCTAAGTTTTATGATATGCACCATCTTATTAAAAGCCCTGAGAAGGCATACAAAAAAGAATCCTGATTAATTTTGTATAACCTGGTCTTCCTCAAAGTAATACATGATCAGGAACTTTCAAATTTTTCACTATGCATATTATCATGGCGCTGAACTAGTATTCCACTGAATGTTGGGAAAGCTTGCTATTAATTTCTGAAATAGGCTTTCTTTTATCTAGAGAATTTCTCCATGGCCCTTCAAAAGAAGTCTTTTTCTGATTGTATCGATCTGAAGACACAATTTGTACTTGTTTTGGGGTTGTTAGGCAGGTAATGACCCAGTTCACAGAAGGTGAGGAAATCGTGCACGTAGACTGGGATTTCTTAGGTGACTAACATACAGAGAAGAAATGGGAGCTTCTCCGTACCCTTCCAGCATTCAAAAAATCCTACTGCTTAAGAATTCACCTCCAATGCCATGAAACAATATGTTGTTGTTGTTAGCAGCCAGCCTTCCAACTCATGGTGGCAACCCCATCCACAATACAACAGAATGTCACCTGATCCTGTGCCTTCCCTGTAATTGGTTACAGGTTGAGCTACTGTGATCCATAAAGTTTTTACTAGCTGATTTTCAGAAGGAGATCACCAGGCAATTCCTTTTAGTCCATCTTAGTCTGGAAGCTCCACTGAAATCTGTTCAGCGTCATAGCGACAGGCAATCCACCACTAACAGACAGGTGGTAGCTGTGCACGGGGTGCATTGGTCGAGAATCGAACCTGGGTTGTCCACATGGAAGGTGAGAGCTCTACCAGAGGAGATCCTTAAATAAAGACCTAAGTCATAATGTTTTCCATTATAATCTGCACCCCTTTGCTCCAAGGTAATTTATTGTTGCTGTTACTAATGAAGACATTGCAAAAGATGAAAGGGTTTGCCTGCCACTTCTCACCACAAAACTAGGTGGCGTGAAATGAAACGCTTCTGAAACTGATGGCTGGAGACAACTTTGTCAGCACAGTGACAGTGTCAAATGTGGTGCGGCACCTCCGTTTGTGTTTCCTTTGCACTTAAGAACTCGTGTGCCAATATAGACCAAAATAATGAAAGAGATGTTGGCCGGCATAGAGGATTAACTGTACTGTTGAGAAAACTGTAGGAATATTTGGCAAGGAATTACGATTTTTAATTTCTTTCCCCAAGAATTTTGCACAAAGTATTTTTCTATAAAGGGTTTAGATAGAGTTACTTTTCTTCACATTGGTCATGGACACAACTAGGACCTAAAATGCTGATCCAATTCATATCGCCACTTGATCCTGTAAGTGCTATACAGGAATCAATTACTCATGGAAAATAGCTCCTGCCAGATCAAACAACCTCGGGGCCAAAGTCATAGCACTTTGGCTTTACATGTTCTGTTCTGTCTCCATTCAGTTCGCCTCTTAGATTGTCATGAACTTTCTGAGCAAGAGGCCGTCTATCATGCAACTTCAGCTCTTGCCATGAGAACTAGTATTCACTCCATTTAGGTTCTTGCAAGAATTTTCGTCGTGAAGATCTTCCCAAGTGAAAGTGAGGTAGTCACTTCTATCCTTTCCATCCTTGTCCTACTCATTCACACCTTGGAACAAAAATTGAAGCTTAATTCTGCATAGAGGAAAATTCATACCGAATGGCATTTGGTATATTTGCAACTTTTGGTTTTAGATTGTGCAAAGGGGTGTATGTGCCTGTGCGAATGCTATTTTAGTCCTCATATCCAACAAACATCGTTCTCTGTGTAATGTTTTGTGGACTGTTATATTTGGATGCCATCTCCAGTTAAAGTTGCCACAGTGCTGAATAAAAAAAAAAAAATTTTTTTTTTTTTCAGTGCTGAATAGGTGTCTTTAAATCTAATATGTGCTGGATTCACATTTTCCAGATTGTGTTCTCTAAAACACTAATGGCCATAAATACTAGTTGTTTTATGATAATAAGGCCTATTTTCAAATAAGATTGAGGAACACTTTCTTTTTGATTCTCTCCTTTAAGAGGCATAAAATACTATAGTGCTAAAAATATCTGTAATAAGGAATCACGTTCAACTTGAACTCAATGTGTGTTTAATTTACTTGAATATGGAACTCAAAGGTCTTGTAAGAATCCATAAACCACGTAAGACTTAAAGATTTGCCAACATTCAAAATCTTTAAGGGAGGGGACAACTGGGTACCTAGGTGATCTCCCTCCTTCTAATTTTCCTACCTCTACTATTTCTTCACTACCACCACTAACAGGGCATTGGTAGTTCAGTGGCAGAATTCTCTTGCCTTACATACTGAAGGCCAGGGTTCAACTCCCAGCCAATGTACCTCTTGTGCAGCCACCATCTGTTTATCAGTGGAAACTTGCATGTTGCTAAGATGTTCAATAGGTTTCAGTGGATTTCCCAGACTTAGATGGAATTGGAAGAAAGGCTTGGAAATCTGCTTCTGAAAATCTGTCAATAAAAACCCTATGATTCACAATGGTCCAATATGCAACCAATCATTGGGGGCAGAATGTTATTCAGTGGTGCATAGGGTTGGATGAATTGGGGCCAATTCAACAGTAACTAAAAACAACCACCACCACCAC
This sequence comes from Elephas maximus indicus, assembly GCF_024166365.1. Classification (NCBI taxonomy): domain Eukaryota; kingdom Metazoa; phylum Chordata; class Mammalia; order Proboscidea; family Elephantidae; genus Elephas; species Elephas maximus. The sequence continues at coordinate 128,571,679 of NC_064822.1, forward strand.
CAGCAGGATTTTTCTAATACATCAGTCTGATCTTCTCATCCTCCATTAATTAGGATATAGGCTCATTGCTTCAGTGAAGATGTCAATAGGAATATCTCAAGAAGACAGAATTTTATTTTTCTGTCACCTAACAGTCTGTGCATTAGCAATCTAGGACTTGAATGGTGGCTCCCCAGAGACAGAGACCCAGGCTCCATCTCTCCTATTGTTCAGCCATCGGTAAGGTGTTTTACTATGGCCCATATAGTCCATATGGTTCAGGATGTCTCACCGTTATGTCTACATTGCAGCCAATGGGAAAGATGAAAGGGAAGGAAGAAGGCATTCTCTTTCCTTTTAAGAACACTTGAAATTTGCTCTAATTACCTTTGCTCACATCCCTTTGGCCCGAACTTTATTGCTTGGCCATGACTAGCTGCAAGGGAGGCTGGAATATGTAGTTTTCCTTACTCTGGGTGACTATTGTCATACTACAAATTTTCTATTTTATAGAAGAAAGAAAAAATGGATATTGTGAAACAGCTAACAGTCTCTGTCACACCTATGCCATCTCATTTGATTTTTACAATGGTTTTGTAAGGTGTAGATTTTTATCCCAAGCTTACAAATGAAAAAAATAAGGCTCAGAAAACTTCAACAATTTGCATAGTGCCACGATGGCAAGAACTATGAAAGATCTGGAGTTTTACCTGCTTCTAAGCTAACAAAGTGACCTGCCACAGTTGCAAGGTTGCCTGCAAGAATACACAAGACTCCTGGGTCAAATACAAAGGATATTATTATTCATGGGATAGCATGCAGCAAAAGCTTTGTTTGTTGCTGTTTTCCTCCAAATACTATGGGGCTGCCTAGCCTAGCCTAGCCATTGAAAAAGAGGAAGACCTTCAGGGAGATGGATTGACACAGTGACAGGAACAATGGCCACAAACATAGCAATGATTGTGAGGATGGCACAGGACCTGGAGATGTTTCATTCTGCTGTACGTAGGGTCGCTATGAGTTGGAGCTGACTCAAGGGCACCTAACAACAACAACAACAGCGACATCACCTAACCCATTGCTTGGAGTATAGAACATGTTCGATGATTATTTTGAATGAAGCTTTTTATGATAGTATATTAGAGTGCTGTTTATATAAGAGAGAAAAAAAATCAACCAACATTATATGTTATCGTATTCAGTTAAGGTTCTGTTTGCATGAGTCTCAGGGTAGGTGGCTGATAATTCATGATTCACTACTCAAAAACCACTCTTCTCACCATTCTGTCTAAAATATCACTGTCTATGAGTCTTCATAGCACTTAATATCTGATACCCCGTTTGTTTATTTTACTATCTTTTTTAGGGGCTGACATTCCCTGCTAGAATATAAGCTCTGTGACCGAGAGTCATCTGTCTTGTTCATTACTGTATTCCTTCAACCTAAGACAGTGTCAGGCCTACAGTAGGAGTTTCATAAATATTTATTGCATGCATGCATGAATGAATCAATCAAACATTTATTACAGTCATACCATTTTCTGGGAACAAAATGCTCAACAGTATCTTAGTGGTCCACAAGGAATATTGTTACTTTGTTGTTGTTAGCTGCTGTTGCGCCGACCCCCACGTCATGGTAACCCCCTGCGCAACAGAACAAAAGGCTGCCTGGTTCTGCTCCATCCCCATGAGCAGTTAGAGACGGACTACTGTGATCCACAGGGTTTTCATTGGCTGATTTTTGGAAGTAGATGACCAGGCCTTTCTTCCTGGTTGATTTTTGTCTGTAAGCTCCATTGAAACTTGTTCAGCAACACAGCAACATGTAAGTCTCTACTGACAGACAGGTGGTAGCTGCACATGAAGTGCATTGGATGGGAATTGAAACTGGGTCTCTTGTGTGGAAGGCAACAATTCTACCCCAAAACACCAATGCCTCGCTATTGTTACTTTAAGTGGTTGAAATAATCCCATACCAGGATTTAGCTGAATGGTGTCATCATGTTTGCTGGGTGTTATGGACTGACTTATGTCCCCCCAAAATATCTGTCAACATGGCTAGACCATGATTCCCAGTATTGTGTGTTTCTCCAGGATTTTGTCATCTGATAAGATTTTCCTATGTGTTGTAAATTCTATCTCTGTGATGTTGAGATGGGATTAGTAGCAGTTATGTTAATGAGGCAGGCTCAATCTACAATATTTGATTGTGTTTTGAGCCAATTTCATTTGAGATATAAAAGAGAGAAGTGAGTAGAGAGACATAGGGACCTCATACCGCCAAGAAACAAGAGCCAGGAGAATAGCACACCCTTTGGACCTGACGTCCCTGCACTGAGAAGCTCCTCGACCAGGGGAGGACTGATGACAAGGACCTTCCTCCAGATCAAAGAAAAACAGAGAAAGAAAGCCTTCCCCTGGAGCTGGCACCCTGAATTTGGCCTTGTAGCCCACTAGGCCATGAGAGAATAAATTTATCTTTCTTGGAGCCATCCACTTGTGGTATTTCTGTTATAGCAGCACTAGATAACTAACACTGGGCAGTGTGTCTCCAATCCTCATTATGGACATTCCACTGTTGGCTTGGGCTGAGCCACACACACTGCTCTCCAGGGCCTTTCTAGCTAAGGTACCCTGTCCCAGTGGGTAGCTTCTGTGCCTTCTCTTCCCATAGTCCTCTCCCTGGCCCCTAAGGTAGCCATCCTTCTTGGTCACTCTCAGCTCTAGTCAGGTAGCCTCAGGGATGCCCTCTTGCTCAGGTCTGTGGGTCCTACAGACATGAGGACACTGTACTCTTCCCATAGTCCTTAGCCCATTCTTCATGGCTCACTCCCACCTGGGCAGTAATGGCTATTGAACTCTCTCTCACTTCTCTTGGCACTTATTCTGTTTTTCTGTGATATCCTGTAGCAACCTTGCCCATAAAGCCGTTCCTGGGAATCTTCACCTTTGGGAAATTTTGTTAAGTGTCCTAGCACTGTTCTCTCTCTGAAACAAAGTGGTCTAATTCAGGTAGGTTAATTTGTTTCATAAGAATATATCAATACTCATTTACTCATTATTCATCTGCTTCCAAAAATGATTAGAAGCATAAAAACGTCAATATTGCACAACAGAAAAGATAAAATTCCATTGGGGGAAAAATCGTTATAATTTGTTCAGACACTGGCAAATACTGGTATCCATGTGGAGATGAGGTATGAAGGTATTGATGGGAAGGAAATTACTGGTATATTTAATTTTTCTAGCCACCATTGATTCTAAATGAATTATGATATTAAGGTTTTATGTGAAAAATTAGGTTAGCTTAGGCATCACAGCAATAATAAGTACCAAGCATTTTCCTACATTTATTGATGAAAAAATTACCACAGAGAAGTCAAATAATTTACCCAGAGTTACCAAGTGAGCAAATGATGGAGCTTGAATTCAAATCCAGGTTTTCTGACTCCATATCCACTGCATTTTCTGCCTCTGAGATTATCAGAGTATTGACCAGGATGAAAACTAGAACAGTCAGAAAAAGAAGGTATGAAGCAATGCCCAACGTGGAGAAACAGAGACAGGAGGCAGAGCACAGGCCCCGAGAAATGGAGCATTTGTGTGTATTTTAAAAATCAAATACAATGAAGATTCAGGGATGAATATACCCCAAATGTCTCGATCATTGAACCATACCCCAATTCTAAAAAATTTAATAGAAAACAATTCATGTCCATCTTATTTTAAAACTGTGCCAGTTATAACAATCAACTAAGTATCTGTCATCTACAATTCATATCAGAGAATGACTGTGAGGAAAAAAAAACTCCAGTAAAAGATTCTTGCAATTCAGAAATAAATATCTCTTTGGATGTTACTATGAACTAGAGTTAAAACAGATTTTTTTAAAGAAATGGAACAAACCTGAGTTAAACCATGAGTTAAATGACTTTTTTACAAAATTCAATGGACTTTTCATTTTGAGCTCATGTATGCTTATGAGATGAGTAGAGTGATATTTACGATGATATTCAGAAGAGAAACTCTTGGGGATTGGTTTTATTACAGTACTTTAATTAAAATTAATTTGCCTTTATTCTTTACAGTTATTCTGTTTTTTCCCTGAAGATTTTCAAACACACACACACACACACACACACACACAAACACACATACACACACACTTCTTCCAGGTAAGAAATAAGAGAAACATTTTACCATTGCTTTGGTACAACCAGAATGCTCCTTAGAAGCAAGGATGGCGACACTTCCTCTCACATAATTTGGACATGTTGTCAAGAGGATCAGTCCCTGGAGAAGGACATGATGCTTGGTAAAATAGAGGGTCAGCAAAAAACAGGAAGACACTCAACGAGATGGACCGACACAATGGCTGCAACAATGGGCTCCAGCGTAACAACAATCGTGAGGATGGCGTAGTGCCCGGCAGTGTTTCGTTCTGTTGTGCATGGGGTCACTATGAGTCAGAACCGACTCGACGGCACCTAACAACAACAACATAGTCTATCACTGAGAAGAGGACCAATTTATCTTGCAGATAAAAAGGATTAAAAGATGAGAAGAAAAAGCTGCTTCACTTGTCATGCAATATAAAATGTATGGTCAAGGCCCACACAAGATGATAATGTCTGTTTTTCCCAGATCCTCAGTCCCTTTTTTTGCTCTTTAAAGGACTGAGTGATTGGGACAGCTAGGAAAAAAAATCACGTTTAGAGCCATGAGTTTTCTATTCTGGTGTTTTAAACTATAAGAAAGCACATGACTCAGCACTCAGTACCGAGAGAGATACCATTTTAATTTAAAAACCATCAACTGCCTTCGAATTGAGTTGGACTCACGGTAACCCCATGTGTTTCAGAGTAGAACTACGTGGCATAGGGTTTTTCATGGCTGATTTTTAGAAATATATTGTCAGGCCTTTCTTCTGAGGTGCCTTGGGTGGATTCAAACCTCCAACTTTAGGTTATCAGCCAAGGGCTTTAACTGTTTGCACCACCCAGGGACTCTTGTTTAATTAACTTAAATAATGCCTTAAAAACAGAGGCACCTTTACTTCCATCCCTAGTGGAATGCTGATAATTGCATCTGCTTTTCCCATTTAAAGGAAGTTTGGCATAAAAAAATACAGAATCCACTCTTACCTTGTCATCATCTGTTCTAATAACATGTTTTAAAACCAGTGACAGCATAGAATGTGTTGTGGGGGAACGTTTTATGTGAGGAGCCATCCTTCACCTGGTATGAAATGATAATGCTGGGTTCTGTTCCATAGGCAAAAAAAAGATTGTTGGACTGCATGTAGAAGGATTACCCTTGAATATTTCTATCTTCCAAGCCAAGAAATTATACCAATTAAACTGAACTGAGGTATACAACTATGCTTAAAAACATCAAGAAAAAAATTACGAACTTATTTTCTAATTATCAGAAAATACTGAGAAGAAGAATTGGCTCAGGAGACATAAATGACCTAGTGGAATAATTAAAATTATAATTAAAACCAAGCCATCCCAAGCCTACTTAGCTCTACAACTCCCTTCAGGAGTACCATCTGGGGGAGGGGATGAAGAAATCACTTTTCAGACTTTCCCAGTGTAAGGGAGTCCTCTAGATTTTTTCAGAACCTGAGAAAGGGCAATCAGTAAAGACAGCTGCTGTTGAGTCAGTTCTGACTCATGAAAATCCCAAGTGTGTCAGACTAGAATTGTGCTCCACAGGGCTTTCAATGGCTGATTTTTCAGAAGTGGATTCATAGACTTTTCTTCTGAGGTGCCTCTAAGTGGACTTCAACCTTTAGGTTAACAACTGAGCATGTTAACCATTTGCACCACCCATGGACTTCAAGGAAAGGGCAAGAAGAAATAAATACTATGGCAGATGAGGTAGACTTTACACCCGGCCCCAGTCAGTAGTACTTTATCATGGGTGCTGGCTGTGTGGTCAACAAGATTGATCTTACACCCTCTGTCTTCCATTTGCTCATACTGTGCAGTGAATCACATTTGTGTGGCCTTTCTCACCATGGTTTTGTAACTCACTTGGGTGAGTCTGTACAAATAAGGTAATTGTGGCTCACCAAGGGGATTGGTCAGTTTTGGCATCCCACTGGGCTGGAAACTAGCCATCCTAGAGGTGGGAGAGAGAGGATTCCACCATGACCAGGGAGGGAGATCCAGGAGCAGAGCTTGTCCTTTGGACCCTGGATGCCTGCACTGTGAAGCTCCTGGAACCAGGAAACTGACAGAGAGAAAGAGAGCTGTACCAACAAAGACAGCAAGAAACAGTGACAGGAGAGACCTGCAGGAGACAGCACACTGGGCTTTCTGGCCCATAGAGAGAGAAAATTGAGTGCCTTTGGGCAGGAGGCTTGCTGGAAGACTAGGGTGCCTCTGGGCACTTGGTGGAGGAAGGTTTGCCCACCCACGGAGCCGGAGCTGCGCGCCTTAGGGCCAAGGCTTACTGGCTGAGTGGAGTGCCTTGGGGTACTTACCAAAACCAAAACTGAACCAAACGCATTGCCATTGAGTCTATTCTGACTCAAAGAGATCCTATAGGACAGAGTAGAACTGCCCCATAGAGTTTCCAAGGAGGACCTGGTGGATTCGAACTGCCAGCCTTTTGGTTAGCAGCAGTAGCACTTAACCACTGCACCAACAGGGTTTCGTTTCCAGGGTACTTACAGACAGAGCTAAAAGAGCTTTGTAACACTTGCCCAAGCAGGGCAGAGGCCGAGGGGCCAGAGAGAGGCAAGCCTGTGGGCACAGCTAAAAAGAGGCTGGCCTGATGGAAAAACTGTATCCTGAGTGTTACAGAACCTAGACTGTAACCTGTAACTTCCCTAATAAACCCCATAATCATGAATATTGTCTGTGAGTTCTGTGTGGCCATTGCAATGAATTATGAAACCCAGCAAAGAAGTAGAGAATGCCATGGGAAGGACAATTGGCATCAGAATTGGTAAATGTGGTGGAGAGAGGAGGCATGTCTGATCTCCACCTCATAGGAATCAGTCTTGGGCTATTGATCTTGAGTCTCCTTCCCCTTTGTGAAGATAGAGGAGGTCAGATGCCACCTCCACACTGTTTTTACAGCTCATTTCCAAAATGTCTGGGCCAATAACGACATGCATCATGGAGTTGTTATAAGGATTAAATGCTGTGTATAATAAGTGCTACAGGCATGTTTGGTATTTAGTATTCTTAACACAAGTCACTCCTTGGAAACCCTATGGGGCAGTTCTACCCTGTCCTAGAGGGTCTCTATGAGTTGGAATCGACTCAATGGCAGTGGTGTTTTTTTATTAACCCGAGTACTGCATTCCAACTTATAGCGACTCTATAGGACAGAGCAGAACTGCCCCATAGGGTTTCCAAGTTGTAGCTGGTGGATTAGAACTGCTTTTGGTTAGCAGCCTGAGCTCTTAACCACTTCACCACCAGGGCTCCCAGAGTTACCATAAATATGAACCAGCAATTCCAATTGAAACCAGGGACTCAAACACATACTTGTACACCAATGTTCATAGTAGCATTATCACATAGCCAAAATATAAAAACAACCAAAATGTCCATCAACTGATGAATGAATTAACAAAATGCACTATATCCACACAATGGAATATTATTTAGTTCTGATACATGCAATTACATGAAAGAAATTAGTCACAAAAGGTCACATATTATATGAACCCATTCATATTAAATGTATAGAATAGGCAAATGCATAGAGACAAAAAGTAGATTGGTGGTTTTTAGGGGCTGGGGGAGGGGGAAATGGGAAATGACTGGTAATGCTTATGGGGTTTCTTTTTAGGTGATAAAAATGTTCTGGAATTAGCTGTGATGGTTGTACAGCTTTGTGAATGTACTAAAAACCATTAATTGTACATGTTAAAAGGGGAAATTTAATGATATGTGCACTTTTGTTATTCTTAGTGGACTCCAACTCATGGGGGCCTTATGTACAAGAGAATAAAATGTTGCCTGGTCCTGCACCATCCTCACAATCACTGCAATGTTTGAATCCATCGTTGCAACCACTGTGTTAATCCATCTCATTGAGGTTCTTCCTCTTTTTTGTTGACCCTCTACTATAAGAAGCATAATGTCCTTCTCCAGGGATCGGGTCCTCCTGACAACATACCCAAAGTAATTGAGATGAAGTCTCGCCATCCTCACTTGTAAGGAACATTCTGGCTGTACTTCCTCCAGGAAAGATTTGTTCATTCTTCTGGCAGTCCACGGTATATTCAATATTCTTCACCAACGCCATAGTTCCAATGCATCAATTCTTCTTTGGACTTCCTTTTTCATTGTCCAGCTAACATGTGAATTAGATCTCAATAAAAAATTGTGTGAGAAAAAATATCAAAAGCTGTTTTAACAAATTATACTAAATTAAATTGAGGGCAAATCGAAGTCTTGGTTTTACAAATGCTTTAGGGAGCCTATATGCATCACATTATTCCTTTCTTCCTCTTCATTTTTCTCATCCGGAAGAAGAAAAGAACAACACCTGCCACCCACATTTGTGATATGACCTGAGTATATTTTTGTAAAGCCTGTGTTTTCCAGCAAAAGGTGATATAGAAATACAAGGTATTGTTATTATGAAACAGGTCAGATTGAACACTAGGCGGCTTTAAATAGAGTCAGTATGACAGGTGAGTCTTAAACATATGTGCAGGTGTTTGCTTCTAACAGCAAGGGAGCAGCCCATCTGATGCTGGGTGGCTCTAAGTGGGTCATCCACAGGGCAGGGCCTGGGGCATGCACACAAACACACACATGCACACACACACATTGCTTTGAGATTCAAGCTCTAGGTTATTATTTCAGTCATTACAGTTGACTGCATAATAAATTCTTTTAATAAATTCTGTTTTCCAAATAGACAGTCTTGACAAAATTCTCAACTCTGATAACACTTAGGAAATAATGCAGAACATGTCTTCATTTCACTAGAAAGAAAAATGGTGTTTAAGAGGTGATGTTCAAATCACTCTTGGCATAATCAAAAGGATCTTAATCTTCTTCCTTCATATTTGTTTTAAGACAGTAGACAGGAAGAATAAGATTCTGAAATGTTGAAAGAGATAGATATCCTTCTATCCCATTCTTTTTAATAGTAAACTTTGTTAGTGTAGCCTTCTACCGAGCAGCCTAGGAAGCTCTGTGCATTGAATTCTGAGTTCCTAAGAGCCATCACAAATTGTGACTGCCTACCTTCAAGGATCCCTGGTGGTGCAACAGTTAAGTGCTTGGCTGCTAACTGAAAGGATGGCAGTTCAAAGCCACCCAGGAGCTTTTTGAGAGAAAGATCTGGTAATCTGCCTCCATAAAGATTACAGCCAAAAAAACCCTATGGGCAAAACTCTGTCATATGGGGCTGCTATGAGTCGGAATTGACTTGACGGCATCCAGCACCACCAACAACAACCCTTAATTCATTGTAAAATAAATGCATTTCTAACAAAATAATTTTCCTGCTCCTTCATTCACTATATACACCAATGAGTCCAGGATAACCCAAAGTAGGAAAACAGAACCAGAGCCTCCTCTCCCCATACCCGTTCTTTACCCCATCCTTGCCCCTTGATGTTGGCCAGATGCACATGGGACACCGCATGTGTACCCCACATTCTCCTCAGGGTCACCAGCCAAAGCAGAGGTGAAGCTGAATTACATGTTGTATTAACAAGCTGATATCATCACCATCTTTTCCATTCCTTTAAAACAGCCAGAGAAGAAGAAATGAAAGAGTAAAACCAATATGGAAATATAAACAAATATGGTGAAATTGAGGATTTGTATCTTTAGGGAAACGTTCTTCCTACATTCTCCTCTCATCCCATAAAGAAGTAATTCCCATCACCACTTCTACCCTTTCAGTAGTACCAAAAAGGAAACATTTGCCCTTCTCTATACCCCTTTATTTGCTCTTCCTTATGGAAATGGAAGTGATTAATAATCTGGAGGCAGGATCCATTGTCATCTTGGATACGTGTCCATTGATGACTGACCACCTCTGTGCTTCTCATTCTCATGTGATGAACAGACTAAGCACTGGGCTTACAACTTGGACATAGGGAGCTACAACGAGGGCAAAACATGAGAGAAGAAAAGGAAGAAGAGGGTGAGCAAGAGGCAGAAAGGTGCTGTTCTTGATCATGTGACTTGTGACAGTTAGCTTAGATTCAGCCACATTCAACAAAAAATCTAAATACAGTCATCCCTCAGTACCCAAGGAGGATTGGTTCTAGGACCTCTTGCAGTTACCAAAATCCAAGGATGCTCAAGTCCCTTATTGACACATAACCTACAAACATCCTCCTGTATACTTCAAATCATCTCTTCATTACTTATACCTAATACAATGTAAATGTTATATAAATAATTGTTATATTTATTGTTTAGGGAATAACAGCAAGGAAAAAAAGTCTGTACATGTTTAGTACAGACTTCCTTTTTTTTTTTTTACATTGGGATATTTTTGATCTGAGATTGGCTGAGTGCATAGACGCAGCACCCTCAGATAAGAATGCCTGACTATGACAGTGACTTAAACAAGATACAGGTTCATTTTTCTCCTAAAAAAATAAGTTTGAAGATAGGAAAGCCAGGACTTGGTAATGTGCCCCACAATCATTGGAGACTGGAGATCTATCTTTTAACTTCACATCCTTAACCTGTAGCTTCTGTTTTCAAGGTCACCTTGAGGTTATAAGATAGCCACTGCAGCTCCAGCCATAGCATCCATGTTTCCAACAGGAAAGAAGAACAAGTCAGAGAAAAAGGCACATCTTTCCAGCTAAATCAAAGCTTTCCTGGCTCCCCTCCCCTAAATCCCCCCTCCCAACAACTTCTGCTTCCATCTCACTGACCACTTTTAGCAGCAAGGGGGGCTGGCATATGTAGCTTATTATCTGGGCATATTGCTGGCCAAATCAAATAATAGAGGATCATGGTGTGTTAGTAAGAAGAAAGTAAAGAATGGCTGTTGTATAGACATCTAGCAGTCTCTGTCCCAGAACCAATTGGATCAGCCACATCTCCTCCTACGGAGAAAAGAGAGTAGAAAATGGAGAGAAAGTTAGTATGCACTCCCCAGTGCATAGGACCATCTCACACACACACACGCAAACACACACACACACACACACACACACACACCATATGCATGCATGTTCAAAAACCAACTCATTTTTTCATGGGTAAATGCTAGGGCAGGAGCATGGTTAGGGAGAAAAATGCATCTCTCTCCAACTAAATCTTCCAGTCAAATATTGAGTAAATATGTGGGTATGCCTATGTATGTGAGTGTGTTTATATGAAATGGGGTGGTAGTCTATTTTATTCAGAGAAAGTTCTCAATTTTCTACTTACTTTTGTTTGTATCAATACTGTCCAACCTTACTAAACTCCCATTATGAAACATAATAGCCCATGTTAGGGCACAGTTTGTTCCTATACAATAACCTTCTAAAACAACAGAGAGATGAGCATTTCCTCTGGGTCCCATCACTGAGCTCACTCTCAGAACTAGCGCATATGGGCCAAGCAGCCTGTCACAGTGCACCCCAGTATCAGGGAACAATGTGATAAAGATGGACCAGACAGGGCTGGCCCTCCAGAACCTGGCCCAGCAAATTCCCAGCACCTCTGCCAGCTGGTGAACTGTCTGTGTAGGGGGGTTTCTACTGTTATACCATCAGCCGGTTTGTTTTGCCCAGATGCCATGGGGAGAGGAAGCTGGCTGGGTGCCACCTAAATCAGTTTCTCCAGCTACTGAAATACTAGTTTTCATAGAAATATAGTTGAAAAACTAATGTGAAGGCATGGACTATCGGTTATTCAGGAAAAGGATGAATCGGATTACAAGCAGGGAATGAATAATGGAGTTTTCTGGGAGGAAATACAGCAAGAGAAGTTGTCATTGCCTTTTTTGTGAGTAGGCAATGGGGCCTCCTCATGACCTTTGTCCCAGAACAGAGGGAAGATTGCTTCATATCGCTACTGATATAGACAAAGTTGTGATTACTTGAAGTGATGTGTACACATATACACAGACACACACACACTTAAACATATACAAAATTGACCCATTTTAAAATGGGCAAATGCCAGGGCAAAAGACAGCATGATTATGGAGTCATAAATGGGTGATGTTGATTTTTTTTAATGACATAAGCTCTTCAGTCTGCCTAACGATGATTTTATAAGAAGAAAACTCGGTGGCTGAATTTTAAAGTTGTGCTTATTTACTCCTATTGATTTTCAATAGCTGTTAATTCAACCTAGTTTCTTTAAGAGCTCAGGATTTTCATTATTAAAGGCATAGTCAGGAAAGCCTTGCTGTTACATATACTTCGGAGTCCTCAGTGACTAAAAATGCCCATATAAATAAAATCATCAAAATAAAACAAAACGTACAGTGCCACCCTTCTCTGATAATAAACACTGTATGCAAATCTCTCTGCAAAATGCTTGTCTTGTAAACACTTCCTTAACAGTGTACTACAAGTAGTAGCTAGTTCAGCAAAGGGAAAAATTTCATTCCCCTTGTTGAGTTTGTTAGTGACAACAATAGCAGGCCAGCTAATGGCGCCCCCAACGTCCTTGCAGCTTAAGGATCAGACATTCTGTACCATTGCCCTCTAGGGTCATCTCAAGGTTGAATCAGGATGACCCATCTCGGGCCTTGGTGCTCTCTGGACTCTTGTAGAGGTCAGCTAGAACTGAGCACTCTCAACTTTCCTCCTGGTTACACCCAAGGTTGGCCTCAGGCAGAAGTTACCTAGCCAAAGGAAAGAATCAAGAACGTCAGAAATTTTCTTCTCAGTACTTGGCAAAATCTCAAGTGATCACTTGCAAAAGGAGTGGTTTGTGCAAATGCAATCCAGTGCATGATATCAACAAATGGGTTAGTTTTAAGAGACACCCCGCCCCTGAAATACATTCTCTGGAGGCCTTAGTAACAGCAACTAAGAATCATGGTGAGTGCTGAGGCAGGCAACTGAGTTAGATTGGTCAGCATTTGCTTTCTGATACTGAAGTGCCAGGAAGAGACCTGTGGGCTGGGTGGAGGCGGAGGAGATTGTGTTGGTAACAGGAAGCTGGCTCTCTGGAAATCGAGTGGTCAGCAGCCAGTTCAGAAGACATGAGTGAGAAAATCACCACCACTCCTTTTTAATAGAAATGACTTAGTTATCTTGAAGGAAATGTGTTTTAAAAATTGAACTCTCTGGGGCTGAGATGTGCTGGATATGCTCAAGTGGGCAAGGAGCAGGAGGTCAACAACTTTATAACTGGTTTCACCGCTTACTAGATATGTGACCACGATTGAGTTTCTTGATTCCCTAAAGCTTAAGTTTTCTCTTCTCTAAAATAGGGCTCATAGGGATATTGCAGTGTTCCAAAAAAAAAAAAAAAAAAAAAAAATCGTCTCTATGCAGCCCTAAGACAAAGAACAGAATGCCTAATAAATGTTTTCTCAAGAGAAACATTGGTTAGCAGATTAGAAGGTAGTATTTTTTTTTTTTTTATTACTAACTATATCGTCCTTAGTTGCTGTTGAGTCAGCTCTGTGCCATCAACGACTCATACGCTAAAAGGTCAAGTTTTGCCTCTGGCTTATCAAACAGCTTATGCAATTGTTCTTGAAACAGAATCACATAGAGACCTTGTTAAAAGCACATTGCCTCTCTATCTCAGGAGGTTCAGATTTGGTAAATTTGGGAAACTGTATGTTAACAACTTTATTAGATGATTTTGAAGTATGCCAAAGTTTGAAACTCACTAGTTTAGGGGTAAGGAGTCTCAGTGGTGCAATGGTCAAGCGTTCGGCTGCTAACTGAAAGGCTGGAGGTTCGAACCCACCAGTCACTCTACTCCGTGAGAAAGACCTGATGATCTGCTCCCATAAAGATTACAGCCTGGGAAACTCTATGAGCCAGTTCTACTCTGTCTTATAGAAAAAAAAAAAATTTTTTTTTTTCTATACGTCGCTATAAATCAGAATCCACTTAATGGCAAACAACAAGTCAGGACTATGCCAATATGACAGAAATAGTCATTTTGATTTACTCTAGTAACTCAATCATTTACCTTAAAAGTGTATATAATCATTTAATAAAAGCTTAAAAATCTGTTTTTAAAAGCCCATGTAAACATTGCCTAAATCCCTCAATGCTTCAGTTTAGCTAAGCCAAGAAACAGAAATTATAAAGCTTCCTGACTCCGAAGATGGTAAAATTCTAGTTCAAATGTCATGCCTCTCTGAGGAACCTCCCTGGCAATCTCACCCTCCCTTGTGGGATTAATCGAATCTTCCCTTGAGTTTCTGAAACAAACAAATGAAAAAAAAAAAAAAACAACCAGTTGCCCTCAAGCCATTTTTGACCTACGGCGACCCCATGTGTCAGAGTAGAACTGAGGTTCGTAGGGTTCTCAGTGGCTGATTTTTTTTTAGAAGTAGGTCTCCAGGCCTTTTTTCTGAGGCACCTCTGAGTAGACCCGAACCTCTAACCTTTCCCAGTAGACAAGAGCAGTAATTGGTTGCACCACCTAGGGACTCCTAGCTATTAGCAAATTATATTTAAATTCATTGTATACAGGGACTCACGTGAACTCCTTGAAAGTCGAAGCTAAGGTTATATCTCCTCCCTCCTTCAGCATAGCAGCAGGCACAATGAAAGCATTAAATAAATGTGTGCTGAATTCACCGCCTTTTAAGTTTCTTAAAGTGATTTATGCTTATTTTAGAAAATTAAGAACATGTAGAAAACTTAGAAGTAAGTACCGATAACATTTGACATACTTTGAATTCTCAAGTACGTTACACTCATTAAGAAAGGATGCTTCCTAATCTCAAGTTTTTTCTCTTTGGGAGGAAAAGTTTAGCAATTTGCTTAAAAACTTACCATTAATTTAAATGCTGATGTAGCATCTTTTACAAACACAATTCCCTCTCCTCCACTGAGTGATTGATTTTGAATGGATTGGCAATGAATGAATAATAATAAGCAACTCCTTTTACAAACATCTGGAGACATTATTTAAAAAAAAAAAACAAAAACAAAACTCCACATCAATTTAGTGAGCTCTCTGGTATTCTTTTTAAGCACACAATATTTTAAAACACAAAGAACACACAAACAGTTTACCTCCTGCTGAAATGACATGAGAGACGGCTCTAGTGCAGAGCTCAGGGGAACTGGTAGTTACTGTACTTACCTGACATTCCCTCTGCCAGTGGAAGGGCCTGAAGTAGTCAGAATGGTGGCAGCAGCAAGGCATGTTGGGAAGTGGCTTCTCTAAAATGGTTCCTAGCCTCAGGGAACTCACAATCTGTGGAGAAGACCATGTAAGGTGAAAAATGCCACAGTGGAAGAATGCACAGCTGTGCATGGGAATGAAAGAAAAAGAGGGATTCCCTGGGGTTGTTGGGAAGTTTTGTCAGACTAGGAAACTTTTGATTTGGGTCTTAAAGGATGAATAAGAGTTTACCCCAAACTATTCCTAAGGATAGGTATTATGTTTGTTGAGTTTGCTTTCAGGTAGTACAGGTTTATTGTTGTTATTAGCTGCCATCTAGTAGGCCCCCCTCTCACGGTGATCCCACACACAATGGAATGAAATGCTGCCCCATCCTGTGCCATCCTCGTAATTGGTTGCAGATCAAACCATTGTGATCTGTAGGGTTTTCATTGCCTGATTTTTTTCTCCTACTTCATCTTAGGCTGGAAGCTCCACTGAAACCTGTTCAGCATCATAGCAATACGCAAGCTCCACTGACAGGTGGGTGATGGCCACCCACGGGGAGCATTGGCCAGGAATCATCCAGGTCTACTAAATGGAAGGTGAGAATTCTACCACTGAAACACCACTGCCCTCTAGTACAGGTTACCATTTGCCATCAAATCACCTCTGACTCATGTCAATCCCACGTGTGTCGAGAATAGAACTGTGCTCCACAGGGTTTCCAATGGCTGACTTTTCAGAAGTAAATCACCAAGCCTTTTTTTCTGACATGCCTCTGGGTGGACTAGAACCTCTGACCTTTCCTTTAGTAGCTAAGTTTGTTAATCATTTGCCTCATTCAGGGACTCCTAGTACAGGTTAGCCAGAAAACAAAAACAAAAACAAACCCACTGCCATTGAGTCTATTGCAACTCATAGTGACCCTATAGGACAGAGTAGAGCCGCCCCATAGAATTTCCAAGGAGTGCCTGGTGGATTTGACCTCCTGACCTTTTCATTAGCAGCTGTAGCATTTAACCACTACACTACCAGGGTTTCCTAGAACAGGTTAGCGCCCTTAAAAATAAGCTCTAAAATTTTTTAACAATAAAATATATGATCTCATTAAGGCTCAGGTGGAGGAGTCTACGCCTCAGCAGACATTAACTGCCCAACCAATGCATTCAGGCCATAAAATTCAGTTATGCTAATGGAAATGCAGGAAACAGGATGTTCAATTTAATAGGGAGAAAAAAGGAAGGACACATAAAACATAGAGGATTTATTCATTTTCCTCAATAAATGCTAAACACCTTCATGTGCTCTTGTTAATTCATAAACTTTCCAATTCATATTTCAGAGCTTCATCTTGCTGTTTTGAAAGAGCTGCTATAGATAATCTGCAGGATTTTATTTAGGCCAGATGACCTTAATTTTTATTTCTGCCTCACTCAGCTCAACCTGGACTCATTTTTCAGTCATAAACTGGGTATTTAATTAGATTACATAGCGACACCTAGTGGCAGAGATGGGAACCAAAGGCTAGCCCGTGGACGAAAGGCTAACGTAGTTGTGCCTCTCTATCTTCATTCTTTGGTGCAAGAAAGCTCTTTTCAACCCCTTTCATCTAATGATATTAAATCAAACCCATGCAATCAATTTAACCTGAAAAACATTTGACTAGAGAGAAGAAAAAAAAAAAAAGAGAGAGAAGAAAGACTAAATAAACGAAAAGGGGGAAGGAGAGAGAAGGAAACAACGGAGAGCGTGGGTGGGAATTACAAAAGCCAAGATCGGTTATGAAAGCTTTTTTTTTTTTTTTTTTTGCCATGTTTATGTGAAGAAATAGAAAGAAAGGTGATTCCACACCTTGAGGCCAATAATATAAGAAGTTATGATGGTCTAGATGGAAATGACGTACTGTGTTTCTGTCTTTTGCACTCAGATTTGAAAGAGTAGAGGAAATCTGTTTAGGAGGATTTGAAGTGCAGGATACATGCAAATGTATGTTTTTTAAACAAAAAGAGATCTTATTTTCATGAATTATGAAGTTGCCTTCCCACTTCTTGACTTCCGTCCATCATCCCTTCTTTTACATTGAGTCCAGTCCTTCACCAGGTGGACCTGTTTTCCCCACCAAGTTGGTGTACTGAGATGGGAACGTCGGACTATCGGAGGCGATATGAGTCAGTGTTGTTCTGAAAATAAGGTGGTGGTTTACTACCCCAACATGTACTGTCAGAAAACCAATCTACGAAAGTAACAAAAAAGTAAAATAAATATATTAACTAGTAAGTTAATTAAATATATATATATATATAACAAAAATACTAGGAGACATTGTGAGTGCATGTGACAGCTTTAAATGAGTTGAAGGAGCCAAACCTAGACAAATTCTATCCAAGGATTCTGAAGGAAATCACACTTGAAACCAGTGCCATAAGTCTTTGAGACATCACAGTAAGAATCCTAAAGGACTAGACTCAATTTAAAAGAGTGAAATAGTTGTTTGAGAACTGCAGAGTAGAGAGCCTGACCTCAATCCCCAGCTCCATTCTAGAGCAGTAATGAAGCAATGGTCTTTCTCTGTTTTCCATGGCCTCACTCCTGTGAAGACAATGGGTTTACCACCTGCACATTGAGTCTCTTTAAGGCTCTGGGCCCTTCGAAATTCTGTTTGAAACTTGGAAGTGGAATCCAGGGATGGTGTTATACAGAATAGTCCTGATTCTGATGCTTGAATAATGCTCCTAGGCTCTAGACATGATGCTGACAAGTCAGTATTCACTCATCTCTTCCTGTGCTTAAACGCTTCTCTCTGCCTGCATTGTCCACTTAGACACTCTTATTCATCTGCAAGATCTAAAGAGACTGTCACCTCCTTAGGGAATCCTTTCCTAACGTCTTCCCTGCCCGATTATTCATTCTATCCATCATACTTACATAACAATTTGTACAGATTTCTAACATTCTTTTGTATTGTAATAACTTATTTTTATGTCTGTTTTCTCCATTGAGCTATAACACCCATGAGTGGACTCATCCTCTGCACCCCACCAACCAGTTCAGCTCATTTACTTATTAATTCAATATGCGTTGAGCATCTAGTGTAAACCATGCACTGGGCTGAGCCTTGGGGATACAGTGATGAATAAGACACAGGTCCTGCCCTCAAAGAATTTATAATCTGGTTGAAAATATAGACAAGAAAGAGATCATTTTGATATATTCTAGTAAATGCTCATTTTGGAATTAGCAGAGTGTCTGGAGGAGCCCTGCTGTCCCAGTGGTTAAGCACTCAGCTGCTAACCCAAAGGTCAAACCCATCAGCTACTCCATGGGAGAAAGATGCGGCAGTCTGCTCTCAGGAGGATTTACAGGTTGGAAACACCACGGGGCAGTTCTACTCTGTCCTATAGGGTCACTATGAGTCAGAAGCAACTCAATGACAATGGGTTTTTTGTTTTGTTTTGTTTCTTCACAGAGTGTCAGGGAGCACAGAGTAGGGCCACTGGGTTTACAAAAGACTTTCTAAATAGAATATGATGACCTGAGTAGAGCAAAATGTTCGTAGCATAGAATCTAGCAGTGGCTACACGGGTGTTCGCTGTGAAGTTCTTTGAACAGTTACTGTATGTCTTAAAATTTTTATAATAAAATGTTGGAAAAAAGAATTAGTGGAAAACTAAAATAGCTCCATGATTATCAAAAAATATTAATGCATGCGATTTCTCCAAAATTGTTTTTACCAGATATTCATTATCTGCAATATAAATAGAAATCAAGAACTATTTCAAAAGGTCTTTCATAATCCAGAAAATAAATCAAAATTATTTTGAAAATTAAGATAGCACAATTCTAATGGGGAGATAAAAGAGATATTTATTTTAAAATCTCTCAAGTTAATTCCTATAAATATATATATATATATGAGTTGGATTTATATAAAATTGAAAGAGAGAAAATGAAGAAGAGTTAGGGAATAAGAGAAAGAAAACATGAAAAATAGCAAAAAATACGAAACAGGTCTAAAAGAGGTGATGTTTGATCATTTTAGGTTAGGAAACAATCAAAAAAGTCCTGCCTAAAATCTGTTGAAGAAATTCCAGAATGGATTGTGTAATAACTATAGCATATGCAAGACGAATATTAATACGCCTATTCCAGGTTTTTACAAAAAAGGCCTGTCGGGATCAGGGGGTTTAATATTGAATTTTTTCTCTCTGGTTATAAATTGGAATCATTAGTGATGCTTTTAAAATACAGACTGTCTTAGTTTCCTAGGGCTGCCATGACAAAATACCACAAAACAGGTGGCTTTAAAGGACAGATATCTATTTTCTCACAGTTCTGGAGGGTAGAAGTCCAAATTGAGGGCATCAGCAGGGCTATGCTCACTCTCTGCTCTAAGGGAAGATCATTACTAGTCTCCTTCCCTCAGTTTCTGGTAGGCCTGGGCATTTCTTGACATTCCTTAGCGTGTAGATGGATCCTCACGTGTCTTCCCCCTGTGTGTGACCCTGTTTCCATGTCTGTATTCCCCTTTTACAAAATTTTCTAAGGTATCTTCAAAATGGTTTTAGCAGATGTTTATTATTTACGGTGTAAATAAAAATCAAAAACAGTTTCAAGAGGTCTTTCATAATCCTGAAAATAAATCAACACAGTATAATTTTTTTAAATGGGAAAGTACATGAGATACTTATTTTAAAATCTCTCAAATCAATTCAAATACATAACAAGTTATTGAAAAAGCTGAACTTGGTAGGATACAATTAGGAAACAACTTTTTTAAACCACTCTCTCCTCTTATTTTTCCTCACCTCTGGATAAAATCCAGATTAAAAATCTTGTTTATTTTTCAATACAATAAAAAAATCCAGCCAGAGCGATATGGAAATTTTAAACCCTCATTCAATTTAAAACTCCTCCCCTTCTCTAGTCCGGACTTGCTTTATGATTGAAATTCTGCCAAAGAAGATATGGGACATATACAGCATATAAAGTTAAGCTTCTGCAATAGATAAATCCTGAAATACTAGGGGCTCAACACAGTGGAAATTTAGATTTTGCTCAATAAAAGTGAAATCAGCTATACCGTGGATGAGGCAATATGGTTGTGATGGTGGGGGCTCTGCTCCACCCAGTCATGGAAGGATCCCAGATTTCTGAAGCTCAGCTATCTTCAATAATGTAGATTCCAAAGTTGCCCTGTACTTAGTTTTGGTTTTTCCAGAAGCAGATCCTCCAAAAAAAAGGATTTGAATTCAAGTAGTTTTTATTTCTAAAACCCATCGGTCAGTTTGTTGTATTGCTATAATACTGGAAGCTATGCCACTGATATTTCAAACACCAGCAGGGTCATCCATAGTGGACAGGTTTCAGAAGGACTTCCAGATTAAAACAGTCTAGGAAGAAAGGCCTGGTGATCTACTTCCAAAAAATAGCCAATGAAAACCTTATGCTTCAATGAAAACATTGTCTGACATGTTTGCTTTGGACCCGTGATCAGGAGGGACCAATCGCTGAAGACAAACATCATGCGTGGTGAAGCAGAGGGCCAATGAGAGTGAGGAACACTCTCAGTGAGATGAGTTGGCACAATAGCCACAATGGACAAGAACACGCTGGAGATTGTGAGGATGATGCAGGGCTGGGCAATGTTTCGCTTTGTTGTAAATAAGGTGGCACGAGTTGGACTCAACTCCATGGCAACTAACAATAACAACAGTTTTTATTTGGAGGGTGTTATGGACTGAATTGTGTCCCCCAAAAATGTGAGTCAACTTGGTCAGGTCATGATTATCAATACTGTGTGATTGTCCCCTCTTTTGTGATTGATATAATTCTCCTATGTGTTATAAGCTCTCTGTCTGTGCTTAATGAGGCAAGATTGGGTTACGTTAAAGAGGATTAGGGTGGGATGTAACACCCTTACTTGGGTTACATCTCTGATCCAATGTAAAGGGAGTTTCCCTGGGGTGTGGCCTGCATCACCTTCTGTCTTACAAGAGATAAAAGGTAAGAGAAGTGAGCAGAGATTTGGGGACCTCAAATCATCAAGAAACAAGAGCCCGAAGAAAAGCACCTCCTTTGGATGCAGTGTCCCTGCGTTGAGAAGCTCCTTGACCGGGGAAGATTGAAGGCAGCTCTCTTGGAGCTGACACCCTGAATTTGGACTTGTAGCCTCCTAGACTATGAGAGAATAAATTTTTCTTTGTTAAAACCATTCACTTGTGGTATTTCTGTTAGAGCAGCACTAAATAACTAAGGCAGAGTATGATCCCAGAAAACCTCTAGGGACTAGGAAAGTGAAATGAGGAAGAAAAAATGAAGCAAGGTATACAAGTTATCACTGAGCGCAAACCAAAAAACCAAAGCAGTGCCATCAAGTCAACTCCGACTTGTGGAGACCCCATGTGTGTCAGAGTACAACTGTACTCCATAGGGTTTTCAGTGGCTGTAACCTTTTTGGAATTAGGTCATCAGGCCTTTCTGCAGAGGTACTCTTGGATGGATTCAAACCACCAACCTTTTGGTTAGTAGCCGAGAACTTAGCTGTTTGTACCACCCAGAGGCAGAAGACAAACTAGAGCTTAATCCTGCTGGGAATCAGTGTAGATTATGCGCCTCAGGGTTATCTCTCCTAAGGAGAAGGGAGCTGGGATATTGTCCCAAGAGTCATTGGTTTTGAGCTGTTCCCACGTTCAGGGAGGTATTAATTTCTAGCCTGCCAACGTATATGGGCAAAGATGACTCCAGTGGCCAGAGAAAGCACTCAGGCAAAGAGACGTCTGTGCTGGCAATTGGAATATGGGTTATTGTGCACTTAATAGTAATAAGGGCTGAGGGCATAAAGGCCAGGCATTTCTAGTGTCAGCTACACACCCTGGATATCAACATCTAGCCACAGAAGGAAAAGAGAGAACAGGGAAGATATTACGAATGGTTAATGTGGACCAGGATGAGAAGTAACACAAATCACTTTCACCCACATTCCACTGGGTGGGTCCCAATCAATGCCCCTATCTAGATGCAAAGGGCGTTGCCCTTGGAAAAGGTTGGTGGGTAGTCACTTTCCAGCATGATTGGACTGATGGGAGGGGAGCATCACCCATGGTAGACTGTCTCTACCACAGCTGCCTGTGTTTTCTCCGTTTTTTCCTCTTGCTCTTCTACCCTTCATCCACCATTCACTCATCCACACTTGGTTCCTTCAGGATTGGTATTGGAAGAGACGGGGAGACATGGAGCAAAAACTTACCTGGTCATTTCAGTTAGAATGCAGCACTAGTGATCTTCGGATATGGCAAAGTTAAACACTGACTTTTTCTCCATAGAGCAATTCTGTAGGTTCTTTAGAGCCCCCATTGCTGAGTAACTCTTGACCACAGTTTCCTTTATGTAGGCAAGAACGCCTGTGGTAGTTCTCATAATTTCCACCAAGCCCCTGGTGGCTGCTGGTTCCTCTTCTGTTGAAGCTACCACACAACAGCCAGCAGTGCATTGAGCAAAGCCCTTTCCAGACAAAACATCCACCCCCCTTCCATATGATCCGTGAAAGATCACCACCTATCCGCACACGTGGGCCATTCTCAACACTGCCCCTTCTTTTTCTCTAAGGAGCAGCTGTTCAGCCACAAATTTAGATTTTTTTCAGTCTTCCTCAAACTCCACGGACTACATGTCAAACTCTTCAAGTGTTTCTTTTGATGCCCCTTTCAAGGTCCCTGGGTGGTGCAAATGGCTTGAGCTCAGCTACTAACAGAAAAGTTGGTGGTTCAAATTCACCCAGTGGAATAAAAGCCTAAGGATGAACTTCTGTAAGATTACAGTCTCTGTAAACCCTCTGCATAGTTCTACTGTGAAACACTTGAAGTTGCTATGAGTAGAAATCAACTTAATAACAATGGGTTTGGGCTTTTTCAATTGATTTAAGGAAAGAATCACCTCTCCTATCCCCTTTTCATGCAGAAGTTAAGGTACATGGTAACTTTCAGCACACTGACTATTCTCTCCAGAGAGAACCTCCCTACCAGCTGTTTCAACATCCCAATGGAGGTTTCCATCTTGTCTTATACAGCCTTTCTGAGGTGGGTGATGAGCTTTTGCTGGGTGATTCATTTTGAACCACACTTTTTGCATTTTCTGCGTAGATGGCCCAGCCTTCCTTTAGAATATGGCGAAACATGTCACCACTTGTTTTCAGACTTTGAGACCTCTAAGGAAGCTCCAAGACAATAGGAAAACTTGTATTAAATATCCTGTTATACATTGTAAGGAATTTTTCCCAGTGTCTATGTGTATAGGTCATTTTGGTAGCTGTAATACTTAAGAAAGAGAACTCTGGGAATTATTAGTTTCTATTCCCTAGATTTTCAGGAAGATAAGTTCCAAAAATGAGGGAAAAAGTATAGATATGAAACCATAGATAAGAACCTGTAGATCTTAAAAAGGGACATGGCCCAAGGGACATGAAAGGCTCTAAAAGAAATGAAATTCTGAACCTCAAGTTTAAATGAAGAATAAAATGAAGACGGTGGGGAGGGGCACTTAAAGAGAGAATATAGCTCTCCAGGGACCTCCCTGATGGGCTCATACCTGAAAAAGACATCATCACACACATGCACATACAGTAGAGGGAGGGGAACATGAGCAAACACAAATGCAAATGAGAAAAACAAACCTATAAAAGTAGCTTTCAGAACACAAAGACACACAATGAGCCAAGGCTTAAGAAAAATGCTAAAGAAAAGAGACATGATTTTTAAAAAGCTATATTTGTAAAATAGAAGAAACAAGGAAGAAATAAGTGCAGGGCTTAGAAGATATAGCACACTGTTAGCAAATATCATAGAGAAAGTAAAAGGATTAAACTGCTCTTTTGTTTTTATGATTTCCAACTGAAAAAAAAAAAAAGGTAGCAAAAACACTTTTAGGAGAAAACCAAAGCCCTGAATAGGTAGCAAGTTTGCAAAGAATTACTTGGTTGCCTCAGATGAGTTAGTCTTCACGTCTGGGTAAATTATACCCCAAAATACACAGAAGCAACTACAGAACTACTATCAGGGCCTTTGCATCTGGTTTTCTCCCTCTGCTTAGAGCATCTGCGTCCCACAACATCCCCATTAATCTGAATAATTAGTACTTAGCCCTGAGGGCTCAGTTGAGGGAGCACCTTCTCTAGGAAGCCATTCCTGACTCTTAAAGCCTGGTATAGATGCTGCTGTTGCAAATTCCTGAGCATTCTCACAATGCTGCCTTCCAAAGACTTGTTACTTGACCCTGCTTGTAAATTATCTCTAAGAGCACTGTATGAGTTTCCTAGGGCTGCCATAATAAAGTGTCATAATTTGGCTTAAAACAACAGAAATACATTGTCTCACAGTTCTGAAGGTTAGAAATTTGAAATCAAGGTGTCTCCAGAGCCATGCTCTCTCAGAAAGCTCTAAGGGAAGACTCTTTCTTGTATCTCACTAGCTTCTGGTGGTTCCTGGCAATCCTTGGAGTTTCTTGGTTGGTAGATGCAGCACTACAATTTCTGCCTTTGTCTTCATTGGCTGTCTTCCCTCTTGTTTCTTGATCTGTTTCTCTTCTCTTTTATAAAGACACCAGTCATATTGGATTAGGACCAAACTTACGATCTCATGTAAACTGATAACATCCTCAAAGACTATTTTCAAACAAGGTCATATTCAGAGGTCCTGAGCATTAGGACTTCAGCACATCTTTTCGGGGTACACAATTCAATCCATGACAGGGACTGTACCTTATTCTTCTCTGTATCACCTGGTTTTGACATAATGCCAGGGACCATGTTAAGTGCTAAATAAATATTTGTTGAATTAATGAATTGACTACATTGCTGAATCCTTCTTGATACTTTCTCAAAGAAGAGTTTGCCTTCTCTGAAGCCAAATCTAAATAGATCATTTTGTCTATGTGTGGAGTCAGTGTGGTCTGAACGATATAATACAGAGATACTTGGGGGTATAAAATATACACTGTACTGAAAAAATACTTTGTTAGGTACAAAGATATAGCTATGATATCTGGAAGAATATCCAGACATTTATGGTAGTGTCTGTGAAGACAGCCATCTAGAAATAAGGCCTTTTAATTCTGTTTGCCAGTTGCTGTCGAGTCAATTTCAACTCGTAGTGACCCTATAGGACAGAGTAGAACTGCCTCATAGGGCTTCCAAGGAGCAGCTGGTGGATTCAAACTGCCGACCTTTTTGTTAACAGCTCAGAAGAGGACATGGAACCAGGGATATCATTGCTAATGTCAGATGGATCACAGCTGAAGGCAGATAATACCACGAAGGTCTTTACCTGTGTTTTAATGACTATTCAAAGGGATTCAACTGTGTAGATCATAACAAGTTATGGATAACATTGCGAAGAATGGGAACTTCAGCACACTCAATTGTGCTCATGCAGAACATGTACACAGACCAAGAGAAAGTTGTTCAAACAGAACAAAGAGATACTCTGTGGTTTCAAATCAGGAAAGGTGTATCCTTTCACCATAGCTATTTAATCTGTATGCTGAGCAAATAATCCAAGAAGCTGGACTATAAAAAGAAGAATGAGGCATCAGGGTTGGAGGAATACTAATTATGCAGATGACACAAACTTGCTTGCTATAAGTGAAGAGGACTTGAAGCACTTACTGACAAAGGCCAAAGACTACAGCCTTCAATATGGATTGCACATCGACATAAAAAACACAAAAATCCTCACAACTGGGCCAATAAACAGCATCATGACAAATGGAGAAAAGATTGAGGTTGTTAAGAATGTCATTTTACTTGGATCCACAATCAATGTCCACAGAAACAGCCATCAAGAAATCAAACAACATACTGCATCGGGCAACTCTGCAAAATAACTCTTTAAAGTGTTAAAGAGCAAAGATGTAACCTTGAAGACTAAGGTACACCTGACCCAAGCCATGGTGTTTTCAATTACCTCATACGCATGCAAAACCTGGACAATGGATAAGGAAGACTGAAGAAGAATTGATGCCTTTGAATTATGGTGTTGGTGAAGAATATTGAATGTACCATGGACTGCCAGAAGAAGGAAGAAGTCTGTCTTGGAAGGAATACAGCTGTAATGCTCCTTGGAAGTGAGGTTGGCAAGACTTTGTCTTATGTACTTTGGACATGTTGTCATAAGGGACCAGTCCCTAGAGAAGGACATCATGCATGGCAAAGTAGAAGGTCAGCAAAGAGGAAGACCCTCAATGAGATGGATTGACACAGTGGCTGCAACGATGGGCTCAAGCACAATGATTGTGAGGATGGTGCAGGACTGGGCAGTATTTCTTTCTGTTGTACATCTGGTCACTATGAGTTGGAACTGACTTAATAGGACCAAACAACAACAATGATTCTCTTTGAAAGTGAATTCAGTTAGTATCTATATGTCAGGTCCTGATTCTCCTTAGAAAATAAATTTTCAATTCACTGTAAGCCAAAGATGAATAAGAAATCAAAGTCTAAGTTCTATGTCATGTTTAGAATCTTAATCTTAAAAAAATTTTAAGGGAAATATAAATTAACAACCACTTTGCCTATAAAAATTCCCAATAAAACCCCCATTTTAAGCAATGATAGTTCCTGGTATATTCTCTAAGATGAACTATTCATTAAATGTCCATCATGGAAACCAAATGAGATAATTTGTTCTCTGTCACCTTATAAGAAAGACCTTTCCTGAAGACCCTGTATAAAATATAACACCCCACCCCACCCCTGCTGTTTTTCCTTCCTAGCACTTATTACTTATCTTACATTTAAACTCGTTGTCATGGAGTTGATTTCAACTCATAGCAACCCTATATGACAGAGTAGAACTGCCCCATAGAGTTTCAAGGCTGTAATCTTTACAGAAACAGACTGCCATATCTTTCTCCTACAGAGGACTGATGGGTTCAAACTGCCTTTCAGTTTGCAGCTCAATGCTTAACCACTGTGCCACCATTTACTTGTGTATATATGTAGATCGTTGGTCTCCTCCAAATAGATTGTAAGCTCTGTAGCTTTGTTTCACTCCTTGCTGCATCTCCGGTGCCTAAAATAGTACATGGTATATATAAATATTTGCTAAATAAACACAGACTGTTGAACTGAATGTATGATTACCTGTACACCAGGTTCATGTAAGAGGTGAAGGAAACATCAGTAATGGATTAGGAAAGAGTGACAGGAAGGAGAATATAGCCAATAAACAGCTGCATTATCAAGCTAGCAACCACTGTGGGGAAACTAGAAACCAATTGAGAACATATGCCTCAGGAGTAAAGAAGCAGGGATATAAACCAATTGCTATCATTCATTAGTTGAGGGCTAATCCCAGGGAGCATTAATTCCCTGGCAAATCTGCCTGCCGTATTGGAGGCAAATTGGGTTTTAGCAGTCAGAAAAAGTTCTTAGGAAAAGAAATGCTGGGACTTGTAGTTGAAAGTCCAGTTACTGTGCACTGAAAAACTAGAAGATACTGGTGGGGCACCAACAACATCTGCTACAACTAACGAGCTGCTGTAAGAGGCAAGTAGGCAATTTGAGTTAATGTTTACACTGACTGCATTGGTCTCTAATAAGGAACATTTTAGAGGCACCTAACATACAAGTGGAAACCCTGGTGGCGTAGTGGTTAAGAGCTATAAGGCAAAATGTTGGCAGTTGGAATCCACCAGGCGCTCCTTGGAAACTGTATGGGGCAGTTCTACTCTGTCCTATAGGGTTACTAGGAGTTGGAATGGACTCGACAGCAATGGGGTTTTGTTTGTTTGTTTGTTTTGTAACATACAAGTGTGTATCTCTGCCTGCACCAACTCTAGGTCTAGTTAAAGCCCTCTTTTTCTGGTAAATCTCCGTAAATGTGCCTCAACTGTCATTGATTATTATCTACCTGCAGCCCTAATGGCGAAGTGGCTAAGAGCCAAGGCTGCTAAACAAAAGGTTGGCAGTTTGAATCCACCAGCGACTCCCTGGAAATCCTATGGGGCAGTTTGACTCTGTCCTATATGGTTGCTATGAGTCAGAATCGACTCAAAAGAAATAGGTTTTTTGGTTTGGTTTATTATCTACCTGAACTTAAGACTGATAGTAAAATGGGAAAGACAGAAATTCAATACGACTTTTGGCTATGACCTTGATTTACCTTGGCCAAGGTAAGGAAGATGATTGGGATTTGAGGTAGAAGTAGAGACAGAATTCATCTTTCATCTGTATTCACTGTCATGTTCCCTCTATACCATTCCCATTCTGGTTTCAGAAAGGACCACTCTACTCTGTTTTTAAAGTTTATTCATTTCTCTTCTATCTTTCCACCTCTCCCCATACATTCATAAATCTTGATTTTCCTATTTCCTAATTTCTACTCTCTATTAAAAATAAAAACATTACATTATGCTCTGTTTTGCTTATATTTTATTGAATTTACATAGTTTGGAAAGAGCAAAACATGGTTGATTAAAATAGCACTGGACTAGAAATCTTATGAGACCAAGATTCTAGTACCAAATTTATCAATATAGTAGCTGAATGATCATGTACAAGTCACCTACCTTCTCTAAGACTCAGTTTTCTAATGAAGAAAATCCAGAGTTTGACAAGACCAACTCTACGGGCCCTTCCAACTCTGAAAGTTGAATTCTCCAGTTGATTTGGAGTCTCCTGCCTCTATTTGTATGTATCCAGTCAATTTTATTGCTTGTCTTAGACTATTCCTCCTAAAAGGCTCTCTATAGAACTAGATTTCCTAAAGTATGGAGTAGGGATTTAATCCCATGGTTCTATTTAGCTAATCCCAAGGGAATCCTGTTCTCCCTATTGGCTGTCATTCCGCCAGTATAGTTCCGTTCTGTTGCATTCTGAAGGCTTTTTTTTTTTTTTTAATCAAGTATCTCTTCAGTAAATTAGGCTTACTCTTTAATGAGCAAATATCCTATCAGAAGATGGGGGAAGGGTAGGGTAGGGATGTAACAGATAGCAAAATAGAGGAGTATGAATACCGAGAGAGAGAAATAAATAATGAGGCTAACAGGGAAGATGAAGGATGTGGAAAGGCAAGCTTTGCTTCCTTTTTTTCTTGCCTGACCCATCCTTTATACAATGACCAGCCCCAAGTCATGCTTGAGTAGGTGGTTTTGATGGGATAATGACATGACACTTTTAGATGATAGTATTTATGGAGGGCAAAGTTGAGTTGGGAAGAACTATGAATATAAATCAAAACAAAAATAAATTACACTTGTTTTTTCTAAAATGCATTCTTAATCTCATACTGAATAGATCAACAGCCATACTTTGGATATTTGTTGCCAAGATTTAGTAGTAAATAAAGAACTCTTAAAGACACAATTCATATCAAAATTTACAAATTTATTAGTTTTAGTTATTACCAAATTATTTCCTTTGCTTATATAATTCTTGTCATATGCACTTCATAATTAGCTGTATGTTCCTTAAAGAAGAATAACCTGCTATTTAGAGTTTCCCACCCATTATCATGCAGTCAGACCAACACTCAGCACACTGTCATTCAGACAGAAGAGAAATGCCATCTTATCTGTGCAATTTGTCACCCAAATAGCTCTCTGAAACTCCCTTGCTTCACAGCCAGGGTGAAAGTTAATCTATCCAACTAGCCAGAAATCATTTTCCTAAAAAGGTCAGCTTGATACAATCCTAACAGAGACCACAGACACATATGCAGCAAGCTACTGACAACCACTTGATATTCTTCCAGCAGGGTCACATTCGCATGTGATATAAGAAGCTAGCTCAAGAATCAGCTGGTCAATGTGTGGTCTGCCAGGTCCTCCTATCTGCACTGAAAGAAGGGCATGGATTGTGTCTTGAATCTGAGAGTTCTATTTGTACACGTAGTGTGAATTGTTAGTTGGTCTTCTGGCTCCCAACCACAGTATGACATCTTAGAAACTTTTGCTTCAGCAGGCCAGCTGGTTCTTCAAGTAAGCGTGAGCTTAAACTTTATGACTGCGAAAGCAACCTACTATAGTTCATCTGTATTCTTTACACTAAAGCAAGTGGCAGTCAGAGGACAGATGGACAGAAAGTAGAGGCTCTCTGGAAAGGAAGCTCTCTTCAATCTGCTTGAGCAGAGGTAGATTTACTGTGAGGCTAATGAAACTGAAGCTTTAGGGCTCCCTCATTTGTTCAGGGTCCCTTCTAAATAAATATTCATTTACTTACATGTGTTTGTATTCACACTATTTGTGTCCTTTTTCTAAAAGACGGCACCCAAACTTATATAAACTTGAAGACTCACAAACTTGGTTTCCTCAGTTCTACTGGGAATCCTACCAACTCTAAATGGTCTTTGTCAACATTTGATTCTTCAGTTCTAATCTCCAAATTGCTATGTAAAAACACGAAGCCATAAAGCAGGAAAACCCAAAAAACCAAACCTGTTGCCGTAGAGCTGTTTCTGACTCATAGTGATCCTAGAGGACAGAGCAGAATTGCCCCGTAGGATTTCCAAGGAGTGATTAGTGAATTTGAACTGTCAACTTCTGGTTAGCAGCCATAGCTCTTAACCACTGTGCCACCAGGGCTCCATAAAGTGGTAGAGTTGTACAATTATCTGGCATACTTTATTAATACGGGTGATTGTTGTTGTTGTTAGGTGCCTTCAAGTCAGTTCCAACTCGTAACAACCCTATGTACAGCAGAACAAAACACTGCCTGGTCCTGCGCCATCCTCACAATTGTTGTTATGCTTGAGCCCGTTGTAGCAGCCACTATGTTAATCCCCCTCACTGAGGGTCTTCCTCTTTTTCGCTGACCCCCTACTTTACCAAGCGTGGTGATCTTCTCCAGGGACTGATCCCTTCTGATAACATATCCAAAGTATGTCTCACCATCGTTACTTCTAAGGAGCATTCTGATTGTATTTCTTCTAAGACAGATTTTTCATTCTTTTGGTAGTTCATGGTATATTCAATATTCTTCACCAACACCACAATTCGAAGGCATCAATTCTTCTTCCATCTTCCTTATTCATTGTCCAGCTTTAGCATGCATATGAGGCAATTGAAAACCCCATGGCTTGGGTCAGGCACACCTTAGTCCTCAAGGTGACATCTTTGCTTTTCAAGACTTAAAAGAGATCTTTTGTAGCCGATTTGCCCGATGCAGTGCGTCTTTTGATTTCCTGACTGCTGCTTCTATGGATGTTGACTGTGGATCCAAGTATAATGAAATCCTTGACAACATCAATCTTTTCTCTGTTTATCGTGATGTTGCTTATTGGTCCAGTTTGTGAGGATTTTTGTTTTCTTTATGTTAAGGTGTAATCCATACTGAAGGCTGCGGTCTTTGATCTTCATCAGTAAGTGCTTCAAATTCTCTTCACTTTTAGCAAGCAAGGTTGTGTGATCTGCATAACGGAGATTGTTACTGAGTCTTCCTTCAATCCTGTTGCACCATTCTTCTGCATATAATCCAGCCTCTTGGATTATTTGCTCAGCATACAGATTAAATAGGTATGGTGAAATGATATAACCCTGATGCACACCTTTTCTGACTTTAAACAATGCAGTATTCCCTTGTTCTGTTCGAGTGACTGCCTATTGATCCATGTACAGGTTCCTCATGAGCACAATTAAGTGTTCCAGAATTCCCATTCCCTGAAATGTTATCCGTAATTTGTTGTGATCCACACATTTGAATGTCTTAGCATAGTCAATAAACACAGGTAAACATCTTTCTGGTATTTCCTGCTTTCAGCCGGGATCTACCTGACATCAGCAATGATATCGCTGGTTCCACATCCTCTTATAAATCCGGCTTGAATTTCCGGCAGTTCCTTGTCGATATACTGCTGAAGCCACTTTTGAATGATCTTCGCAAAATTTTTCTTGCATGTGATATTAATGATATTGTTTGATAATTTCTGTATTCGGTTGGATCACCTTTCTTGGGAATAGGCATAAATATGGATCTCTTCCAGTCGGTTGGCCAGGTAGCTGTCTTCCAAATTTCTTGGCATAGATGAGCGAGCACTTCCAGTGCTGCAACCATTTGTTGAAACATTTCAATTGGTATTCCATCAATCCCCAGTGCCTTTTGTTCCACGAGTATGCGTGATTGGTGTGGATAATTGACAGTTAACAAACACGATTCTTTGTATTTATCTACTCTGCTTTCATGAATTAAAAAAAAAAAAAAACCTACTAACATCGAGTGAATTCTGACTCATAGAGACCCTATAGGACAGAGTAGAACTGCCCCACACGGTTTCCAAGGAGTGCCCGGTGGATTCGAACTGCCGAACTTTTGGTTAGCAGCTGTAGCTCTTAACCACTATACCACCAGGGTTTCTGCTTACATGAATGAAGGCTTTAAAGAGTGTTATTGGGAAAGAAACATATTTCAAATTATTTTATCCTATTTTATGTCATTGGAAACTTTACAACTCAAGTTTATAGAGATTGGCAATATGACTCCTAGAGATATTTTTATCAATACTCATCTCTTAAAAAACAAAAAATCCCAAACCCATTGCCATAGAGTCAATTCCGACTCACAGCAACCCTATAGGACAGACTAGTGCTGCCCCATAGTGTTTCCAAGGGTCGGCCGGTGGATTCAAACTGCCTATCTTTTGGTTGGCAGCCAAACACTTAACCACCGGGCCACTAGGGCCCCATGCATCTTTTAGACCATTGGAAACAGGATGTTAATAATGACAAACTTAACGCAAAATAGAGATAATATATTAAGAAGCATTTCAAATAAAGCTCAGTCTCTCTGTTTCACAGATTGACTGTCAAATACATCCTGATCGGGAAACTATTAGTAAAAAAAAGACATAGTATGCTGACATTGGCCATATTTCAAATTGAGCAAGACTGTTCAAAATTCTTCATGTAGCATGTTCAGACTGCATTTTAATTAAATGCCATGCAGAAATGCTCAACTTTTGAACCAAGCGTTATTCCCAAGATAGTAGTAAATTTCCGGGGAAGAAGTGAGCTGCTAAGAAGTCATTTTTGAAATTGTCCTCTGTTCTTTATCACTTCAATGTAATAACTTTGCTACTCATTAAATGTTTATTAAAGTATTTCTTTGCTAAGTGATTCCTTCAATATCAAATGGCTTGCCAGCATAATAATAACTAATATTTCATCACATAATGTTATTTAAAATACTATTTTCACATACTTTATCTCATTTAAGCATTATAATAACCCCATCAGATGTTTCATTATCCTTGGTTTTCAGGAAGAAAATTGAAACTAATAGTTCTTAACTCCACCACGTGTCTGTCAGTTTGTTGTACTGTGGTGACTTGGGTGTTGCTGTGATGCTAGAAGCTTTGCTACCAGTATTTCAAATTCTATCAGGGTCACCCATAGTGGACAGGTTTCAGCAGAGCTTCCAGACTAAGACAGACTAGGAAGAAGGACCAGGCGATCTACTTCTGAAAAAAATTGGCCATTCAAAACATTATGAATAGCATGGACACATTGTCTGATACAGTGCCAGGAGATAAGCCCCTCAGAATGGAAGGCACTCAAAAGATGACTGGGAAAGAGCTGCCTCCTCAAAGTAGAGTCAACCTTAATGACATGGAGGGAGTCAAGCTTTTTGTACCTTCATTTGCTAATGTGGCATGACTCAAAATGAGAAGAAACAGCTGCAAACATCCATTAATAATCAGAATGTGGAATGTACAAAGTCTGAATATAGGAATATTGGAAGTCATCAAAAGTGAAAGAGAACACATAAAGATTGATGTCCTAGGCATTAAAAAAAAAAAAAATTGACTGGTATTGGCCATTTTGAATCAGACAATCATATGGTCTGCTATGCTGGGAGGAATGGTATCACATCCATTCTCAAAAAAAAAATCTCAAGATCTATCCTGAAGTACAATACCGTCAGTGATGGGATAATATTCATACACCTACAAGGAAGACCAGTTAATACAACTATTATTCAAATTTATCTACCAACCACTAATGACAAAAATGAGGAAATTGAAGATTTTTACCAACTTCTGTAGTCTGATATTGATCAAACATGAAATCTAGAAGCATAGATAATTACTGGTGACTGGAAATGAAGAAGTATTTGCAGTTGAAAAATATGGCCTTGATGATAGAAATGGCATCAGAGATCTCATGATAGAATTTTGCAAGATCAGTGACTTATTCATTGCAAATACCTTTTTTCAATAAGAAAAATGGGAACTATACACATGGACCTCACCAGATGAAATACACAGGAATCATATTAACTACATCTGTGGAAAGAGACAATGGAGAAGCTCAATATCATCAGTCAGAACGAGGCCAGGGCCCAACTGTGGAACAGACCATCAATTGCTCATATGCAACTTCAAGTTGAAGCTGAGGGCTAAAGTACTACCTTGAGTCTATCCCACCTGAATTTGAAAACCATCTCAAGAATAGATTTGACACATTGAACATTAATGACAAGTTGTGGGATGACATCAAGGACATCATACATGAAGAAAGTAAAGGTCATTGAAAAGACGAGGAAGAAAGAAAGTACTAAAATGGATGTCAGAAGAGACTCTGAAACTTGCTCTTGAATGCAGAGTAGCTAAAGCAAATGGAAAAAATGATGAAGTAGAAGAGCTGAACTGAATATTTCAAAGGGCTGTTCAAGAAGACAAAGTAAAGTATTATAATGAAATGTACTATGACCTGGGGTTAGAAAACCAAAAGGAAAGGACACACTTGGCATTTCTTAAGCTGAAAGAATTGAAGAAAAAAATTCAAGCCTTCAGTTGCAGTACTGAAGGATTCCGTAGGCGGAATATTGAATGACACAGGAAGCATCAAAAGAAGATGGGAGGAATACGCAGAGTCACTGACCAAAAAGAATTGGTCAACATTCAACCATTTCAGGAGGTAGCATATGATCAAGAACCAACGGTATTCATGCAAGAAGTTCAAGCTGCACTGAAGGCATTGGTGAAAAATAAGGCTACTGGAATTGACAGAATACTAATTGAGATGTTTCAACAAACAGATGTAGAGCTGGAGGCACTCACTCGTCCATGCCAAGAAATTTGGAAGACAGCTATCTGGCCAACCGACTGGAGGAGAGCCATATTTGTGCCCATTCCAAAGAAAGGTAATTCAATATAATGTGGAAATTATGAAACAATACCGTTAATGTCACATGCAAGTAAAATTTTGCTGAAGATAATTCAAAAACAGTTGCAGCAGTACCTGAATAGGGAACTGCCAGAAATTCAAGCCAGATTCAGAAGAGGACGTAGAATGAGGGATATCATTGCTGATATCAGATGGATCTTGGCTGAAAGCAGAGAATACCAGAAAGGTGATTACCTGCGCTTTATTGACTATGCAGTCATTCCACTTGGTGGATCATAATATATTATGGATGAAGAAATTCCCGAATACTTAATTGTGTTTATGTGGAATCTCTTCATAGACCAATAGCCAGTTGTTCAAACAGAACAAGGGAATACTGCATGGTTTCATATCAGGAAGGGTGTGCATCAGGGTTGTATCCTTTCACCATACTTATTCAATCTGTATGCTGAGCAAATAATCTGGGAAGCTGGACTGTATGAAGAAAAATGCAGCATCAGGATTGGTGGAAGACTCATTAACAACCTACGATGTGCAGGTGACACAACCTTGCTTGCTGAAAGTAATGAGGACTTGAAGTATTTACTGATGAATATCAAAGACTACAGACTTCAGTATGGATGACACTTCAAGACAAAATTAGAAAAAAAAAATCCACACAATTGTACCAATGACGAGGATTTTGATAAACGGGGAAAATATTGAGGTTGTAAAGGATTTCATTTTAGTTGGATGCAAAACCAAAGTCCACGGAAGCAGCAGTCAAGAAATCAAACAATGTATTGTATTGGACAAACTTGCTGCAAGAGACTTCTTTAAAGTATTGAAAAGCAAAAATGTCACACTTTGAGGACTAAGGTGTGCCTGACCCAACCCATGATATTTTCAATGGCCTCATATGCATGCCAAAGCTGGATAATGAATAAGGAAGGCTGAGGAAAAATTGATGCCTTTCAATTATGGTGTTGGTGAAGAATATTAAATATACTGTGGATTTCCAGAACGAACAAGTCTGTCTTGGAAGAAATACAGCCAAAATGCTCCTTAAAAGTGAAAATGGTGAGACTTCATCTCATGTATTTAGGACATGTTATTTATGTGGGACCAGTCCCTGAAGAAGGACATCATGCTTGGTAAAGGAGAGGGTCAGTGAAAATGAGAAAGACCCTTGACAGTATGGATTGACACAGTGACCGCAACAATGGGTTTAAGCATAGCACGAAAGTGAGGATGGCACAGGTTCGAGCAGTGTTTTGTTCTGTTGTACATAGGGTCGCTAGGAGTCAGAACTGACTTGATGGCACCTAACATTTCTAACTAATCCTAAATGTTATATTCAATATATCATAGCACCAGAATCTTAATTTACAGTTAAAAAAATTTTTTTGAACCCCAAACTACCTTAATTTTAGTTGAATTATGAATAATCATTTAGCATAAACCAAGGTTGGTTTCATAGGCAGGGTTGACAGTTCTAAAATTCTTACATTACGTTCCCTTCAGTGTTTCAAATAACAGGGCTCAAAAAATAACACTTCCAGTGTTGACAGGGAAATGCCAAATGAAGACAAAATAAAATTATACAAAAATAAATAAATATTATACAACTGTTAAAAATCGTGTTTTAAAAGAATATTCAATAACATGAGAAAATGCTCATGAAGTAATATTAAACAAGGTACGAAACCATATAGAGTAATATCACAGATCTTTTTTCTTGTAAGTTTGCAGTTACTCAAAAGAAATTGGAAGAAGAGACACCAAAATAATAGTGGTTACTTCTAGATCAAGAATCAGCAAACTTTTTCTGTAAAGGACCAGGCAGTAAATATTTCAGGCATTGCAGGCCACATACGGTTTCTGTCACATATCCCTCTTTTGCGTGTGTTGTTGATGTTGTTTTCTACAACTCCTTGAAAATGTGAAAAACAATTCTTAGATCAAGGAATACACAAAAAAAGGCCACGGGCAGAATTTGACCCTTAGCTACAGTATGCCAACCCCTCTTAAATGATGGTTTATGGCCAATTTTTTAATTAGTGTTTTATTGTATTTTTAATGAAAATACCCACAGCAAAACATTTTCTTCACATAATGTTCAGTGATATTGGTTGCATTCTTCAGTTCGTTGTCAACCTTCTCATTATTCCTATTCTAGTTGTTCCATTGCCATTAATTCAGCCTCACTGCCCTACATGCTTTTCATCTGTGCTTTAGAGCAACTGTTGTCCATTTTGTCTCTTATGGATAATTTTTTTTTCCTATTGAGTCTTTTTTTTTTTTTTAATAATTTTTATTGTGCTTTAAGTGAAAGTTTACAAATCAAATTAGTCTCTCACACAAAAACTTATATACACCTTGCTACATACTCCCAATTGCTTTCCCCCTAGTGAGACAGCCCGCTCTCTCCCTCTGCTCTCTCTTTTCCTCTCCATTTCACCAGCTTCTAACGCCCTCTACCCTCTCATCTCCCCTCCAGGCAGGAGATGCCAACATAGTCTCAAGTGTCCACCTGATCCAAGAAGCTCACTCCTCACCAGCATCCATCTCCAAACCATTGTCCAGTCCAATCCATGTCTGAAGAGTTGGCTTCAGGAATGGTTCCTGTCCTGGGCCAATAGAAGGTCTAGGGACCATGACCACTGGGGTCCTTCTAGTCTCAGTCAGACCATTAAGTCTGGTCTTTTTATGAGAATTTGGGGTCTGCATTTTTTTATTCCACTACTCTCCTGCTCCCTCAGGGGTTCTCTGTCGTGTTCCCTGTCAGGGCAGTCATTGGTTGTAGCCAGGCAACATCTAGTTCTTCTGGTCTCAGGATGATGTAGTCTCTGGTTCATGTGGCCTTTTCTATCTCTTGGGCTCATAATTACCTTGTGTCCTTGGTGTTCTTCATTCTCCTTTGATGCAGGTGGGTTGAGACTCATTGATGCATCT
Source organism: Elephas maximus indicus (assembly GCF_024166365.1). Lineage (NCBI taxonomy): Eukaryota > Metazoa > Chordata > Mammalia > Proboscidea > Elephantidae > Elephas > Elephas maximus. The sequence continues at coordinate 128,609,964 of NC_064822.1, forward strand.
TAGATGGCCGCTTGCTAGCGTTTAAGACCCCAGACACCACTCTTCAAAGTGAGATGCAGAATGTTTTCTTAGTAGATTTTATTATGCCAATTGACTTAGATGTCCCCTGAAACCATGGTCCCCAAACCCCTGCCCCTGCTACACTGGCCTTCGAAGCATTCAGTTTATTCAGGAAACTTCTTTGCTTTTGGTTTAGTCCAGTTGTGCTGACCTCCTTGTATTGCGTGTTGTCTTTCCCTTCACCTAAAGTAGTTCTTATCTATTATCTAATTATTGAATACCCCTCTCCTGCCCTGCGCTCCCTCCCTCCTCTCGTAACCACAAAAGAATGTTTTCTTCTCAGTTTAAACTATTTCTCAAGTTCTTGTAGTAGTGGTCTTATACAATATTTGTCCTTTTGCAACTGACTAATTTCACTCAGCATAATGCCTTCCAGGTTCCTCCATGTTATGAAATGTTTCACAGATTCCTCACTGTTCTTTATCGATGTGTAGTATTCCATTCTGTGAATATACCCTAATTTATTTACCCATTCATTCGCTGATGGGCACCTTGTTTGCTTCCATCTTTTTGCTATTGTAAACAGTGCTGCAATAAACATGGGTGTGCATGTATCTGTTCGTGTAAAGGCTTTTATTTCTCTAGGATATATTCTGAGGAGTGGGATTGCTGGATCATATGGTAGTTCTATTTCTAGCTTTTGAAAAAAAGGAAGTACCAAATCGATTTCCAAAGTGTTTGTACCATTTTACATTCCCACCAGCAGTGTATAAGTGTTCCAATCTCTCCACCATTTATTATTTCGTGTTTTTTGGATTAATTCCAGCCTTGTTGCAGTGAGATGGAATCTCATTGTAGTTTTGATCTGCATTTCTCTAATGGCTAATGATCGTGAACATTTCCTCATGTATCTGTTAGCTACCTGAATGTCTTCTTTAGTGAAGTGTCTATTCATATCTTTTGCCCATTTTTTAATTGAGTTATTTGTCTTTTTGTAGTTGAGTTTTTGCAGTATCATGAGATTTTAGAGAGGAGGTGCTGATCAGAAATGTCATAGCTAAAAACTTTTTCCCAGTCTGTAGGTAGTCTTTTTACTCTTTTGGTGAAGTCTTTGGATGAGCATAGGGGTTTGATTTTTAGGAGCTCCCAGTTATCTAGTTTTTCTTCTGCATTGTTAATAGTGTTTTGTATACTGTTTATGCCATGTATTAGGGCTCCTAATGTTGTCCCTATTTTTTGTTCCATGATCTTTATCATTTTAGATTTTATATTTAGGTCTTTGATCCATTTTGAGCTCTTTTTTGTGCATGGAGTGAGGTATGGGTCTTGTTTCACTTTTTTTGCAGATGGTTATCCAGTTATTCCAGCACCATTTGTTAAAAAGACTCTCTTTTCCCCATTTAACTGTTTTGGGGTCTTTGTCAAATATCACCTGCTTATATGTAGGTGGATTTATGTCTGGATTCTCAGTTCTGTTTCATTGGTCTATATATCTGTTGTTGTATCTGTATCAGGCTGTTTTGACTACCGTGGCAGTATAATAGGCTCTAAAATCAGGTAGAGTAAGGCCTCCCACTTTGTTCTTCTTTTTCAGTAATGCTTTACTTATCCGGGGCCTCTTTCCCTTCCATATGAAGTTGGTGGTTTGTTTCTCCATCTCATTAAAGAATGTCGTTGGAATTTGGATCAGAATTGCGTTAAATGTAGAGATAGCTTTTGGTAGAATAGCCATTTTTATAATGTTAAGCCTTCCTATCCATGGGCAAGGTATGTTTTTCCACTTATGTAAGTCTCTTTTGGTTTCTTGCAGAAGTGTACTATAGTTTTCTTTGTATAAGTCTTTTACATCTCTGGTAGGATTTATTCCTAAGTATTTTATCTTCTTGGGGGATACTGTAAATGGTATTGATTTGGTGATTTCCTCTTTGATGTTCTTTTTGTCGGTGTAGAGGAATCCAACTGATTTTTGTATGTTTATCTTGTATCCCAATACTCTCCTGAACTCTTCTATTAGTTTCAGTAGTTTTCTGGTGGATTCCATAGGCTTTTCTCTGTATAAGATCATGCCGTCTGCAAATGGAGATAATTTTACTTCCTCCTTGCCAATCTGGCTGCTCTTTATTTCTTTGTCTAGCCTAATGCTCTGGCTAGGACCTCCAACACAACGTTGAATAAGAGCGGTGATAAAGGGCATCTTTGTCTGGTTCCTGTTTTCAAGGGAAATGCTTTCAGGCTCTCTCCATTTAGGACGATGTTGGCTGTTGGCTTTGTGTGTAAATACCCTTTATTATGTTGAGGAATTTTCCTTCTATTCCTGTTTTGCTGAGAGTTTTTATCATGAATGGGTGTTGAACTTTGCCAAATGCCTTTTCTGCATCAATTGATAAAATCATGTGATTCTTGTCTTTTGTTTTATTTATGTGGTGGATTACATTAATTGTTTTTCTAATGTTGAAGCATCCCTGTATACCTGGTATGAATCCTACTTGGTCATGGTGAATTATTTTTTTTGATATGTTGTTGAATTCTATCAGCTAGAATTTTGTTGAAGGTTTTTGCATCTAAGCTCATGAGGGATATAGGTCTGTGATTTTCTTTTTTTGTGGTGTCTTTACCTGGTTTTGGTATCAGGGATATGCTGGCTTCATAGATTGAGTTTGGGAGTATTCCTTTTCTATGCTTTGAAATACTTTTAGTGTAGTGGTGTTAACTCTTCTCTGAAAGTTTGGTAGAACTCTGCAGTGAAGCCATCTGGGCCAGGGCTTTTTTTGTTGGGAGTTTTTTGATTACCTGTACAATCTCTTCTTTTGTTATGGATCTATTTAGTTGTTCTACCTCTGTTTGTGTTAGTTTAAGTAGGTGGTGTGTTTCCAGGAAATCATCCATTTCTTCTATGTTTTCCAGTTTGTTACAGTACAATTTTTCATGGTAATCTGATATGATTGTTTTAATTTCAATTGGGTCTGTTGTAATATCGCCCATCTCATTTCTTATTCACGTTATTTGCTTCCTCTCCTGTTTTTCTTTTGTCAGTTTGGCCAATGGTTTATCGATTTTGTTGATTTTTTCAGAGAACCAGCTTTTGGTCTTGTGGATTCTTTCGATTATTTTTCTGTTTTCTATTTCATTTAGTTCTGCTGTAATTTTTATTATTTGTTTTCTTCTGATGCCTGAGGGTTTCTTTTGTTGCTCTCTTTCTATTTGTTCAAGTTGTGGGGATAATTCTTTGATTTTGGCTCTTTCTTCTTTTTGTATGTGTGCATTTATTGATATAAATTGACCTCTGAGCACTGCTTTCACTGTGTCCCAAAGGTTCTGATAAGAAGTGTTTTCATTCTCATTGGATTCTATGAATTTATTTATTCCATTCTTAATGTCTTCTATAATCCAGTCTTTTTTGAGCAGGGTATTGTTTAGTTTCCAAGTGTTTGATTTCTTTTCCCTGCTTTTTCTGTTAATGATTTCCACTTTTATGGCCTTATGGTCAGAGAAGATGCTTTGTAATATTTCAATGTTTTGGATTCTGCTAAGGCTTGCTCTATGACCTAATATGTGGTCTATTCTAGAGAATGTTCCATGTGCACTAGAAAAGAAAGTATACTTGGTTGCTGTTGGGTGGAGTGTTCTGTAATATGTCTAGGAGGTCAAGTTGGTTGACTGTGACATTTAGATCTTCCATGTCTTTATTGAGCTTCTTTCTGGATGCCCTGTCCTTCACCAAAAGTGGTGTGTTGAAGCCTGCTACTATTATTGTTTGGAAACCCTGGTGGCGTAGTGGTTAAGTGCTACGGCTGCTAACCAAGAGGTCAACAGTTCGAATCCGCCAGGTGCTCCTTGGAAACTCTATGGGGGCAGTTCTACTCTGCCCTATAGGGTCGCTATGAGTCGGAATCGACTCAACGGCAGTGGGTACTATTATTGTGGAGCTGTCTGTCTCACTTTTCAGTGCTGATAGAGTTTGTTTTATGTATCTTGCAGCCCTGTGATTGGGTGCATAAATATTTAATATGGTTATATCTTATTGGTATATTGTCCCTTTAATCATTATATAGTGTGCTTCCTTATCCTTTTATGATGGATTTAACTTTAAAGTCTATTTTGTCAGAAATTAATATTGCTACTCCTGCTCTTTTTTGATTGTTGTTTGCTTGATGTATTTTTTTCCATCCTTTGAGTTTTAGTTTGTTTGTGTCTCGAAGAATAAGGTGTGTCTCTTGTAGGCAGCATATAGACAGATCTTGTTTTTTAATTCATTCTGCCACTCTCTGTCTCTGTATTGGCGCATTTAGTCCATTTACATTCAGAGTAATTATGGCATTTAGTCCATTTACATTCAGGATAATTATGGATAGGTATGAATTTAATGCTATCATTTTGATGTCTTTTTTTGTGTATTGTTGACAGTGTCTTTTTCCCATTTAATTTTATGTGCTGAGTAGATTATCTTTATACAGTGTCCTTTCCTCATATTCATTGTTGTTGATTTTGTTTCTGCTTAGTCTCTATTTTTCCTTGTATTTTATTTTGATGAGTAGGATAGTTTGTCTCCTTTGTGGTTACCTTATTATTTACCTCTATTTTTCTAAATTTAAACCTAACTTTTATTTCTTTGTATGGCTGTATCTTCCTCTCCATATGGAAGGCCTATGATTACATTTCTTTTTCCCTCTTTATTGTTTTAATGTTGTCCTCTTTTATATAATAACGTTGCTGTTACCCTGTTTTGAACCTTTTTTTTTTTATAATCTTGCTTTGTTTCTTTGATTTCCCTTCTGGGTTGATTTCTGATTGCTCTGCCCAGTGTTCTAGTCTTGGGTTGATACCTGATATTATTGATTTTCTAACCCAAGAACTCCCTTTTGTATTTCTTGTAGTTTTGGTTTAGTTTTTACGAGTTCCCTAAACTTCTGTTTACCTGGAAATGTTCTAACTTCACCTTCATATTTAAGAGACAGTTTTGCTGGATATATGATTCTTGGCTAGAAATTTTTTACCTTCAATTTTTAAAATATGTCATCCCATTGCCTTCTTGCCTGCATGGTTTCCGCCGAGTAGTCTGAGCTTATTCTTATTGGCTCTCTTTCGTAGGTGACTTTTCGTTTGTCCCTCGCTGCTCTTATAATTCTCTCTTTATCTTTGGTTTTGGCAAGTTTGATTATAATATGTCCTGAGGACTTTCTTTTAACATCTACCTTATGTGGAGTTTGATGAGCTTCTTGGATAGATATCTTCTCATCTTGCACGATATCAGGGAAATTTTCTGCCAACAAATCTTCAACAATTCTCTCCGTATTTTCTGTAACCACCCCCCTCCCGCCCCGTTCTGGTACTCCAATGACTCATAGGTTATTTCTCTTGATAGAGTCTCACATGATTCTTAAGATTTCTTCATTTTCTTAAATTCTTTTATCTGATTTTTTTTTTTGTATCTATTAGTGCCAAGTGATTTATCTTTGAGTTCGGAAATTATGGCTTCTACTTGCTCAATTCTGCTCCTCTGACTGTCTATTGAGTTGTCTATTTCTGTAATTTTATTGTTAATCTTCTGAATTTCTGATTGCTGTCTATGGATTTTTCCAGTTTATTAATTTTTCCTTATGTTCCTGAATACTCTTTCTAATGTCTTCAATTGCTTTACCTGTGTGTTCCTTGGCTTGTTCTGCATATTGCCTCATTTCCTTCCTGATGTCTTGAAGGGTTCTGTATTTTAATCTTTTGTATTCTGGTAACTCCAGGAACTTTCATCTAGAAGATCCCTGGATTCTTTGTTTTTAGAGCTTGTTGAGGTGATCATGTTCTGCTTCCTTATGGAATTGATATTGACTGTTGTCTCGAAGCCATCTATAAGTTATTGTATTAGTTTATGCTTGCTTACTGTGTTGTAGCTTCTTGCTTTGTTTTGTTTTAATATACCCAAATGGGTATATTGATTATTTTTGCCTTTGGAGCTCTGACATCCTGTCCCCAGATGGCTAGAGCTGTTATCAGGTATATCAGTCTAAGAGTCCATTCGCTTTTCTTGTATGAATTCAGCTCAGGTGTCCAGGTAGCTGATCATCAAGTGTGTGGTACAGGCTCTGCCGTACAGTCTTAGAGGGGCAGGGGTGATTAGTGTATGTATCGGCATCCGATTACAGCTGGGGGTTGCACTCTGAATAAGGCAGGGGGGTGAGAACTGATCCCTGAGTGTCTCTGAGGAAAGCACGTCCCCGTTCCCTAGAATGTGCAGGTGGATGGATTCTGCAGATGGACCACAGGCACCCTAAGTTTTTGGTTGTAAGGACTGGGAGGTACCAGTCATCCTTCGACCCCTGTCGCAGGTGGCTGGGTGATCTAAGTGGAGCTACCAGTCCTCATGTCCCTGAAGTGGGTAGGTGAGGACCTTGTTTAATAGGCAAAGCAATGCCAAACATCAAATGGTTGGAGTCTGCCAATAAGGGCCTATTCTCTTGAAATAGGGCTGCACAAGTCCATGCAGAAGGAAAGGTGCTCAAAGTCCACGGACCTGCCTGGACAGGAGCCGCTTCTGTTCTGAGCTCCCCTGGTTGGTGGAGCCGGGAAATTATGTTTTCCCCCAGTTGCAAATTTTTTCCTTCTCCAAGGCCAGGAGGATGGCTCTAGGTGCTCAACAGGGCCTATTTCAGGCCCAGGGAACTCAGTTGCTGAAGCCGGCTTGGGGGGGGGGGGCACAGTAAAATATATGCAAGTACTCAGTTTTTGGCGAGAGCACCTTTCTTCTCAGGTTCTGGAGGTGTGAGTAGGCTGTGTGGTTGGCTGCTTCCCCCTGAGGAAACTGCAGCCGAACACTAGTACCAGTCCGCCAATGCCGCTCCCGGGAATGGTGCCTGAGGGCTCCCCACGATTCCGGTCTGGCAACTCCTCTCAAATCTCAACAGTCTCTTCCTCCCCTTGCCCCTCAGTTCATTTTCTAAGCTTGCCTTTGAAGCTCAGGGTTCCCAGCTTTTCACAAATATACTCATTTCACTTGTTTTTTCTGGTCTTTGTTGTAAAGAGGGCTCACGGGAAGCATCCGTCTATTCTGCCATCTTGGCTCCGCCTCTGCATAATTTTTTATACAGTCCGTTTCTCAAGGATGAGATTCTTTAATTTTTGAATTAATCTGCTATTTAGTTAAAAGGTGATGTCAGGGGATAGTTTCTATTCAAGGTTTAAAGAGTGCATCAGGGCAATTGTCTTAAGGACTCTTCTAGTCTCAATATGTTCAGTAAGTCTGAAATCTTTGATATTTGAAGTTTTGTTTCACGTTTTTCCCTTTCCCATCAGAATCCATCTATATTGACCCTGATCAAAATGTTCAGTAGTCGTAGTCGGGTGCCATCTAGTTCTTTTGCTCTCAAGTTAGAGGAGGCCATGGTTCAGAATGAAATTAGTCCTGCCCTTTGGTTCCTTCTCTGATTCTTGGGTTTTCTTCTTTCTCTTTTGCCCCAGACATATAGATACCATAGCTGTACCTTAGAAGGCTACTTGCAAGCTTTTAAGACTCCAAACAATGCTCACTAGACTAGAATGTAATTCTATATTATGCCAGTTGGCTGAATTGACCCACAAGACTATGGCCTTAAATCCTCAGACTAAGAAAACTAATGCCATGAGGTGATTATGTCTAAGAAGTAGCTGCATCTGTAGCTTCTATTTTTTATTATATAAAAGAACCCATTGCCATCAAGTTGACTCTGACTCAGAGCAACTCTATAGGACAGAGTAGAACTGCACCATAGGGTTTCCAAAGAGCAGCTGGTGGATTTGAACTGTCAACATTTTGGGTAGTAGCTGAGCTCATAACCACTGTGCCACCAGGACTACATATATATATTTGTATATAACTTTATATATATATATATATACAGTGCCATTGATTCCGACTTATAGCAACTGTATAGGACAGAGTAGAACTGCCCCATAGAGTTTCCAAGGAGCGCCTGGTGGATTCAAACTGCCGACCCTTTGGTTAGCAGCCGTAGCACTTATCCACTACGCCACCAGGGTTTCCATATGTACGTGTATGTGCTTATATATCTGTTTTGGTTGATGTTGTTGGAGAATTATGCATAAAATGTTGTTGTTAGGCACCATTGAGTCAATGTCAACTCATAGTGACCCTATATATAACAGAACGAAACACTTCCCCATCCTGTGCCGTCCTCACGATCATTGCTATGTTTGAAGTCATTGTTGCAGCCACTGTGTCAATCCATGTCATTGAGGATTTTCTTCTTTTTCACTGACCCTCTACTTTACTAAGCATGATGTCCTTTTTCACGTAGTGGTCCCTTCTGATAACATGTCCAAAGTTCATGAGATGAAGGCTCACCATGCTTGCTTTCAAAGAGTGTTCTGGCTGTACTCCTTCCAAGGCAGATTTGTTCGTTCTTCTGGCAGTCCATGGTATATTCAAAATTCTTTGCCAACACTATAATTTAAATGCATCAATTCTTCTTCAGGCTACCTTATTCATTTTCCAGCTTTCATATGCACATGAGGTGATTGAAAATACCATGGCTTGGATTGGGCACACTTGCTTTCAACACAGAGGTCTGTTGCAGAAGATTTGCCCAATGCAATACATGTATAAAATAGCATTTACTAACTCACCCTTTTTCTTATGGACAACTTGGTTGTATCAATTATACTAGTCAAGCTGTGTAAACGTCACCCTCATTCAGTGCTACCTTTCCTGTCACCATAAACAAAAAGTGACTACTACCTAGAGAATGACTTGGTTTATGGGCAATTTTTATTTTCTTCTTCTACATTTTCAATACATTACACAATGGGCCTATAGTGTATTTTTATAATCAGAAAATAAAACGTAGCATTATGATATGATCTTGAAGATCTCCCTAGAGTCTATAAATCCAAAAACCCACTGCCATGCAGTCAATTCTGACTCACAACAACCCCATAAGGTTTCCAAGGCTGTAAATCTCTATGGAAGCAGACTGCTACATCTTTCTACCGCGGAGCCAATGGTGGTTTCGAACTTTTTGGATAGCAGTTAACCACTTTAACCATGGCGCCACCAGGGCAGCTGCTTTATAGTTTATATTAGTTTTTTTTTCCTTTCTCCTGAGGCATACACAATTAATAGTGTATGGCTGTTACCTGTTATTCTTAAGGAAATTACTCAAGGCCTGAGTGCCTGCTTCTGAAAAGATGGGCTATTCTGAAGGAAGAGAAAATAACAAATACCAACAGAGTTTGTAGTGTAAAGCCCTTTTGGAGAAAGCACTAGTTTGCCTTCTGTGATTCTATTGGGAAAAAGAAAAAAAAAAAAATTATTTCTCAGCCTTCTAAAGGAGATAAAAAATTGTGACCAGATGTCATCTTTGAACCTATGGCAAGTGATAAGGATCATCTTTTTTGAAACAATACCTCCACCATGTCCACAAGGCATGGCTGTGGGTGGTGCACCAGGCCCTTGTTTTCTGCCTCTTTGAGAAGGAAGCTATGCCAGATCAGGAATTCTGGACTTCTTTGACAAGTGTGAATACTTTCATTGGCAGAGGGATGGAAGCAATGGGCATAACATCTAGCTTTAGCTTACTTAGCATTGCCTTGCCTAAAAAGTAAAGGATAAAAGAGGGGAAAAAACAGACAGGCAAACAAACAAAACACTTTGGCTTGTCCTGGTCTCATAGAGTCATGAAACTTCCATTCCTTGGAGGCGGGGGAGACATTTCTAATTTTGGCGGTATTTTTCAGGCCAAAGTTCATGCTCACTTTGTCTTCATAGACGATACTAGAGCATACATGACTCGTCCTAGTTTATTTTTTTCCCCATCTTCCTGGATCTCCCTACGAACCTTTGATTCTCCTCAAAAACGTTCTTGCTTTACCTTTATTTCTAGTATCAATCCTCATTTTCTACTTTTTCTAATTATCCCAAAGAAAGTGACCAGAAATCCTTTTATCCTAGAACCAAATTCTTGTGCTTGCCAATCCAGTTTTACAAAAGTATATTCCTGAATACCTGAATTCCATGAAAAGAAAATTTGGCAGGAATAGAAGACTGCATATGAGATCCCTTGAGGATATGGTTGTGTTATTCATGGTTTCTTGAAGAAGGTAACCAAATAATGGTGTCAGAACTTTCCCCTGTTTCCTCCGAAGCAATATGAGATCTAGTTACAGCTAATGATTAGTCAGCAGTCATCTGACTAGGATGATTACTAATCATTTTACTCACAAGTGTCACGGACTGTTTAATATTAATCCTCCAAAACAGAGGAAGATACTTATCTAGAATACTAGATTTGCAGAGTAAAACAAACAAATGAATAAAACCAAACCAGTTTACATCGAGTTGATCCTGACTCATGGCAGCCCCATGTCACAGTGAGAACCATGCTCCATACTGTTTTCAGTGACTGATTTTTTGGAAGTAGATTGCCAGGCCTTTCTGTGTTTCTTTTGTTATGATGAACAGACACGTGCATATTTTATTCTCCTTTCTTTCATGAAAGTTAGTACGTAATAGATTATCTTTTGCACTTTGGTTTCTTTCACTTAACAATATATCCTAAGAAACACTCCATATTGGTTCTTAGAAATCCTCCTCATCACTTTCTCCTTCTTCCTCCTCCTCCTCTTCTTCTTCATCTTCTTTTTACAGCTATATGAATGTACACAATTTATATAATCACTCTCTCATATTTTGCACATTTCAGTTGTTTTCAATATTTTGCCATAACAAACAATGCTTCAATGAATAACCCTGTGCAAATGCATTTTTGGATGATTGGAGATGTATCTTCTAGATAACTCCTTTCAAGTGGGATTGCTGAATGTAAGATAAGTGTATATGTAGTGCGTTGTCAAATTTCCCTCCAAAGGTTGTACCGATTTGCATTCCCACCAGCGATGTGTCAGAGTGCCTGTTTCCCTACACCCTCATCCACAAAAATATGTTGCCATATTTTTAATTTTTGCCAATCGATTATCAGCCAAGCACTTAACCATTTGCACCATCAAGAGACAACTTGTTAATTATTGAATTGTTAATTTTCAAGAGAGGCAGGAAGAGTGGCCTGAAGTAGCTCTTAAGTGTATCACTCTCTTGTGAGCTTCGGTTGGGTAGGGTCTATCTAAGAGTTAAGTGATTGTTGGAAATGCTACTGTGGTCTGAAGCTCTTAAGAGGATCGTAGCAATATAAAAGGAAGGCATGTTCCAAATGGTCTTCCTCTTTGACCATTCCCTACCTTTTCATTAAAATCAACTCAGGATGTTTTGAAAGCAGCCTGTTGCTGCCTTGTGCAGAGAGAACATTTCCTTTGTCAGTGAGCTTTAAAAAGAGAGGGAGGCAATGTTTGAGGTTAACTTGAGCAAACGAATCAGCCTTGCACTCCAGCAAGTGTGGAGGAGGGAAAGCTCCAAAGCACACAGGGAGCAGTTGAAGTGTCATCAGAAGGGGTTTGCTCAGGGTTTTACAGGCTCATTCACAATTTGTAAATCATTACCTTGAGCACATCTCTGCTTTCATCCCATTAAATAGCAGCATCATTCTCTGTGTTTCATTTTTGTTCTCTTCCTTCACATTAAAGATTTGAAAGGGAAGTCACTTTTGTCACAGACGGACACACCTACAGAATGCGCAGCACCTTATTTGCTCTCTTTTCAATTAGCCCTTGCTGTACTGGCCTAGTGGGACTGTGTTCTCTGGTGATATTCCAGAGGACTCCAGGACTGACACCATCTACCTGTCGCTGTTTCCTTGGTGGTTTGATTATTTGCCTTTGTTTTCCCCTGGCAGCAGCTCTATTCATTGAAGCCACCTGTTTGGTGGCGTGTCCTCTATTCCCTGAGAGAAGCTGAAACTCCACATGCTGCTCGATTGCCAGCTTGCTCCTGTCTACATTGGAAATCGATTGCAGAAGGAACACAGTGTCAGTTTGAACCCAAACTAATTCTGTTGGGAGTTTGAAGAACCTGCAGCCGGAGGAAGTGCATACATGTTGGTCTACACTGAAGTGTGCCTTTCTTTAAGCCAACTGAAATGTGCAAAAGCATAATTTAGGAAACTGATAAATCAGAGGTGATGATTTTTAGAATTGTAGTCTTTGAGATAGAAACTTAGAAACCATTTAATTCAACCCTCTAACGTGAATTTTTCTTAAAAAGATTCCCTCTAAATGGCTCTCAAGACAACATTCAGAGCATCCTAGTGATAAGAAACATATTAACTCAAAAAGTAGTTCATGCAGCTTTCAAAGAGATAATAAAATTTCTCCCATGTATTAGACTAAAATATATCTTCCTACTTATTCAACCCATTTGCTTAAATACTGATAACCTGCAACCAAAGAGGAAAAATAAAATTTCTCCCCCCAAATTCAACCACTTGAAGACAACTATGTTATTGTTGTTGTGTGCTGTTGAGTCAATTCAGACTCATAGCGACACCATACAGACTCATACCGACCCTGTAAACCCAAAACCAAGCCCACTGGCATAGAATCTATTCCAAATCACAGCGACTCTGTAATACTTCACAAATATTCTTTTCTCCAGGCCAAGTATCCTCAGTGTTTGCAATTTTTCCTTACAATATCATGTATTGCAGATCTTTCTTCCTTTCATCATGTATACATATGTATTTTTCCTTCTCTGACAAAATCCCCACTTTTAAAGTGTGTATCACAGAACTGAACCAGTGACCTAAATGGTGAGTATTGGAGGGAGCTTGTTATTTCCCTAAACCAGGTATCCCCTTAATCTTCAGTTGTTGTAGTCTAAGATCTTGTATTTTAGAGAAATCCATATTTGCTTCCACTACAAACAAACCCCCAAATCTCAGCCACAACAAAACTGTATTTTCCCACTTCACAGGTGGCTGAGGGTCTAGAGATCATCCTCCATCTCATCGCTAAGCCATTTGGCAGAAGTGGCCTGTACGGTCAGTGCAGCAGTAGAAATGACTAGTGGATCACTCCAGTGAGTGCTCTTTGTCTCTCTGGTGCCTACGATAGTGCCCGATACATAGTAGATGCTACATAAAAGTTTGTTTAACAAATAAATGAGTATCACCCCACCATACGCTAACAATATTCTGTCTCTCCTATCAATTCAAATAATCTCCCAGGAGCCCTGTGAGGAAGATGCTAATGTTGCCCATGTGGTGTGGGTGGGCACAGATTACCCAATAGGAAAGAATGGATTACCCAATATGCAGGAACAGATTACTCAATAAGTAAGGTACACACAGGCTTACCTGTACTTGCTTACTAATCTGCAGTGCACAATTTCACTGTTTTTCACCACATCAAGATTTGGTAAAGCCCGTGTGAAATTGCGTACTACAGATTAATAAGTAAACACAATTAAACCCATGCATACCTTGCTTACTGGTTAATCTACCCCCGTGACACTTTTTGAAAAAAGCACTTGCCCAAGTCAGCCTTCCAATAGGTAGAAGAGCCAATCCTGAACCTACGCCTACCATCCCTGTCAGTGTTCTTGGTAAATACACAACATGAAAAGTGCCCTCTAAGAGTGATTGGCAGAAGGTTAATAACTTTAGAATTTCATTCTAACCTTAGAAAATCTTTTCTTCCCTTTTCTAATAACAGATACAAAATAAAGAAACCTCATTTGTTTTAAAGGAAAGTACCACAACACCCATCTCCATGTCAATAGCCCCTGACTCAGTGGCTGCCACATATGTGGTGCTCAGTAAATGCATGGCTGGAGGTTCAAGTCCACCCAAAGGCACCTCAGAAGAAAGGCCTGTCAATTTACTTCTGAAAACTCAGCCATTGAAAACTCTATGGAGCACAACTCTACCCCTACTCACACAGGTTTGCCATGAATAGGAATCAACTTGATGGCCAGTGGTTCAGTTTTGTTTTATATATCTTTTATGCTAGAGGTGTCTAAGGCACAGAGGCCACTGGTGACCTTTCCAAGATCTATCCCTAGGTCATGATTCAAGTTCCAATCTAATCCCAGAACCTGGGAATATAATGGGTGCTATGTGTCAAGCCCACCATTTGTCTATCAGTTTGTCGTACTGTGGTGACTTTGTGTTGTTGTGATGCTGGAAGCTATGCCACCAGTATTTCAAATACTAGCAGGGTCACCCATGGTAGATGGGTTTCAGCAGAGCTTCCAGACAAAGACAGATTAGGAAAAAGGACCTGGTGCTCTAAAAAAAATGGCCAGTGACAACCTTATAAATAGCAACAGAACATTGTCTGATATAGTGCCAGAAGATGAGACCCTCAGGATGGAAGGCACTCAGAAGACAACTGGGGAAGAGCTGCCTCCTTGAAGTAGAATCAACCTTAATGACGTGGCTGGAGTAAAACTTTTGGAACCTTCATTTGCTGATTTGGCACGACTTAAAATAAGAAGAAGCAGCTGTAAGCATCCATTAATAATCAGAACGTGGAATGTACAAAGTATTAATCTAGGAAAATTGAAAGTTGACAAAAATGAAATGGAATGCATAAAGATCGATATCCTAAGCATGAGTGAACTGAAATGGACTGGTATTTGTCATTTGATTCAGACAATCATATGGTCTACTATGCCAGGAATGACAAATTGTAGAGGAACGGCATCACATTCATCGTCAAAAAGAACACTTCAAGGTCAGTCCTAAAGCACAACACTGTCAGTGATAGGATAATATCTATACGCCAACCATAAAGACCAGTTAATACAACTATTATTCTAATTTATCCAACAACCACTAGTGTGGAAATTGAAGATTTTTTAATCAACTTCTACCATCTGAAATTGATCAAACATGCAATCCAGAAGCATTTATAATTACTGGTGATTGAAATGCAAAAGTTGGAAACAAAAAAGGATCACCAGTTCAGAAATATGGCATTGGTGATAGAAATAATGCTGAAGATCAAATGATAGAATTTTGCAAGATCAACAACTTCTTCATTACAAATACCTTTTTTTCAACAATATAAGTAGCAACTATACACACTGGCCTCACTGGCTGGAATACATAGGAATCAAATCGACTACATCTGTGAAAAGAAAAGAGACGATGGAAAATCTGAATATCATTAGTCAAAAGAAGGCTGGGGCCAACTGTGGAACAGACTGTCAATTGCTCATACGCAAGTTCAAGTTGAAGTTGAAGAAAATTAAAACAAGTCCACAAGAGCCGAGATATGACCTTATCTGTATCCCACCTGAATTTAGAGACCGTTGAAAGATTACATTTGACATATTGAACATTAATCACCAAAGACCAGACAAATTGTGGGATGACATTAAGTACATCATACATGAAGAAAGCAAAGGTCATTAAAAAGACAGGAAAGAAAGAAAAGACCAAAATGGATGTCAGAAAAGACTCTGCAACTTGCTCTTGAACATAGAGTAGCTGAAGTGAATAGAAGAAATGATGAAGTAAAAGAGTCGAACAGAAGATATCAAAGGATAGCTTGAGAAGACAAAATAAAGTATTATAATGAAATGTGCAAAGACTGGAATTAGAAAACCAAAAAGGAGAAACACACTCAGCATTTCTCAAGATGAAAGAAATGAAGACAAAATTCAAGCCTCAAGTTGAATTAATGAAGGATTCTATGAGTAAAATACTGAATGACCCAGGAAATATCAAAAGAAGATGGAAGGAATACACAGAGTCACTGTACCAAA